>NC_071671.1:0-315000 GCF_028554725.1 Zeugodacus cucurbitae
GGCTCAAACGCTTTGGGCCACCTAGTAGGTTCCATTGGCTACCATTAGAGCCATTTGTGGCGAACCTAGCTTCACCAGGAGCGTGACAATCATATGAGTACCATAAAAACCAAATTTTTCACTTTGACACGCTCCTGAGGAGCGGGTGCGTCCGGGTGGTGGCTCAAACGCTTTGGGCCACCTAGTAGGTTCCATTGGCTACCATTAGAGCCATTTTTGGCGAACCTAGCTTCACCAGGAGCGTGACAATCATATGAGTACCATAAAACCGATCTTTTCACTTTGACACGCTTGGACACGCTCCTGAGGAGCGGGTGCGTCCGGGTGGTGGCTCAAACGCTTTGGGCCACCTAGTAGGTTCCATTGGCTACCATTAGAGCCATTTGTGGCGAACCTAGCTTCACCAGGAGCGTGACAATCATATGAGTACCATAAAAACCAAATTTTTCACTTTGACACGCTCCTGAGGAGCGGGTGCGTCCGGGTGGTGGCTCAAACGCTTTGGGCCACCTAGTAGGTTCCATTGGCTACCATTAGAGCCATTTTTGGCGAACCTAGCTTCACCAGGAGCGTGACAATCATATGAGTACCATAAAACCGATCTTTTCACTTTGACACGCTTGGACACGCTCCTGAGGAGCGGGTGCGTCCGGGTGGTGGCTCAAACGCTTTGGGCCACCTAGTAGGTTCCATTGGCTACCATTAGAGCCATTTGTGGCGAACCTAGCTTCACCAGGAGCGTGACAATCATATGAGTACCATAAAAACCAAATTTTTCACTTTGACACGCTCCTGAGGAGCGGGTGCGTCCGGGTGGTGGCTCAAACGCTTTGGGCCACCTAGTAGGTTCCATTGGCTACCATTAGAGCCATTTTTGGCGAACCTAGCTTCACCAGGAGCGTGACAATCATATGAGTACCATAAAACCGATCTTTTCACTTTGACACGCTTGGACACGCTCCTGAGGAGCGGGTGCGTCCGGGTGGTGGCTCAAACGCTTTGGGCCACCTAGTAGGTTCCATTGGCTACCATTAGAGCCATTTGTGGCGAACCTAGCTTCACCAGGAGCGTGACAATCATATGAGTACCATAAAAACCAAATTTTTCACTTTGACACGCTCCTGAGGAGCGGGTGCGTCCGGGTGGTGGCTCAAACGCTTTGGGCCACCTAGTAGGTTCCATTGGCTACCATTAGAGCCATTTTTGGCGAACCTAGCTTCACCAGGAGCGTGACAATCATATGAGTACCATAAAACCGATCTTTTCACTTTGACACGCTTGGACACGCTCCTGAGGAGCGGGTGCGTCCGGGTGGTGGCTCAAACGCTTTGGGCCACCTAGTAGGTTCCATTGGCTACCATTAGAGCCATTTGTGGCGAACCTAGCTTCACCAGGAGCGTGACAATCATATGAGTACCATAAAAACCAAATTTTTCACTTTGACACGCTCCTGAGGAGCGGGTGCGTCCGGGTGGTGGCTCAAACGCTTTGGGCCACCTAGTAGGTTCCATTGGCTACCATTAGAGCCATTTTTGGCGAACCTAGCTTCACCAGGAGCGTGACAATCATATGAGTACCATAAAACCGATCTTTTCACTTTGACACGCTTGGACACGCTCCTGAGGAGCGGGTGCGTCCGGGTGGTGGCTCAAACGCTTTGGGCCACCTAGTAGGTTCCATTGGCTACCATTAGAGCCATTTGTGGCGAACCTAGCTTCACCAGGAGCGTGACAATCATATGAGTACCATAAAAACCAAATTTTTCACTTTGACACGCTCCTGAGGAGCGGGTGCGTCCGGGTGGTGGCTCAAACGCTTTGGGCCACCTAGTAGGTTCCATTGGCTACCATTAGAGCCATTTTTGGCGAACCTAGCTTCACCAGGAGCGTGACAATCATATGAGTACCATAAAACCGATCTTTTCACTTTGACACGCTTGGACACGCTCCTGAGGAGCGGGTGCGTCCGGGTGGTGGCTCAAACGCTTTGGGCCACCTAGTAGGTTCCATTGGCTACCATTAGAGCCATTTGTGGCGAACCTAGCTTCACCAGGAGCGTGACAATCATATGAGTACCATAAAAACCAAATTTTTCACTTTGACACGCTCCTGAGGAGCGGGTGCGTCCGGGTGGTGGCTCAAACGCTTTGGGCCACCTAGTAGGTTCCATTGGCTACCATTAGAGCCATTTTTGGCGAACCTAGCTTCACCAGGAGCGTGACAATCATATGAGTACCATAAAACCGATCTTTTCACTTTGACACGCTTGGACACGCTCCTGAGGAGCGGGTGCGTCCGGGTGGTGGCTCAAACGCTTTGGGCCACCTAGTAGGTTCCATTGGCTACCATTAGAGCCATTTGTGGCGAACCTAGCTTCACCAGGAGCGTGACAATCATATGAGTACCATAAAAACCAAATTTTTCACTTTGACACGCTCCTGAGGAGCGGGTGCGTCCGGGTGGTGGCTCAAACGCTTTGGGCCACCTAGTAGGTTCCATTGGCTACCATTAGAGCCATTTTTGGCGAACCTAGCTTCACCAGGAGCGTGACAATCATATGAGTACCATAAAACCGATCTTTTCACTTTGACACGCTTGGACACGCTCCTGAGGAGCGGGTGCGTCCGGGTGGTGGCTCAAACGCTTTGGGCCACCTAGTAGGTTCCATTGGCTACCATTAGAGCCATTTGTGGCGAACCTAGCTTCACCAGGAGCGTGACAATCATATGAGTACCATAAAAACCAAATTTTTCACTTTGACACGCTCCTGAGGAGCGGGTGCGTCCGGGTGGTGGCTCAAACGCTTTGGGCCACCTAGTAGGTTCCATTGGCTACCATTAGAGCCATTTTTGGCGAACCTAGCTTCACCAGGAGCGTGACAATCATATGAGTACCATAAAACCGATCTTTTCACTTTGACACGCTTGGACACGCTCCTGAGGAGCGGGTGCGTCCGGGTGGTGGCTCAAACGCTTTGGGCCACCTAGTAGGTTCCATTGGCTACCATTAGAGCCATTTGTGGCGAACCTAGCTTCACCAGGAGCGTGACAATCATATGAGTACCATAAAAACCAAATTTTTCACTTTGACACGCTCCTGAGGAGCGGGTGCGTCCGGGTGGTGGCTCAAACGCTTTGGGCCACCTAGTAGGTTCCATTGGCTACCATTAGAGCCATTTTTGGCGAACCTAGCTTCACCAGGAGCGTGACAATCATATGAGTACCATAAAACCGATCTTTTCACTTTGACACGCTTGGACACGCTCCTGAGGAGCGGAGTGCGTCCGGGTGGTGGCTCAAACGCTTTGGGCCACCTAGTAGGTTCCATTGGCTACCATTAGAGCCATTTGTGGCGAACCTAGCTTCACCAGGAGCGTGACAATCATATGAGTACCATAAAAACCAAATTTTTCACTTTGACACGCTCCTGAGGAGCGGGTGCGTCCGGGTGGTGGCTCAAACGCTTTGGGCCACCTAGTAGGTTCCATTGGCTACCATTAGAGCCATTTTTGGCGAACCTAGCTTCACCAGGAGCGTGACAATCATATGAGTACCATAAAACCGATCTTTTCACTTTGACACGCTTGGACACGCTCCTGAGGAGCGGGTGCGTCCGGGTGGTGGCTCAAACGCTTTGGGCCACCTAGTAGGTTCCATTGGCTACCATTAGAGCCATTTGTGGCGAACCTAGCTTCACCAGGAGCGTGACAATCATATGAGTACCATAAAAACCAAATTTTTCACTTTGACACGCTCCTGAGGAGCGGGTGCGTCCGGGTGGTGGCTCAAACGCTTTGGGCCACCTAGTAGGTTCCATTGGCTACCATTAGAGCCATTTTTGGCGAACCTAGCTTCACCAGGAGCGTGACAATCATATGAGTACCATAAAACCGATCTTTTCACTTTGACACGCTTGGACACGCTCCTGAGGAGCGGGTGCGTCCGGGTGGTGGCTCAAACGCTTTGGGCCACCTAGTAGGTTCCATTGGCTACCATTAGAGCCATTTGTGGCGAACCTAGCTTCACCAGGAGCGTGACAATCATATGAGTACCATAAAAACCAAATTTTTCACTTTGACACGCTCCTGAGGAGCGGGTGCGTCCGGGTGGTGGCTCAAACGCTTTGGGCCACCTAGTAGGTTCCATTGGCTACCATTAGAGCCATTTTTGGCGAACCTAGCTTCACCAGGAGCGTGACAATCATATGAGTACCATAAAACCGATCTTTTCACTTTGACACGCTTGGACACGCTCCTGAGGAGCGGGTGCGTCCGGGTGGTGGCTCAAACGCTTTGGGCCACCTAGTAGGTTCCATTGGCTACCATTAGAGCCATTTGTGGCGAACCTAGCTTCACCAGGAGCGTGACAATCATATGAGTACCATAAAAACCAAATTTTTCACTTTGACACGCTCCTGAGGAGCGGGTGCGTCCGGGTGGTGGCTCAAACGCTTTGGGCCACCTAGTAGGTTCCATTGGCTACCATTAGAGCCATTTTTGGCGAACCTAGCTTCACCAGGAGCGTGACAATCATATGAGTACCATAAAACCGATCTTTTCACTTTGACACGCTTGGACACGCTCCTGAAGAGCGGGTGCGTCCGGGTGGTGGCTCAAACGCTTTGGGCCACCTAGTAGGTTCCATTGGCTACCATTAGAGCCATTTGTGGCGAACCTAGCTTCACCAGGAGCGTGACAATCATATGAGTACCATAAAAACCAAATTTTTCACTTTGACACGCTCCTGAGGAGCGGGTGCGTCCGGGTGGTGGCTCAAACGCTTTGGGCCACCTAGTAGGTTCCATTGGCTACCATTAGAGCCATTTTTGGCGAACCTAGCTTCACCAGGAGCGTGACAATCATATGAGTACCATAAAACCGATCTTTTCACTTTGACACGCTTGGACACGCTCCTGAGGAGCGGGTGCGTCCGGGTGGTGGCTCAAACGCTTTGGGCCACCTAGTAGGTTCCATTGGCTACCATTAGAGCCATTTGTGGCGAACCTAGCTTCACCAGGAGCGTGACAATCATATGAGTACCATAAAAACCAAATTTTTCACTTTGACACGCTCCTGAGGAGCGGGTGCGTCCGGGTGGTGGCTCAAACGCTTTGGGCCACCTAGTAGGTTCCATTGGCTACCATTAGAGCCATTTTTGGCGAACCTAGCTTCACCAGGAGCGTGACAATCATATGAGTACCATAAAACCGATCTTTTCACTTTGACACGCTTGGACACGCTCCTGAGGAGCGGGTGCGTCCGGGTGGTGGCTCAAACGCTTTGGGCCACCTAGTAGGTTCCATTGGCTACCATTAGAGCCATTTGTGGCGAACCTAGCTTCACCAGGAGCGTGACAATCATATGAGTACCATAAAAACCAAATTTTTCACTTTGACACGCTCCTGAGGAGCGGGTGCGTCCGGGTGGTGGCTCAAACGCTTTGGGCCACCTAGTAGGTTCCATTGGCTACCATTAGAGCCATTTTTGGCGAACCTAGCTTCACCAGGAGCGTGACAATCATATGAGTACCATAAAACCGATCTTTTCACTTTGACACGCTTGGACACGCTCCTGAGGAGCGGGTGCGTCCGGGTGGTGGCTCAAACGCTTTGGGCCACCTAGTAGGTTCCATTGGCTACCATTAGAGCCATTTGTGGCGAACCTAGCTTCACCAGGAGCGTGACAATCATATGAGTACCATAAAAACCAAATTTTTCACTTTGACACGCTCCTGAGGAGCGGGTGCGTCCGGGTGGTGGCTCAAACGCTTTGGGCCACCTAGTAGGTTCCATTGGCTACCATTAGAGCCATTTTTGGCGAACCTAGCTTCACCAGGAGCGTGACAATCATATGAGTACCATAAAACCGATCTTTTCACTTTGACACGCTTGGACACGCTCCTGAGGAGCGGGTGCGTCCGGGTGGTGGCTCAAACGCTTTGGGCCACCTAGTAGGTTCCATTGGCTACCATTAGAGCCATTTGTGGCGAACCTAGCTTCACCAGGAGCGTGACAATCATATGAGTACCATAAAAACCAAATTTTTCACTTTGACACGCTCCTGAGGAGCGGGTGCGTCCGGGTGGTGGCTCAAACGCTTTGGGCCACCTAGTAGGTTCCATTGGCTACCATTAGAGCCATTTTTGGCGAACCTAGCTTCACCAGGAGCGTGACAATCATATGAGTACCATAAAACCGATCTTTTCACTTTGACACGCTTGGACACGCTCCTGAGGAGCGGGTGCGTCCGGGTGGTGGCTCAAACGCTTTGGGCCACCTAGTAGGTTCCATTGGCTACCATTAGAGCCATTTGTGGCGAACCTAGCTTCACCAGGAGCGTGACAATCATATGAGTACCATAAAAACCAAATTTTTCACTTTGACACGCTCCTGAGGAGCGGGTGCGTCCGGGTGGTGGCTCAAACGCTTTGGGCCACCTAGTAGGTTCCATTGGCTACCATTAGAGCCATTTTTGGCGAACCTAGCTTCACCAGGAGCGTGACAATCATATGAGTACCATAAAACCGATCTTTTCACTTTGACACGCTTGGACACGCTCCTGAGGAGCGGGTGCGTCCGGGTGGTGGCTCAAACGCTTTGGGCCACCTAGTAGGTTCCATTGGCTCCTGGTGACGCTAAGTTCGCTACCAATGGCTCTAATGGTAGCCAATGGAACCTACTAGGTGGCCCAAAGCGTTTGAGCCACCACCCGGACGGAGCGTACAAGTACAATCATTCACATGATTTCTGCATGCGGTAGAGTGAGCGAGGCTACCTCTACTGCAGTTCTTCACTGTTAACTACTATTACTTACTCTTCTGCAGTCCTCTACTGCAGTTCTTCACTGTTAACTACTATTACTTACTCTTCTGCAGTCCTTCTATAAAAACCTCCCCTTACCCCCATCCTCTACTGCAGTTCTTCACTGTTAACTACTATTACTTACTCTTCTGCAGTCCTTCTATAAAACTGCAGAAGAGTAAGTAAGTAAGTAAGTAAGAGTAAAAAAAAAAAAAAAAAAAAATAAGTAATAGTAGTTAACAGTGAAGAACTGCAGTAGAGGACTGCAGAAGAGCAAGTAATAGTAGTTAACAGTGAAGAACTGCAGTAGAGGTAGCCTCGCTCACTCTACCGCATGCAGAAATCATGTGAATGATTGTACTTGTACGCTCCGTCCGGGTGGTGGCTCAAACGCTTTGGGCCACCTAGTAGGTTCCATTGGCTACCATTAGAGCCATTTTTGGCGAACCTAGCTTCACCAGGAGCGTGACAATCATATGAGTACCATAAAACCGATCTTTTCACTTTGACACGCTTGGACACGCTCCTGAGGAGCGGGTGCGTCCGGGTGGTGGCTCAAACGCTTTGGGCCACCTAGTAGGTTCCATTGGCTACCATTAGAGCCATTTGTGGCGAACCTAGCTTCACCAGGAGCGTGACAATCATATGAGTACCATAAAAACCAAATTTTTCACTTTGACACGCTCCTGAGGAGCGGGTGCGTCCGGGTGGTGGCTCAAACGCTTTGGGCCACCTAGTAGGTTCCATTGGCTACCATTAGAGCCATTTTTGGCGAACCTAGCTTCACCAGGAGCGTGACAATCATATGAGTACCATAAAACCGATCTTTTCACTTTGACACGCTTGGACACGCTCCTGAGGAGCGGGTGCGTCCGGGTGGTGGCTCAAACGCTTTGGGCCACCTAGTAGGTTCCATTGGCTACCATTAGAGCCATTTGTGGCGAACCTAGCTTCACCAGGAGCGTGACAATCATATGAGTACCATAAAAACCAAATTTTTCACTTTGACACGCTCCTGAGGAGCGGGTGCGTCCGGGTGGTGGCTCAAACGCTTTGGGCCACCTAGTAGGTTCCATTGGCTACCATTAGAGCCATTTTTGGCGAACCTAGCTTCACCAGGAGCGTGACAATCATATGAGTACCATAAAACCGATCTTTTCACTTTGACACGCTTGGACACGCTCCTGAGGAGCGGGTGCGTCCGGGTGGTGGCTCAAACGCTTTGGGCCACCTAGTAGGTTCCATTGGCTACCATTAGAGCCATTTGTGGCGAACCTAGCTTCACCAGGAGCGTGACAATCATATGAGTACCATAAAAACCAAATTTTTCACTTTGACACGCTCCTGAGGAGCGGGTGCGTCCGGGTGGTGGCTCAAACGCTTTGGGCCACCTAGTAGGTTCCATTGGCTACCATTAGAGCCATTTTTGGCGAACCTAGCTTCACCAGGAGCGTGACAATCATATGAGTACCATAAAACCGATCTTTTCACTTTGACACGCTTGGACACGCTCCTGAAGAGCGGGTGCGTCCGGGTGGTGGCTCAAACGCTTTGGGCCACCTAGTAGGTTCCATTGGCTACCATTAGAGCCATTTGTGGCGAACCTAGCTTCACCAGGAGCGTGACAATCATATGAGTACCATAAAAACCAAATTTTTCACTTTGACACGCTCCTGAGGAGCGGGTGCGTCCGGGTGGTGGCTCAAACGCTTTGGGCCACCTAGTAGGTTCCATTGGCTACCATTAGAGCCATTTTTGGCGAACCTAGCTTCACCAGGAGCGTGACAATCATATGAGTACCATAAAACCGATCTTTTCACTTTGACACGCTTGGACACGCTCCTGAGGAGCGGGTGCGTCCGGGTGGTGGCTCAAACGCTTTGGGCCACCTAGTAGGTTCCATTGGCTACCATTAGAGCCATTTGTGGCGAACCTAGCTTCACCAGGAGCGTGACAATCATATGAGTACCATAAAAACCAAATTTTTCACTTTGACACGCTCCTGAGGAGCGGGTGCGTCCGGGTGGTGGCTCAAACGCTTTGGGCCACCTAGTAGGTTCCATTGGCTACCATTAGAGCCATTTTTGGCGAACCTAGCTTCACCAGGAGCGTGACAATCATATGAGTACCATAAAACCGATCTTTTCACTTTGACACGCTTGGACACGCTCCTGAGGAGCGGGTGCGTCCGGGTGGTGGCTCAAACGCTTTGGGCCACCTAGTAGGTTCCATTGGCTACCATTAGAGCCATTTGTGGCGAACCTAGCTTCACCAGGAGCGTGACAATCATATGAGTACCATAAAAACCAAATTTTTCACTTTGACACGCTCCTGAGGAGCGGGTGCGTCCGGGTGGTGGCTCAAACGCTTTGGGCCACCTAGTAGGTTCCATTGGCTACCATTAGAGCCATTTTTGGCGAACCTAGCTTCACCAGGAGCGTGACAATCATATGAGTACCATAAAACCGATCTTTTCACTTTGACACGCTTGGACACGCTCCTGAGGAGCGGGTGCGTCCGGGTGGTGGCTCAAACGCTTTGGGCCACCTAGTAGGTTCCATTGGCTACCATTAGAGCCATTTGTGGCGAACCTAGCTTCACCAGGAGCGTGACAATCATATGAGTACCATAAAAACCAAATTTTTCACTTTGACACGCTCCTGAGGAGCGGGTGCGTCCGGGTGGTGGCTCAAACGCTTTGGGCCACCTAGTAGGTTCCATTGGCTACCATTAGAGCCATTTTTGGCGAACCTAGCTTCACCAGGAGCGTGACAATCATATGAGTACCATAAAACCGATCTTTTCACTTTGACACGCTTGGACACGCTCCTGAGGAGCGGGTGCGTCCGGGTGGTGGCTCAAACGCTTTGGGCCACCTAGTAGGTTCCATTGGCTACCATTAGAGCCATTTGTGGCGAACCTAGCTTCACCAGGAGCGTGACAATCATATGAGTACCATAAAAACCAAATTTTTCACTTTGACACGCTCCTGAGGAGCGGGTGCGTCCGGGTGGTGGCTCAAACGCTTTGGGCCACCTAGTAGGTTCCATTGGCTACCATTAGAGCCATTTTTGGCGAACCTAGCTTCACCAGGAGCGTGACAATCATATGAGTACCATAAAACCGATCTTTTCACTTTGACACGCTTGGACACGCTCCTGAGGAGCGGGTGCGTCCGGGTGGTGGCTCAAACGCTTTGGGCCACCTAGTAGGTTCCATTGGCTACCATTAGAGCCATTTGTGGCGAACCTAGCTTCACCAGGAGCGTGACAATCATATGAGTACCATAAAAACCAAATTTTTCACTTTGACACGCTCCTGAGGAGCGGGTGCGTCCGGGTGGTGGCTCAAACGCTTTGGGCCACCTAGTAGGTTCCATTGGCTACCATTAGAGCCATTTTTGGCGAACCTAGCTTCACCAGGAGCGTGACAATCATATGAGTACCATAAAACCGATCTTTTCACTTTGACACGCTTGGACACGCTCCTGAGGAGCGGGTGCGTCCGGGTGGTGGCTCAAACGCTTTGGGCCACCTAGTAGGTTCCATTGGCTCCTGGTGACGCTAAGTTCGCTACCAATGGCTCTAATGGTAGCCAATGGAACCTACTAGGTGGCCCAAAGCGTTTGAGCCACCACCCGGACGGAGCGTACAAGTACAATCATTCACATGATTTCTGCATGCGGTAGAGTGAGCGAGGCTACCTCTACTGCAGTTCTTCACTGTTAACTACTATTACTTACTCTTCTGCAGTCCTCTACTGCAGTTCTTCACTGTTAACTACTATTACTTACTCTTCTGCAGTCCTTCTATAAAAACCTCCCCTTACCCCCATCCTCTACTGCAGTTCTTCACTGTTAACTACTATTACTTACTCTTCTGCAGTCCTTCTATAAAAACCGGGTGGTGGCTCAAACGCTTTGGGCCACCTAGTAGGTTCCATTGGCTACCATTAGAGCCATTTGTGGCGAACCTAGCTTCACCAGGAGCGTGACAATCATATGAGTACCATAAAAACCAAATTTTTCACTTTGACACGCTCCTGAGGAGCGGGTGCGTCCGGGTGGTGGCTCAAACGCTTTGGGCCACCTAGTAGGTTCCATTGGCTACCATTAGAGCCATTTTTGGCGAACCTAGCTTCACCAGGAGCGTGACAATCATATGAGTACCATAAAACCGATCTTTTCACTTTGACACGCTTGGACACGCTCCTGAGGAGCGGGTGCGTCCGGGTGGTGGCTCAAACGCTTTGGGCCACCTAGTAGGTTCCATTGGCTACCATTAGAGCCATTTGTGGCGAACCTAGCTTCACCAGGAGCGTGACAATCATATGAGTACCATAAAAACCAAATTTTTCACTTTGACACGCTCCTGAGGAGCGGGTGCGTCCGGGTGGTGGCTCAAACGCTTTGGGCCACCTAGTAGGTTCCATTGGCTACCATTAGAGCCATTTTTGGCGAACCTAGCTTCACCAGGAGCGTGACAATCATATGAGTACCATAAAACCGATCTTTTCACTTTGACACGCTTGGACACGCTCCTGAGGAGCGGGTGCGTCCGGGTGGTGGCTCAAACGCTTTGGGCCACCTAGTAGGTTCCATTGGCTACCATTAGAGCCATTTGTGGCGAACCTAGCTTCACCAGGAGCGTGACAATCATATGAGTACCATAAAAACCAAATTTTTCACTTTGACACGCTCCTGAGGAGCGGGTGCGTCCGGGTGGTGGCTCAAACGCTTTGGGCCACCTAGTAGGTTCCATTGGCTACCATTAGAGCCATTTTTGGCGAACCTAGCTTCACCAGGAGCGTGACAATCATATGAGTACCATAAAACCGATCTTTTCACTTTGACACGCTTGGACACGCTCCTGAGGAGCGGGTGCGTCCGGGTGGTGGCTCAAACGCTTTGGGCCACCTAGTAGGTTCCATTGGCTACCATTAGAGCCATTTGTGGCGAACCTAGCTTCACCAGGAGCGTGACAATCATATGAGTACCATAAAAACCAAATTTTTCACTTTGACACGCTCCTGAGGAGCGGGTGCGTCCGGGTGGTGGCTCAAACGCTTTGGGCCACCTAGTAGGTTCCATTGGCTACCATTAGAGCCATTTTTGGCGAACCTAGCTTCACCAGGAGCGTGACAATCATATGAGTACCATAAAACCGATCTTTTCACTTTGACACGCTTGGACACGCTCCTGAGGAGCGGGTGCGTCCGGGTGGTGGCTCAAACGCTTTGGGCCACCTAGTAGGTTCCATTGGCTACCATTAGAGCCATTTGTGGCGAACCTAGCTTCACCAGGAGCGTGACAATCATATGAGTACCATAAAAACCAAATTTTTCACTTTGACACGCTCCTGAGGAGCGGGTGCGTCCGGGTGGTGGCTCAAACGCTTTGGGCCACCTAGTAGGTTCCATTGGCTACCATTAGAGCCATTTTTGGCGAACCTAGCTTCACCAGGAGCGTGACAATCATATGAGTACCATAAAACCGATCTTTTCACTTTGACACGCTTGGACACGCTCCTGAGGAGCGGGTGCGTCCGGGTGGTGGCTCAAACGCTTTGGGCCACCTAGTAGGTTCCATTGGCTACCATTAGAGCCATTTGTGGCGAACCTAGCTTCACCAGGAGCGTGACAATCATATGAGTACCATAAAAACCAAATTTTTCACTTTGACACGCTCCTGAGGAGCGGGTGCGTCCGGGTGGTGGCTCAAACGCTTTGGGCCACCTAGTAGGTTCCATTGGCTACCATTAGAGCCATTTTTGGCGAACCTAGCTTCACCAGGAGCGTGACAATCATATGAGTACCATAAAACCGATCTTTTCACTTTGACACGCTTGGACACGCTCCTGAAGAGCGGGTGCGTCCGGGTGGTGGCTCAAACGCTTTGGGCCACCTAGTAGGTTCCATTGGCTACCATTAGAGCCATTTGTGGCGAACCTAGCTTCACCAGGAGCGTGACAATCATATGAGTACCATAAAAACCAAATTTTTCACTTTGACACGCTCCTGAGGAGCGGGTGCGTCCGGGTGGTGGCTCAAACGCTTTGGGCCACCTAGTAGGTTCCATTGGCTACCATTAGAGCCATTTTTGGCGAACCTAGCTTCACCAGGAGCGTGACAATCATATGAGTACCATAAAACCGATCTTTTCACTTTGACACGCTTGGACACGCTCCTGAGGAGCGGGTGCGTCCGGGTGGTGGCTCAAACGCTTTGGGCCACCTAGTAGGTTCCATTGGCTACCATTAGAGCCATTTGTGGCGAACCTAGCTTCACCAGGAGCGTGACAATCATATGAGTACCATAAAAACCAAATTTTTCACTTTGACACGCTCCTGAGGAGCGGGTGCGTCCGGGTGGTGGCTCAAACGCTTTGGGCCACCTAGTAGGTTCCATTGGCTACCATTAGAGCCATTTTTGGCGAACCTAGCTTCACCAGGAGCGTGACAATCATATGAGTACCATAAAACCGATCTTTTCACTTTGACACGCTTGGACACGCTCCTGAGGAGCGGGTGCGTCCGGGTGGTGGCTCAAACGCTTTGGGCCACCTAGTAGGTTCCATTGGCTACCATTAGAGCCATTTGTGGCGAACCTAGCTTCACCAGGAGCGTGACAATCATATGAGTACCATAAAAACCAAATTTTTCACTTTGACACGCTCCTGAGGAGCGGGTGCGTCCGGGTGGTGGCTCAAACGCTTTGGGCCACCTAGTAGGTTCCATTGGCTACCATTAGAGCCATTTTTGGCGAACCTAGCTTCACCAGGAGCGTGACAATCATATGAGTACCATAAAACCGATCTTTTCACTTTGACACGCTTGGACACGCTCCTGAGGAGCGGGTGCGTCCGGGTGGTGGCTCAAACGCTTTGGGCCACCTAGTAGGTTCCATTGGCTACCATTAGAGCCATTTGTGGCGAACCTAGCTTCACCAGGAGCGTGACAATCATATGAGTACCATAAAAACCAAATTTTTCACTTTGACACGCTCCTGAGGAGCGGGTGCGTCCGGGTGGTGGCTCAAACGCTTTGGGCCACCTAGTAGGTTCCATTGGCTACCATTAGAGCCATTTTTGGCGAACCTAGCTTCACCAGGAGCGTGACAATCATATGAGTACCATAAAACCGATCTTTTCACTTTGACACGCTTGGACACGCTCCTGAGGAGCGGGTGCGTCCGGGTGGTGGCTCAAACGCTTTGGGCCACCTAGTAGGTTCCATTGGCTACCATTAGAGCCATTTGTGGCGAACCTAGCTTCACCAGGAGCGTGACAATCATATGAGTACCATAAAAACCAAATTTTTCACTTTGACACGCTCCTGAGGAGCGGGTGCGTCCGGGTGGTGGCTCAAACGCTTTGGGCCACCTAGTAGGTTCCATTGGCTACCATTAGAGCCATTTTTGGCGAACCTAGCTTCACCAGGAGCGTGACAATCATATGAGTACCATAAAACCGATCTTTTCACTTTGACACGCTTGGACACGCTCCTGAGGAGCAGGTGCGTCCGGGTGGTGGCTCAAACGCTTTGGGCCACCTAGTAGGTTCCATTGGCTACCATTAGAGCCATTTGTGGCGAACCTAGCTTCACCAGGAGCGTGACAATCATATGAGTACCATAAAAACCAAATTTTTCACTTTGACACGCTCCTGAGGAGCGGGTGCGTCCGGGTGGTGGCTCAAACGCTTTGGGCCACCTAGTAGGTTCCATTGGCTACCATTAGAGCCATTTTTGGCGAACCTAGCTTCACCAGGAGCGTGACAATCATATGAGTACCATAAAACCGATCTTTTCACTTTGACACGCTTGGACACGCTCCTGAGGAGCGGGTGCGTCCGGGTGGTGGCTCAAACGCTTTGGGCCACCTAGTAGGTTCCATTGGCTACCATTAGAGCCATTTGTGGCGAACCTAGCTTCACCAGGAGCGTGACAATCATATGAGTACCATAAAAACCAAATTTTTCACTTTGACACGCTCCTGAGGAGCGGGTGCGTCCGGGTGGTGGCTCAAACGCTTTGGGCCACCTAGTAGGTTCCATTGGCTACCATTAGAGCCATTTTTGGCGAACCTAGCTTCACCAGGAGCGTGACAATCATATGAGTACCATAAAACCGATCTTTTCACTTTGACACGCTTGGACACGCTCCTGAGGAGCGGGTGCGTCCGGGTGGTGGCTCAAACGCTTTGGGCCACCTAGTAGGTTCCATTGGCTACCATTAGAGCCATTTGTGGCGAACCTAGCTTCACCAGGAGCGTGACAATCATATGAGTACCATAAAAACCAAATTTTTCACTTTGACACGCTCCTGAGGAGCGGGTGCGTCCGGGTGGTGGCTCAAACGCTTTGGGCCACCTAGTAGGTTCCATTGGCTACCATTAGAGCCATTTTTGGCGAACCTAGCTTCACCAGGAGCGTGACAATCATATGAGTACCATAAAACCGATCTTTTCACTTTGACACGCTTGGACACGCTCCTGAGGAGCGGGTGCGTCCGGGTGGTGGCTCAAACGCTTTGGGCCACCTAGTAGGTTCCATTGGCTACCATTAGAGCCATTTGTGGCGAACCTAGCTTCACCAGGAGCGTGACAATCATATGAGTACCATAAAAACCAAATTTTTCACTTTGACACGCTCCTGAGGAGCGGGTGCGTCCGGGTGGTGGCTCAAACGCTTTGGGCCACCTAGTAGGTTCCATTGGCTACCATTAGAGCCATTTTTGGCGAACCTAGCTTCACCAGGAGCGTGACAATCATATGAGTACCATAAAACCGATCTTTTCACTTTGACACGCTTGGACACGCTCCTGAAGAGCGGGTGCGTCCGGGTGGTGGCTCAAACGCTTTGGGCCACCTAGTAGGTTCCATTGGCTACCATTAGAGCCATTTGTGGCGAACCTAGCTTCACCAGGAGCGTGACAATCATATGAGTACCATAAAAACCAAATTTTTCACTTTGACACGCTCCTGAGGAGCGGGTGCGTCCGGGTGGTGGCTCAAACGCTTTGGGCCACCTAGTAGGTTCCATTGGCTACCATTAGAGCCATTTTTGGCGAACCTAGCTTCACCAGGAGCGTGACAATCATATGAGTACCATAAAACCGATCTTTTCACTTTGACACGCTTGGACACGCTCCTGAGGAGCGGGTGCGTCCGGGTGGTGGCTCAAACGCTTTGGGCCACCTAGTAGGTTCCATTGGCTACCATTAGAGCCATTTGTGGCGAACCTAGCTTCACCAGGAGCGTGACAATCATATGAGTACCATAAAAACCAAATTTTTCACTTTGACACGCTCCTGAGGAGCGGGTGCGTCCGGGTGGTGGCTCAAACGCTTTGGGCCACCTAGTAGGTTCCATTGGCTACCATTAGAGCCATTTTTGGCGAACCTAGCTTCACCAGGAGCGTGACAATCATATGAGTACCATAAAACCGATCTTTTCACTTTGACACGCTTGGACACGCTCCTGAGGAGCGGGTGCGTCCGGGTGGTGGCTCAAACGCTTTGGGCCACCTAGTAGGTTCCATTGGCTACCATTAGAGCCATTTGTGGCGAACCTAGCTTCACCAGGAGCGTGACAATCATATGAGTACCATAAAAACCAAATTTTTCACTTTGACACGCTCCTGAGGAGCGGGTGCGTCCGGGTGGTGGCTCAAACGCTTTGGGCCACCTAGTAGGTTCCATTGGCTACCATTAGAGCCATTTTTGGCGAACCTAGCTTCACCAGGAGCGTGACAATCATATGAGTACCATAAAACCGATCTTTTCACTTTGACACGCTTGGACACGCTCCTGAGGAGCGGGTGCGTCCGGGTGGTGGCTCAAACGCTTTGGGCCACCTAGTAGGTTCCATTGGCTACCATTAGAGCCATTTGTGGCGAACCTAGCTTCACCAGGAGCGTGACAATCATATGAGTACCATAAAAACCAAATTTTTCACTTTGACACGCTCCTGAGGAGCGGGTGCGTCCGGGTGGTGGCTCAAACGCTTTGGGCCACCTAGTAGGTTCCATTGGCTACCATTAGAGCCATTTTTGGCGAACCTAGCTTCACCAGGAGCGTGACAATCATATGAGTACCATAAAACCGATCTTTTCACTTTGACACGCTTGGACACGCTCCTGAGGAGCGGGTGCGTCCGGGTGGTGGCTCAAACGCTTTGGGCCACCTAGTAGGTTCCATTGGCTACCATTAGAGCCATTTGTGGCGAACCTAGCTTCACCAGGAGCGTGACAATCATATGAGTACCATAAAAACCAAATTTTTCACTTTGACACGCTCCTGAGGAGCGGGTGCGTCCGGGTGGTGGCTCAAACGCTTTGGGCCACCTAGTAGGTTCCATTGGCTACCATTAGAGCCATTTTTGGCGAACCTAGCTTCACCAGGAGCGTGACAATCATATGAGTACCATAAAACCGATCTTTTCACTTTGACACGCTTGGACACGCTCCTGAGGAGCGGGTGCGTCCGGGTGGTGGCTCAAACGCTTTGGGCCACCTAGTAGGTTCCATTGGCTACCATTAGAGCCATTTGTGGCGAACCTAGCTTCACCAGGAGCGTGACAATCATATGAGTACCATAAAAACCAAATTTTTCACTTTGACACGCTCCTGAGGAGCGGGTGCGTCCGGGTGGTGGCTCAAACGCTTTGGGCCACCTAGTAGGTTCCATTGGCTACCATTAGAGCCATTTTTGGCGAACCTAGCTTCACCAGGAGCGTGACAATCATATGAGTACCATAAAACCGATCTTTTCACTTTGACACGCTTGGACACGCTCCTGAGGAGCGGGTGCGTCCGGGTGGTGGCTCAAACGCTTTGGGCCACCTAGTAGGTTCCATTGGCTCCTGGTGACGCTAAGTTCGCTACCAATGGCTCTAATGGTAGCCAATGGAACCTACTAGGTGGCCCAAAGCGTTTGAGCCACCACCCGGACGGAGCGTACAAGTACAATCATTCACATGATTTCTGCATGCGGTAGAGTGAGCGAGGCTACCTCTACTGCAGTTCTTCACTGTTAACTACTATTACTTACTCTTCTGCAGTCCTCTACTGCAGTTCTTCACTGTTAACTACTATTACTTACTCTTCTGCAGTCCTTCTATAAAAACCTCCCCTTACCCCCATCCTCTACTGCAGTTCTTCACTGTTAACTACTATTACTTACTCTTCTGCAGTCCTTCTATAAAACTGCAGAAGAGTAAGTAAGTAAGTAAGTAAGAGTAAAAAAAAAAAAAAAAAAAAATAAGTAATAGTAGTTAACAGTGAAGAACTGCAGTAGAGGACTGCAGAAGAGCAAGTAATAGTAGTTAACAGTGAAGAACTGCAGTAGAGGTAGCCTCGCTCACTCTACCGCATGCAGAAATCATGTGAATGATTGTACTTGTACGCTCCGTCCGGGTGGTGGCTCAAACGCTTTGGGCCACCTAGTAGGTTCCATTGGCTACCATTAGAGCCATTTTTGGCGAACCTAGCTTCACCAGGAGCGTGACAATCATATGAGTACCATAAAACCGATCTTTTCACTTTGACACGCTTGGACACGCTCCTGAGGAGCGGGTGCGTCCGGGTGGTGGCTCAAACGCTTTGGGCCACCTAGTAGGTTCCATTGGCTACCATTAGAGCCATTTGTGGCGAACCTAGCTTCACCAGGAGCGTGACAATCATATGAGTACCATAAAAACCAAATTTTTCACTTTGACACGCTCCTGAGGAGCGGGTGCGTCCGGGTGGTGGCTCAAACGCTTTGGGCCACCTAGTAGGTTCCATTGGCTACCATTAGAGCCATTTTTGGCGAACCTAGCTTCACCAGGAGCGTGACAATCATATGAGTACCATAAAACCGATCTTTTCACTTTGACACGCTTGGACACGCTCCTGAGGAGCGGGTGCGTCCGGGTGGTGGCTCAAACGCTTTGGGCCACCTAGTAGGTTCCATTGGCTACCATTAGAGCCATTTGTGGCGAACCTAGCTTCACCAGGAGCGTGACAATCATATGAGTACCATAAAAACCAAATTTTTCACTTTGACACGCTCCTGAGGAGCGGGTGCGTCCGGGTGGTGGCTCAAACGCTTTGGGCCACCTAGTAGGTTCCATTGGCTACCATTAGAGCCATTTTTGGCGAACCTAGCTTCACCAGGAGCGTGACAATCATATGAGTACCATAAAACCGATCTTTTCACTTTGACACGCTTGGACACGCTCCTGAGGAGCGGGTGCGTCCGGGTGGTGGCTCAAACGCTTTGGGCCACCTAGTAGGTTCCATTGGCTACCATTAGAGCCATTTGTGGCGAACCTAGCTTCACCAGGAGCGTGACAATCATATGAGTACCATAAAAACCAAATTTTTCACTTTGACACGCTCCTGAGGAGCGGGTGCGTCCGGGTGGTGGCTCAAACGCTTTGGGCCACCTAGTAGGTTCCATTGGCTACCATTAGAGCCATTTTTGGCGAACCTAGCTTCACCAGGAGCGTGACAATCATATGAGTACCATAAAACCGATCTTTTCACTTTGACACGCTTGGACACGCTCCTGAAGAGCGGGTGCGTCCGGGTGGTGGCTCAAACGCTTTGGGCCACCTAGTAGGTTCCATTGGCTACCATTAGAGCCATTTGTGGCGAACCTAGCTTCACCAGGAGCGTGACAATCATATGAGTACCATAAAAACCAAATTTTTCACTTTGACACGCTCCTGAGGAGCGGGTGCGTCCGGGTGGTGGCTCAAACGCTTTGGGCCACCTAGTAGGTTCCATTGGCTACCATTAGAGCCATTTTTGGCGAACCTAGCTTCACCAGGAGCGTGACAATCATATGAGTACCATAAAACCGATCTTTTCACTTTGACACGCTTGGACACGCTCCTGAGGAGCGGGTGCGTCCGGGTGGTGGCTCAAACGCTTTGGGCCACCTAGTAGGTTCCATTGGCTACCATTAGAGCCATTTGTGGCGAACCTAGCTTCACCAGGAGCGTGACAATCATATGAGTACCATAAAAACCAAATTTTTCACTTTGACACGCTCCTGAGGAGCGGGTGCGTCCGGGTGGTGGCTCAAACGCTTTGGGCCACCTAGTAGGTTCCATTGGCTACCATTAGAGCCATTTTTGGCGAACCTAGCTTCACCAGGAGCGTGACAATCATATGAGTACCATAAAACCGATCTTTTCACTTTGACACGCTTGGACACGCTCCTGAGGAGCGGGTGCGTCCGGGTGGTGGCTCAAACGCTTTGGGCCACCTAGTAGGTTCCATTGGCTACCATTAGAGCCATTTGTGGCGAACCTAGCTTCACCAGGAGCGTGACAATCATATGAGTACCATAAAAACCAAATTTTTCACTTTGACACGCTCCTGAGGAGCGGGTGCGTCCGGGTGGTGGCTCAAACGCTTTGGGCCACCTAGTAGGTTCCATTGGCTACCATTAGAGCCATTTTTGGCGAACCTAGCTTCACCAGGAGCGTGACAATCATATGAGTACCATAAAACCGATCTTTTCACTTTGACACGCTTGGACACGCTCCTGAGGAGCGGGTGCGTCCGGGTGGTGGCTCAAACGCTTTGGGCCACCTAGTAGGTTCCATTGGCTACCATTAGAGCCATTTGTGGCGAACCTAGCTTCACCAGGAGCGTGACAATCATATGAGTACCATAAAAACCAAATTTTTCACTTTGACACGCTCCTGAGGAGCGGGTGCGTCCGGGTGGTGGCTCAAACGCTTTGGGCCACCTAGTAGGTTCCATTGGCTACCATTAGAGCCATTTTTGGCGAACCTAGCTTCACCAGGAGCGTGACAATCATATGAGTACCATAAAACCGATCTTTTCACTTTGACACGCTTGGACACGCTCCTGAGGAGCGGGTGCGTCCGGGTGGTGGCTCAAACGCTTTGGGCCACCTAGTAGGTTCCATTGGCTACCATTAGAGCCATTTGTGGCGAACCTAGCTTCACCAGGAGCGTGACAATCATATGAGTACCATAAAAACCAAATTTTTCACTTTGACACGCTCCTGAGGAGCGGGTGCGTCCGGGTGGTGGCTCAAACGCTTTGGGCCACCTAGTAGGTTCCATTGGCTACCATTAGAGCCATTTTTGGCGAACCTAGCTTCACCAGGAGCGTGACAATCATATGAGTACCATAAAACCGATCTTTTCACTTTGACACGCTTGGACACGCTCCTGAGGAGCGGGTGCGTCCGGGTGGTGGCTCAAACGCTTTGGGCCACCTAGTAGGTTCCATTGGCTACCATTAGAGCCATTTGTGGCGAACCTAGCTTCACCAGGAGCGTGACAATCATATGAGTACCATAAAAACCAAATTTTTCACTTTGACACGCTCCTGAGGAGCGGGTGCGTCCGGGTGGTGGCTCAAACGCTTTGGGCCACCTAGTAGGTTCCATTGGCTACCATTAGAGCCATTTTTGGCGAACCTAGCTTCACCAGGAGCGTGACAATCATATGAGTACCATAAAACCGATCTTTTCACTTTGACACGCTTGGACACGCTCCTGAGGAGCGGGTGCGTCCGGGTGGTGGCTCAAACGCTTTGGGCCACCTAGTAGGTTCCATTGGCTCCTGGTGACGCTAAGTTCGCTACCAATGGCTCTAATGGTAGCCAATGGAACCTACTAGGTGGCCCAAAGCGTTTGAGCCACCACCCGGACGGAGCGTACAAGTACAATCATTCACATGATTTCTGCATGCGGTAGAGTGAGCGAGGCTACCTCTACTGCAGTTCTTCACTGTTAACTACTATTACTTACTCTTCTGCAGTCCTCTACTGCAGTTCTTCACTGTTAACTACTATTACTTACTCTTCTGCAGTCCTTCTATAAAAACCTCCCCTTACCCCCATCCTCTACTGCAGTTCTTCACTGTTAACTACTATTACTTACTCTTCTGCAGTCCTTCTATAAAAACCGGGTGGTGGCTCAAACGCTTTGGGCCACCTAGTAGGTTCCATTGGCTACCATTAGAGCCATTTGTGGCGAACCTAGCTTCACCAGGAGCGTGACAATCATATGAGTACCATAAAAACCAAATTTTTCACTTTGACACGCTCCTGAGGAGCGGGTGCGTCCGGGTGGTGGCTCAAACGCTTTGGGCCACCTAGTAGGTTCCATTGGCTACCATTAGAGCCATTTTTGGCGAACCTAGCTTCACCAGGAGCGTGACAATCATATGAGTACCATAAAACCGATCTTTTCACTTTGACACGCTTGGACACGCTCCTGAGGAGCGGGTGCGTCCGGGTGGTGGCTCAAACGCTTTGGGCCACCTAGTAGGTTCCATTGGCTACCATTAGAGCCATTTGTGGCGAACCTAGCTTCACCAGGAGCGTGACAATCATATGAGTACCATAAAAACCAAATTTTTCACTTTGACACGCTCCTGAGGAGCGGGTGCGTCCGGGTGGTGGCTCAAACGCTTTGGGCCACCTAGTAGGTTCCATTGGCTACCATTAGAGCCATTTTTGGCGAACCTAGCTTCACCAGGAGCGTGACAATCATATGAGTACCATAAAACCGATCTTTTCACTTTGACACGCTTGGACACGCTCCTGAGGAGCGGGTGCGTCCGGGTGGTGGCTCAAACGCTTTGGGCCACCTAGTAGGTTCCATTGGCTACCATTAGAGCCATTTGTGGCGAACCTAGCTTCACCAGGAGCGTGACAATCATATGAGTACCATAAAAACCAAATTTTTCACTTTGACACGCTCCTGAGGAGCGGGTGCGTCCGGGTGGTGGCTCAAACGCTTTGGGCCACCTAGTAGGTTCCATTGGCTACCATTAGAGCCATTTTTGGCGAACCTAGCTTCACCAGGAGCGTGACAATCATATGAGTACCATAAAACCGATCTTTTCACTTTGACACGCTTGGACACGCTCCTGAGGAGCGGGTGCGTCCGGGTGGTGGCTCAAACGCTTTGGGCCACCTAGTAGGTTCCATTGGCTACCATTAGAGCCATTTGTGGCGAACCTAGCTTCACCAGGAGCGTGACAATCATATGAGTACCATAAAAACCAAATTTTTCACTTTGACACGCTCCTGAGGAGCGGGTGCGTCCGGGTGGTGGCTCAAACGCTTTGGGCCACCTAGTAGGTTCCATTGGCTACCATTAGAGCCATTTTTGGCGAACCTAGCTTCACCAGGAGCGTGACAATCATATGAGTACCATAAAACCGATCTTTTCACTTTGACACGCTTGGACACGCTCCTGAGGAGCGGGTGCGTCCGGGTGGTGGCTCAAACGCTTTGGGCCACCTAGTAGGTTCCATTGGCTACCATTAGAGCCATTTGTGGCGAACCTAGCTTCACCAGGAGCGTGACAATCATATGAGTACCATAAAAACCAAATTTTTCACTTTGACACGCTCCTGAGGAGCGGGTGCGTCCGGGTGGTGGCTCAAACGCTTTGGGCCACCTAGTAGGTTCCATTGGCTACCATTAGAGCCATTTTTGGCGAACCTAGCTTCACCAGGAGCGTGACAATCATATGAGTACCATAAAACCGATCTTTTCACTTTGACACGCTTGGACACGCTCCTGAGGAGCGGGTGCGTCCGGGTGGTGGCTCAAACGCTTTGGGCCACCTAGTAGGTTCCATTGGCTACCATTAGAGCCATTTGTGGCGAACCTAGCTTCACCAGGAGCGTGACAATCATATGAGTACCATAAAAACCAAATTTTTCACTTTGACACGCTCCTGAGGAGCGGGTGCGTCCGGGTGGTGGCTCAAACGCTTTGGGCCACCTAGTAGGTTCCATTGGCTACCATTAGAGCCATTTTTGGCGAACCTAGCTTCACCAGGAGCGTGACAATCATATGAGTACCATAAAACCGATCTTTTCACTTTGACACGCTTGGACACGCTCCTGAAGAGCGGGTGCGTCCGGGTGGTGGCTCAAACGCTTTGGGCCACCTAGTAGGTTCCATTGGCTACCATTAGAGCCATTTGTGGCGAACCTAGCTTCACCAGGAGCGTGACAATCATATGAGTACCATAAAAACCAAATTTTTCACTTTGACACGCTCCTGAGGAGCGGGTGCGTCCGGGTGGTGGCTCAAACGCTTTGGGCCACCTAGTAGGTTCCATTGGCTACCATTAGAGCCATTTTTGGCGAACCTAGCTTCACCAGGAGCGTGACAATCATATGAGTACCATAAAACCGATCTTTTCACTTTGACACGCTTGGACACGCTCCTGAGGAGCGGGTGCGTCCGGGTGGTGGCTCAAACGCTTTGGGCCACCTAGTAGGTTCCATTGGCTACCATTAGAGCCATTTGTGGCGAACCTAGCTTCACCAGGAGCGTGACAATCATATGAGTACCATAAAAACCAAATTTTTCACTTTGACACGCTCCTGAGGAGCGGGTGCGTCCGGGTGGTGGCTCAAACGCTTTGGGCCACCTAGTAGGTTCCATTGGCTACCATTAGAGCCATTTTTGGCGAACCTAGCTTCACCAGGAGCGTGACAATCATATGAGTACCATAAAACCGATCTTTTCACTTTGACACGCTTGGACACGCTCCTGAGGAGCGGGTGCGTCCGGGTGGTGGCTCAAACGCTTTGGGCCACCTAGTAGGTTCCATTGGCTACCATTAGAGCCATTTGTGGCGAACCTAGCTTCACCAGGAGCGTGACAATCATATGAGTACCATAAAAACCAAATTTTTCACTTTGACACGCTCCTGAGGAGCGGGTGCGTCCGGGTGGTGGCTCAAACGCTTTGGGCCACCTAGTAGGTTCCATTGGCTACCATTAGAGCCATTTTTGGCGAACCTAGCTTCACCAGGAGCGTGACAATCATATGAGTACCATAAAACCGATCTTTTCACTTTGACACGCTTGGACACGCTCCTGAGGAGCGGGTGCGTCCGGGTGGTGGCTCAAACGCTTTGGGCCACCTAGTAGGTTCCATTGGCTACCATTAGAGCCATTTGTGGCGAACCTAGCTTCACCAGGAGCGTGACAATCATATGAGTACCATAAAAACCAAATTTTTCACTTTGACACGCTCCTGAGGAGCGGGTGCGTCCGGGTGGTGGCTCAAACGCTTTGGGCCACCTAGTAGGTTCCATTGGCTACCATTAGAGCCATTTTTGGCGAACCTAGCTTCACCAGGAGCGTGACAATCATATGAGTACCATAAAACCGATCTTTTCACTTTGACACGCTTGGACACGCTCCTGAGGAGCGGGTGCGTCCGGGTGGTGGCTCAAACGCTTTGGGCCACCTAGTAGGTTCCATTGGCTACCATTAGAGCCATTTGTGGCGAACCTAGCTTCACCAGGAGCGTGACAATCATATGAGTACCATAAAAACCAAATTTTTCACTTTGACACGCTCCTGAGGAGCGGGTGCGTCCGGGTGGTGGCTCAAACGCTTTGGGCCACCTAGTAGGTTCCATTGGCTACCATTAGAGCCATTTTTGGCGAACCTAGCTTCACCAGGAGCGTGACAATCATATGAGTACCATAAAACCGATCTTTTCACTTTGACACGCTTGGACACGCTCCTGAGGAGCGGGTGCGTCCGGGTGGTGGCTCAAACGCTTTGGGCCACCTAGTAGGTTCCATTGGCTCCTGGTGACGCTAAGTTCGCTACCAATGGCTCTAATGGTAGCCAATGGAACCTACTAGGTGGCCCAAAGCGTTTGAGCCACCACCCGGACGGAGCGTACAAGTACAATCATTCACATGATTTCTGCATGCGGTAGAGTGAGCGAGGCTACCTCTACTGCAGTTCTTCACTGTTAACTACTATTACTTACTCTTCTGCAGTCCTCTACTGCAGTTCTTCACTGTTAACTACTATTACTTACTCTTCTGCAGTCCTTCTATAAAAACCTCCCCTTACCCCCATCCTCTACTGCAGTTCTTCACTGTTAACTACTATTACTTACTCTTCTGCAGTCCTTCTATAAAAACCGGGTGGTGGCTCAAACGCTTTGGGCCACCTAGTAGGTTCCATTGGCTACCATTAGAGCCATTTGTGGCGAACCTAGCTTCACCAGGAGCGTGACAATCATATGAGTACCATAAAAACCAAATTTTTCACTTTGACACGCTCCTGAGGAGCGGGTGCGTCCGGGTGGTGGCTCAAACGCTTTGGGCCACCTAGTAGGTTCCATTGGCTACCATTAGAGCCATTTTTGGCGAACCTAGCTTCACCAGGAGCGTGACAATCATATGAGTACCATAAAACCGATCTTTTCACTTTGACACGCTTGGACACGCTCCTGAGGAGCGGGTGCGTCCGGGTGGTGGCTCAAACGCTTTGGGCCACCTAGTAGGTTCCATTGGCTACCATTAGAGCCATTTGTGGCGAACCTAGCTTCACCAGGAGCGTGACAATCATATGAGTACCATAAAAACCAAATTTTTCACTTTGACACGCTCCTGAGGAGCGGGTGCGTCCGGGTGGTGGCTCAAACGCTTTGGGCCACCTAGTAGGTTCCATTGGCTACCATTAGAGCCATTTTTGGCGAACCTAGCTTCACCAGGAGCGTGACAATCATATGAGTACCATAAAACCGATCTTTTCACTTTGACACGCTTGGACACGCTCCTGAGGAGCGGGTGCGTCCGGGTGGTGGCTCAAACGCTTTGGGCCACCTAGTAGGTTCCATTGGCTACCATTAGAGCCATTTGTGGCGAACCTAGCTTCACCAGGAGCGTGACAATCATATGAGTACCATAAAAACCAAATTTTTCACTTTGACACGCTCCTGAGGAGCGGGTGCGTCCGGGTGGTGGCTCAAACGCTTTGGGCCACCTAGTAGGTTCCATTGGCTACCATTAGAGCCATTTTTGGCGAACCTAGCTTCACCAGGAGCGTGACAATCATATGAGTACCATAAAACCGATCTTTTCACTTTGACACGCTTGGACACGCTCCTGAGGAGCGGGTGCGTCCGGGTGGTGGCTCAAACGCTTTGGGCCACCTAGTAGGTTCCATTGGCTACCATTAGAGCCATTTGTGGCGAACCTAGCTTCACCAGGAGCGTGACAATCATATGAGTACCATAAAAACCAAATTTTTCACTTTGACACGCTCCTGAGGAGCGGGTGCGTCCGGGTGGTGGCTCAAACGCTTTGGGCCACCTAGTAGGTTCCATTGGCTACCATTAGAGCCATTTTTGGCGAACCTAGCTTCACCAGGAGCGTGACAATCATATGAGTACCATAAAACCGATCTTTTCACTTTGACACGCTTGGACACGCTCCTGAGGAGCGGGTGCGTCCGGGTGGTGGCTCAAACGCTTTGGGCCACCTAGTAGGTTCCATTGGCTACCATTAGAGCCATTTGTGGCGAACCTAGCTTCACCAGGAGCGTGACAATCATATGAGTACCATAAAAACCAAATTTTTCACTTTGACACGCTCCTGAGGAGCGGGTGCGTCCGGGTGGTGGCTCAAACGCTTTGGGCCACCTAGTAGGTTCCATTGGCTACCATTAGAGCCATTTTTGGCGAACCTAGCTTCACCAGGAGCGTGACAATCATATGAGTACCATAAAACCGATCTTTTCACTTTGACACGCTTGGACACGCTCCTGAGGAGCGGGTGCGTCCGGGTGGTGGCTCAAACGCTTTGGGCCACCTAGTAGGTTCCATTGGCTACCATTAGAGCCATTTGTGGCGAACCTAGCTTCACCAGGAGCGTGACAATCATATGAGTACCATAAAAACCAAATTTTTCACTTTGACACGCTCCTGAGGAGCGGGTGCGTCCGGGTGGTGGCTCAAACGCTTTGGGCCACCTAGTAGGTTCCATTGGCTACCATTAGAGCCATTTTTGGCGAACCTAGCTTCACCAGGAGCGTGACAATCATATGAGTACCATAAAACCGATCTTTTCACTTTGACACGCTTGGACACGCTCCTGAGGAGCGGGTGCGTCCGGGTGGTGGCTCAAACGCTTTGGGCCACCTAGTAGGTTCCATTGGCTACCATTAGAGCCATTTGTGGCGAACCTAGCTTCACCAGGAGCGTGACAATCATATGAGTACCATAAAAACCAAATTTTTCACTTTGACACGCTCCTGAGGAGCGGGTGCGTCCGGGTGGTGGCTCAAACGCTTTGGGCCACCTAGTAGGTTCCATTGGCTACCATTAGAGCCATTTTTGGCGAACCTAGCTTCACCAGGAGCGTGACAATCATATGAGTACCATAAAACCGATCTTTTCACTTTGACACGCTTGGACACGCTCCTGAGGAGCGGGTGCGTCCGGGTGGTGGCTCAAACGCTTTGGGCCACCTAGTAGGTTCCATTGGCTACCATTAGAGCCATTTGTGGCGAACCTAGCTTCACCAGGAGCGTGACAATCATATGAGTACCATAAAAACCAAATTTTTCACTTTGACACGCTCCTGAGGAGCGGGTGCGTCCGGGTGGTGGCTCAAACGCTTTGGGCCACCTAGTAGGTTCCATTGGCTACCATTAGAGCCATTTTTGGCGAACCTAGCTTCACCAGGAGCGTGACAATCATATGAGTACCATAAAACCGATCTTTTCACTTTGACACGCTTGGACACGCTCCTGAGGAGCGGGTGCGTCCGGGTGGTGGCTCAAACGCTTTGGGCCACCTAGTAGGTTCCATTGGCTACCATTAGAGCCATTTGTGGCGAACCTAGCTTCACCAGGAGCGTGACAATCATATGAGTACCATAAAAACCAAATTTTTCACTTTGACACGCTCCTGAGGAGCGGGTGCGTCCGGGTGGTGGCTCAAACGCTTTGGGCCACCTAGTAGGTTCCATTGGCTACCATTAGAGCCATTTTTGGCGAACCTAGCTTCACCAGGAGCGTGACAATCATATGAGTACCATAAAACCGATCTTTTCACTTTGACACGCTTGGACACGCTCCTGAGGAGCGGGTGCGTCCGGGTGGTGGCTCAAACGCTTTGGGCCACCTAGTAGGTTCCATTGGCTACCATTAGAGCCATTTGTGGCGAACCTAGCTTCACCAGGAGCGTGACAATCATATGAGTACCATAAAAACCAAATTTTTCACTTTGACACGCTCCTGAGGAGCGGGTGCGTCCGGGTGGTGGCTCAAACGCTTTGGGCCACCTAGTAGGTTCCATTGGCTACCATTAGAGCCATTTTTGGCGAACCTAGCTTCACCAGGAGCGTGACAATCATATGAGTACCATAAAACCGATCTTTTCACTTTGACACGCTTGGACACGCTCCTGAGGAGCGGGTGCGTCCGGGTGGTGGCTCAAACGCTTTGGGCCACCTAGTAGGTTCCATTGGCTACCATTAGAGCCATTTGTGGCGAACCTAGCTTCACCAGGAGCGTGACAATCATATGAGTACCATAAAAACCAAATTTTTCACTTTGACACGCTCCTGAGGAGCGGGTGCGTCCGGGTGGTGGCTCAAACGCTTTGGGCCACCTAGTAGGTTCCATTGGCTACCATTAGAGCCATTTTTGGCGAACCTAGCTTCACCAGGAGCGTGACAATCATATGAGTACCATAAAACCGATCTTTTCACTTTGACACGCTTGGACACGCTCCTGAGGAGCGGGTGCGTCCGGGTGGTGGCTCAAACGCTTTGGGCCACCTAGTAGGTTCCATTGGCTACCATTAGAGCCATTTGTGGCGAACCTAGCTTCACCAGGAGCGTGACAATCATATGAGTACCATAAAAACCAAATTTTTCACTTTGACACGCTCCTGAGGAGCGGGTGCGTCCGGGTGGTGGCTCAAACGCTTTGGGCCACCTAGTAGGTTCCATTGGCTACCATTAGAGCCATTTTTGGCGAACCTAGCTTCACCAGGAGCGTGACAATCATATGAGTACCATAAAACCGATCTTTTCACTTTGACACGCTTGGACACGCTCCTGAGGAGCGGGTGCGTCCGGGTGGTGGCTCAAACGCTTTGGGCCACCTAGTAGGTTCCATTGGCTACCATTAGAGCCATTTGTGGCGAACCTAGCTTCACCAGGAGCGTGACAATCATATGAGTACCATAAAAACCAAATTTTTCACTTTGACACGCTCCTGAGGAGCGGGTGCGTCCGGGTGGTGGCTCAAACGCTTTGGGCCACCTAGTAGGTTCCATTGGCTACCATTAGAGCCATTTTTGGCGAACCTAGCTTCACCAGGAGCGTGACAATCATATGAGTACCATAAAACCGATCTTTTCACTTTGACACGCTTGGACACGCTCCTGAGGAGCGGGTGCGTCCGGGTGGTGGCTCAAACGCTTTGGGCCACCTAGTAGGTTCCATTGGCTACCATTAGAGCCATTTGTGGCGAACCTAGCTTCACCAGGAGCGTGACAATCATATGAGTACCATAAAAACCAAATTTTTCACTTTGACACGCTCCTGAGGAGCGGGTGCGTCCGGGTGGTGGCTCAAACGCTTTGGGCCACCTAGTAGGTTCCATTGGCTACCATTAGAGCCATTTTTGGCGAACCTAGCTTCACCAGGAGCGTGACAATCATATGAGTACCATAAAACCGATCTTTTCACTTTGACACGCTTGGACACGCTCCTGAGGAGCGGGTGCGTCCGGGTGGTGGCTCAAACGCTTTGGGCCACCTAGTAGGTTCCATTGGCTACCATTAGAGCCATTTGTGGCGAACCTAGCTTCACCAGGAGCGTGACAATCATATGAGTACCATAAAAACCAAATTTTTCACTTTGACACGCTCCTGAGGAGCGGGTGCGTCCGGGTGGTGGCTCAAACGCTTTGGGCCACCTAGTAGGTTCCATTGGCTACCATTAGAGCCATTTTTGGCGAACCTAGCTTCACCAGGAGCGTGACAATCATATGAGTACCATAAAACCGATCTTTTCACTTTGACACGCTTGGACACGCTCCTGAGGAGCGGGTGCGTCCGGGTGGTGGCTCAAACGCTTTGGGCCACCTAGTAGGTTCCATTGGCTACCATTAGAGCCATTTGTGGCGAACCTAGCTTCACCAGGAGCGTGACAATCATATGAGTACCATAAAAACCAAATTTTTCACTTTGACACGCTCCTGAGGAGCGGGTGCGTCCGGGTGGTGGCTCAAACGCTTTGGGCCACCTAGTAGGTTCCATTGGCTACCATTAGAGCCATTTTTGGCGAACCTAGCTTCACCAGGAGCGTGACAATCATATGAGTACCATAAAACCGATCTTTTCACTTTGACACGCTTGGACACGCTCCTGAGGAGCGGGTGCGTCCGGGTGGTGGCTCAAACGCTTTGGGCCACCTAGTAGGTTCCATTGGCTACCATTAGAGCCATTTGTGGCGAACCTAGCTTCACCAGGAGCGTGACAATCATATGAGTACCATAAAAACCAAATTTTTCACTTTGACACGCTCCTGAGGAGCGGGTGCGTCCGGGTGGTGGCTCAAACGCTTTGGGCCACCTAGTAGGTTCCATTGGCTACCATTAGAGCCATTTTTGGCGAACCTAGCTTCACCAGGAGCGTGACAATCATATGAGTACCATAAAACCGATCTTTTCACTTTGACACGCTTGGACACGCTCCTGAGGAGCGGGTGCGTCCGGGTGGTGGCTCAAACGCTTTGGGCCACCTAGTAGGTTCCATTGGCTACCATTAGAGCCATTTGTGGCGAACCTAGCTTCACCAGGAGCGTGACAATCATATGAGTACCATAAAAACCAAATTTTTCACTTTGACACGCTCCTGAGGAGCGGGTGCGTCCGGGTGGTGGCTCAAACGCTTTGGGCCACCTAGTAGGTTCCATTGGCTACCATTAGAGCCATTTTTGGCGAACCTAGCTTCACCAGGAGCGTGACAATCATATGAGTACCATAAAACCGATCTTTTCACTTTGACACGCTTGGACACGCTCCTGAGGAGCGGGTGCGTCCGGGTGGTGGCTCAAACGCTTTGGGCCACCTAGTAGGTTCCATTGGCTACCATTAGAGCCATTTGTGGCGAACCTAGCTTCACCAGGAGCGTGACAATCATATGAGTACCATAAAAACCAAATTTTTCACTTTGACACGCTCCTGAGGAGCGGGTGCGTCCGGGTGGTGGCTCAAACGCTTTGGGCCACCTAGTAGGTTCCATTGGCTACCATTAGAGCCATTTTTGGCGAACCTAGCTTCACCAGGAGCGTGACAATCATATGAGTACCATAAAACCGATCTTTTCACTTTGACACGCTTGGACACGCTCCTGAGGAGCGGGTGCGTCCGGGTGGTGGCTCAAACGCTTTGGGCCACCTAGTAGGTTCCATTGGCTACCATTAGAGCCATTTGTGGCGAACCTAGCTTCACCAGGAGCGTGACAATCATATGAGTACCATAAAAACCAAATTTTTCACTTTGACACGCTCCTGAGGAGCGGGTGCGTCCGGGTGGTGGCTCAAACGCTTTGGGCCACCTAGTAGGTTCCATTGGCTACCATTAGAGCCATTTTTGGCGAACCTAGCTTCACCAGGAGCGTGACAATCATATGAGTACCATAAAACCGATCTTTTCACTTTGACACGCTTGGACACGCTCCTGAGGAGCGGGTGCGTCCGGGTGGTGGCTCAAACGCTTTGGGCCACCTAGTAGGTTCCATTGGCTCCTGGTGACGCTAAGTTCGCTACCAATGGCTCTAATGGTAGCCAATGGAACCTACTAGGTGGCCCAAAGCGTTTGAGCCACCACCCGGACGGAGCGTACAAGTACAATCATTCACATGATTTCTGCATGCGGTAGAGTGAGCGAGGCTACCTCTACTGCAGTTCTTCACTGTTAACTACTATTACTTACTCTTCTGCAGTCCTCTACTGCAGTTCTTCACTGTTAACTACTATTACTTACTCTTCTGCAGTCCTTCTATAAAAACCTCCCCTTACCCCCATCCTCTACTGCAGTTCTTCACTGTTAACTACTATTACTTACTCTTCTGCAGTCCTTCTATAAAACTGCAGAAGAGTAAGTAAGTAAGTAAGTAAGAGTAAAAAAAAAAAAAAAAAAAAATAAGTAATAGTAGTTAACAGTGAAGAACTGCAGTAGAGGACTGCAGAAGAGTAAGTAATAGTAGTTAACAGTGAAGAACTGCAGTAGAGGTAGCCTCGCTCACTCTACCGCATGCAGAAATCATGTGAATGATTGTACTTGTACGCTCCGTCCGGGTGGTGGCTCAAACGCTTTGGGCCACCTAGTAGGTTCCATTGGCTACCATTAGAGCCATTTTTGGCGAACCTAGCTTCACCAGGAGCGTGACAATCATATGAGTACCATAAAACCGATCTTTTCACTTTGACACGCTTGGACACGCTCCTGAGGAGCGGGTGCGTCCGGGTGGTGGCTCAAACGCTTTGGGCCACCTAGTAGGTTCCATTGGCTACCATTAGAGCCATTTGTGGCGAACCTAGCTTCACCAGGAGCGTGACAATCATATGAGTACCATAAAAACCAAATTTTTCACTTTGACACGCTCCTGAGGAGCGGGTGCGTCCGGGTGGTGGCTCAAACGCTTTGGGCCACCTAGTAGGTTCCATTGGCTACCATTAGAGCCATTTTTGGCGAACCTAGCTTCACCAGGAGCGTGACAATCATATGAGTACCATAAAACCGATCTTTTCACTTTGACACGCTTGGACACGCTCCTGAGGAGCGGGTGCGTCCGGGTGGTGGCTCAAACGCTTTGGGCCACCTAGTAGGTTCCATTGGCTACCATTAGAGCCATTTGTGGCGAACCTAGCTTCACCAGGAGCGTGACAATCATATGAGTACCATAAAAACCAAATTTTTCACTTTGACACGCTCCTGAGGAGCGGGTGCGTCCGGGTGGTGGCTCAAACGCTTTGGGCCACCTAGTAGGTTCCATTGGCTACCATTAGAGCCATTTTTGGCGAACCTAGCTTCACCAGGAGCGTGACAATCATATGAGTACCATAAAACCGATCTTTTCACTTTGACACGCTTGGACACGCTCCTGAGGAGCGGGTGCGTCCGGGTGGTGGCTCAAACGCTTTGGGCCACCTAGTAGGTTCCATTGGCTACCATTAGAGCCATTTGTGGCGAACCTAGCTTCACCAGGAGCGTGACAATCATATGAGTACCATAAAAACCAAATTTTTCACTTTGACACGCTCCTGAGGAGCGGGTGCGTCCGGGTGGTGGCTCAAACGCTTTGGGCCACCTAGTAGGTTCCATTGGCTACCATTAGAGCCATTTTTGGCGAACCTAGCTTCACCAGGAGCGTGACAATCATATGAGTACCATAAAACCGATCTTTTCACTTTGACACGCTTGGACACGCTCCTGAGGAGCGGGTGCGTCCGGGTGGTGGCTCAAACGCTTTGGGCCACCTAGTAGGTTCCATTGGCTACCATTAGAGCCATTTGTGGCGAACCTAGCTTCACCAGGAGCGTGACAATCATATGAGTACCATAAAAACCAAATTTTTCACTTTGACACGCTCCTGAGGAGCGGGTGCGTCCGGGTGGTGGCTCAAACGCTTTGGGCCACCTAGTAGGTTCCATTGGCTACCATTAGAGCCATTTTTGGCGAACCTAGCTTCACCAGGAGCGTGACAATCATATGAGTACCATAAAACCGATCTTTTCACTTTGACACGCTTGGACACGCTCCTGAGGAGCGGGTGCGTCCGGGTGGTGGCTCAAACGCTTTGGGCCACCTAGTAGGTTCCATTGGCTACCATTAGAGCCATTTGTGGCGAACCTAGCTTCACCAGGAGCGTGACAATCATATGAGTACCATAAAAACCAAATTTTTCACTTTGACACGCTCCTGAGGAGCGGGTGCGTCCGGGTGGTGGCTCAAACGCTTTGGGCCACCTAGTAGGTTCCATTGGCTACCATTAGAGCCATTTTTGGCGAACCTAGCTTCACCAGGAGCGTGACAATCATATGAGTACCATAAAACCGATCTTTTCACTTTGACACGCTTGGACACGCTCCTGAGGAGCGGGTGCGTCCGGGTGGTGGCTCAAACGCTTTGGGCCACCTAGTAGGTTCCATTGGCTACCATTAGAGCCATTTGTGGCGAACCTAGCTTCACCAGGAGCGTGACAATCATATGAGTACCATAAAAACCAAATTTTTCACTTTGACACGCTCCTGAGGAGCGGGTGCGTCCGGGTGGTGGCTCAAACGCTTTGGGCCACCTAGTAGGTTCCATTGGCTACCATTAGAGCCATTTTTGGCGAACCTAGCTTCACCAGGAGCGTGACAATCATATGAGTACCATAAAACCGATCTTTTCACTTTGACACGCTTGGACACGCTCCTGAGGAGCGGGTGCGTCCGGGTGGTGGCTCAAACGCTTTGGGCCACCTAGTAGGTTCCATTGGCTACCATTAGAGCCATTTGTGGCGAACCTAGCTTCACCAGGAGCGTGACAATCATATGAGTACCATAAAAACCAAATTTTTCACTTTGACACGCTCCTGAGGAGCGGGTGCGTCCGGGTGGTGGCTCAAACGCTTTGGGCCACCTAGTAGGTTCCATTGGCTACCATTAGAGCCATTTTTGGCGAACCTAGCTTCACCAGGAGCGTGACAATCATATGAGTACCATAAAACCGATCTTTTCACTTTGACACGCTTGGACACGCTCCTGAGGAGCGGGTGCGTCCGGGTGGTGGCTCAAACGCTTTGGGCCACCTAGTAGGTTCCATTGGCTACCATTAGAGCCATTTGTGGCGAACCTAGCTTCACCAGGAGCGTGACAATCATATGAGTACCATAAAAACCAAATTTTTCACTTTGACACGCTCCTGAGGAGCGGGTGCGTCCGGGTGGTGGCTCAAACGCTTTGGGCCACCTAGTAGGTTCCATTGGCTACCATTAGAGCCATTTTTGGCGAACCTAGCTTCACCAGGAGCGTGACAATCATATGAGTACCATAAAACCGATCTTTTCACTTTGACACGCTTGGACACGCTCCTGAGGAGCGGGTGCGTCCGGGTGGTGGCTCAAACGCTTTGGGCCACCTAGTAGGTTCCATTGGCTACCATTAGAGCCATTTGTGGCGAACCTAGCTTCACCAGGAGCGTGACAATCATATGAGTACCATAAAAACCAAATTTTTCACTTTGACACGCTCCTGAGGAGCGGGTGCGTCCGGGTGGTGGCTCAAACGCTTTGGGCCACCTAGTAGGTTCCATTGGCTACCATTAGAGCCATTTTTGGCGAACCTAGCTTCACCAGGAGCGTGACAATCATATGAGTACCATAAAACCGATCTTTTCACTTTGACACGCTTGGACACGCTCCTGAGGAGCGGGTGCGTCCGGGTGGTGGCTCAAACGCTTTGGGCCACCTAGTAGGTTCCATTGGCTACCATTAGAGCCATTTGTGGCGAACCTAGCTTCACCAGGAGCGTGACAATCATATGAGTACCATAAAAACCAAATTTTTCACTTTGACACGCTCCTGAGGAGCGGGTGCGTCCGGGTGGTGGCTCAAACGCTTTGGGCCACCTAGTAGGTTCCATTGGCTACCATTAGAGCCATTTTTGGCGAACCTAGCTTCACCAGGAGCGTGACAATCATATGAGTACCATAAAACCGATCTTTTCACTTTGACACGCTTGGACACGCTCCTGAGGAGCGGGTGCGTCCGGGTGGTGGCTCAAACGCTTTGGGCCACCTAGTAGGTTCCATTGGCTACCATTAGAGCCATTTGTGGCGAACCTAGCTTCACCAGGAGCGTGACAATCATATGAGTACCATAAAAACCAAATTTTTCACTTTGACACGCTCCTGAGGAGCGGGTGCGTCCGGGTGGTGGCTCAAACGCTTTGGGCCACCTAGTAGGTTCCATTGGCTACCATTAGAGCCATTTTTGGCGAACCTAGCTTCACCAGGAGCGTGACAATCATATGAGTACCATAAAACCGATCTTTTCACTTTGACACGCTTGGACACGCTCCTGAGGAGCGGGTGCGTCCGGGTGGTGGCTCAAACGCTTTGGGCCACCTAGTAGGTTCCATTGGCTACCATTAGAGCCATTTGTGGCGAACCTAGCTTCACCAGGAGCGTGACAATCATATGAGTACCATAAAAACCAAATTTTTCACTTTGACACGCTCCTGAGGAGCGGGTGCGTCCGGGTGGTGGCTCAAACGCTTTGGGCCACCTAGTAGGTTCCATTGGCTACCATTAGAGCCATTTTTGGCGAACCTAGCTTCACCAGGAGCGTGACAATCATATGAGTACCATAAAACCGATCTTTTCACTTTGACACGCTTGGACACGCTCCTGAGGAGCGGGTGCGTCCGGGTGGTGGCTCAAACGCTTTGGGCCACCTAGTAGGTTCCATTGGCTCCTGGTGACGCTAAGTTCGCTACCAATGGCTCTAATGGTAGCCAATGGAACCTACTAGGTGGCCCAAAGCGTTTGAGCCACCACCCGGACGGAGCGTACAAGTACAATCATTCACATGATTTCTGCATGCGGTAGAGTGAGCGAGGCTACCTCTACTGCAGTTCTTCACTGTTAACTACTATTACTTACTCTTCTGCAGTCCTCTACTGCAGTTCTTCACTGTTAACTACTATTACTTACTCTTCTGCAGTCCTTCTATAAAAACCTCCCCTTACCCCCATCCTCTACTGCAGTTCTTCACTGTTAACTACTATTACTTACTCTTCTGCAGTCCTTCTATAAAACTGCAGAAGAGTAAGTAAGTAAGTAAGTAAGAGTAAAAAAAAAAAAAAAAAAAAATAAGTAATAGTAGTTAACAGTGAAGAACTGCAGTAGAGGACTGCAGAAGAGTAAGTAATAGTAGTTAACAGTGAAGAACTGCAGTAGAGGTAGCCTCGCTCACTCTACCGCATGCAGAAATCATGTGAATGATTGTACTTGTACGCTCCGTCCGGGTGGTGGCTCAAACGCTTTGGGCCACCTAGTAGGTTCCATTGGCTACCATTAGAGCCATTTTTGGCGAACCTAGCTTCACCAGGAGCGTGACAATCATATGAGTACCATAAAACCGATCTTTTCACTTTGACACGCTTGGACACGCTCCTGAGGAGCGGGTGCGTCCGGGTGGTGGCTCAAACGCTTTGGGCCACCTAGTAGGTTCCATTGGCTACCATTAGAGCCATTTGTGGCGAACCTAGCTTCACCAGGAGCGTGACAATCATATGAGTACCATAAAAACCAAATTTTTCACTTTGACACGCTCCTGAGGAGCGGGTGCGTCCGGGTGGTGGCTCAAACGCTTTGGGCCACCTAGTAGGTTCCATTGGCTACCATTAGAGCCATTTTTGGCGAACCTAGCTTCACCAGGAGCGTGACAATCATATGAGTACCATAAAACCGATCTTTTCACTTTGACACGCTTGGACACGCTCCTGAGGAGCGGGTGCGTCCGGGTGGTGGCTCAAACGCTTTGGGCCACCTAGTAGGTTCCATTGGCTACCATTAGAGCCATTTGTGGCGAACCTAGCTTCACCAGGAGCGTGACAATCATATGAGTACCATAAAAACCAAATTTTTCACTTTGACACGCTCCTGAGGAGCGGGTGCGTCCGGGTGGTGGCTCAAACGCTTTGGGCCACCTAGTAGGTTCCATTGGCTACCATTAGAGCCATTTTTGGCGAACCTAGCTTCACCAGGAGCGTGACAATCATATGAGTACCATAAAACCGATCTTTTCACTTTGACACGCTTGGACACGCTCCTGAGGAGCGGGTGCGTCCGGGTGGTGGCTCAAACGCTTTGGGCCACCTAGTAGGTTCCATTGGCTACCATTAGAGCCATTTGTGGCGAACCTAGCTTCACCAGGAGCGTGACAATCATATGAGTACCATAAAAACCAAATTTTTCACTTTGACACGCTCCTGAGGAGCGGGTGCGTCCGGGTGGTGGCTCAAACGCTTTGGGCCACCTAGTAGGTTCCATTGGCTACCATTAGAGCCATTTTTGGCGAACCTAGCTTCACCAGGAGCGTGACAATCATATGAGTACCATAAAACCGATCTTTTCACTTTGACACGCTTGGACACGCTCCTGAGGAGCGGGTGCGTCCGGGTGGTGGCTCAAACGCTTTGGGCCACCTAGTAGGTTCCATTGGCTACCATTAGAGCCATTTGTGGCGAACCTAGCTTCACCAGGAGCGTGACAATCATATGAGTACCATAAAAACCAAATTTTTCACTTTGACACGCTCCTGAGGAGCGGGTGCGTCCGGGTGGTGGCTCAAACGCTTTGGGCCACCTAGTAGGTTCCATTGGCTACCATTAGAGCCATTTTTGGCGAACCTAGCTTCACCAGGAGCGTGACAATCATATGAGTACCATAAAACCGATCTTTTCACTTTGACACGCTTGGACACGCTCCTGAGGAGCGGGTGCGTCCGGGTGGTGGCTCAAACGCTTTGGGCCACCTAGTAGGTTCCATTGGCTACCATTAGAGCCATTTGTGGCGAACCTAGCTTCACCAGGAGCGTGACAATCATATGAGTACCATAAAAACCAAATTTTTCACTTTGACACGCTCCTGAGGAGCGGGTGCGTCCGGGTGGTGGCTCAAACGCTTTGGGCCACCTAGTAGGTTCCATTGGCTACCATTAGAGCCATTTTTGGCGAACCTAGCTTCACCAGGAGCGTGACAATCATATGAGTACCATAAAACCGATCTTTTCACTTTGACACGCTTGGACACGCTCCTGAGGAGCGGGTGCGTCCGGGTGGTGGCTCAAACGCTTTGGGCCACCTAGTAGGTTCCATTGGCTACCATTAGAGCCATTTGTGGCGAACCTAGCTTCACCAGGAGCGTGACAATCATATGAGTACCATAAAAACCAAATTTTTCACTTTGACACGCTCCTGAGGAGCGGGTGCGTCCGGGTGGTGGCTCAAACGCTTTGGGCCACCTAGTAGGTTCCATTGGCTACCATTAGAGCCATTTTTGGCGAACCTAGCTTCACCAGGAGCGTGACAATCATATGAGTACCATAAAACCGATCTTTTCACTTTGACACGCTTGGACACGCTCCTGAGGAGCGGGTGCGTCCGGGTGGTGGCTCAAACGCTTTGGGCCACCTAGTAGGTTCCATTGGCTACCATTAGAGCCATTTGTGGCGAACCTAGCTTCACCAGGAGCGTGACAATCATATGAGTACCATAAAAACCAAATTTTTCACTTTGACACGCTCCTGAGGAGCGGGTGCGTCCGGGTGGTGGCTCAAACGCTTTGGGCCACCTAGTAGGTTCCATTGGCTACCATTAGAGCCATTTTTGGCGAACCTAGCTTCACCAGGAGCGTGACAATCATATGAGTACCATAAAACCGATCTTTTCACTTTGACACGCTTGGACACGCTCCTGAGGAGCGGGTGCGTCCGGGTGGTGGCTCAAACGCTTTGGGCCACCTAGTAGGTTCCATTGGCTACCATTAGAGCCATTTGTGGCGAACCTAGCTTCACCAGGAGCGTGACAATCATATGAGTACCATAAAAACCAAATTTTTCACTTTGACACGCTCCTGAGGAGCGGGTGCGTCCGGGTGGTGGCTCAAACGCTTTGGGCCACCTAGTAGGTTCCATTGGCTACCATTAGAGCCATTTTTGGCGAACCTAGCTTCACCAGGAGCGTGACAATCATATGAGTACCATAAAACCGATCTTTTCACTTTGACACGCTTGGACACGCTCCTGAGGAGCGGGTGCGTCCGGGTGGTGGCTCAAACGCTTTGGGCCACCTAGTAGGTTCCATTGGCTACCATTAGAGCCATTTGTGGCGAACCTAGCTTCACCAGGAGCGTGACAATCATATGAGTACCATAAAAACCAAATTTTTCACTTTGACACGCTCCTGAGGAGCGGGTGCGTCCGGGTGGTGGCTCAAACGCTTTGGGCCACCTAGTAGGTTCCATTGGCTACCATTAGAGCCATTTTTGGCGAACCTAGCTTCACCAGGAGCGTGACAATCATATGAGTACCATAAAACCGATCTTTTCACTTTGACACGCTTGGACACGCTCCTGAGGAGCGGGTGCGTCCGGGTGGTGGCTCAAACGCTTTGGGCCACCTAGTAGGTTCCATTGGCTACCATTAGAGCCATTTGTGGCGAACCTAGCTTCACCAGGAGCGTGACAATCATATGAGTACCATAAAAACCAAATTTTTCACTTTGACACGCTCCTGAGGAGCGGGTGCGTCCGGGTGGTGGCTCAAACGCTTTGGGCCACCTAGTAGGTTCCATTGGCTACCATTAGAGCCATTTTTGGCGAACCTAGCTTCACCAGGAGCGTGACAATCATATGAGTACCATAAAACCGATCTTTTCACTTTGACACGCTTGGACACGCTCCTGAGGAGCGGGTGCGTCCGGGTGGTGGCTCAAACGCTTTGGGCCACCTAGTAGGTTCCATTGGCTCCTGGTGACGCTAAGTTCGCTACCAATGGCTCTAATGGTAGCCAATGGAACCTACTAGGTGGCCCAAAGCGTTTGAGCCACCACCCGGACGGAGCGTACAAGTACAATCATTCACATGATTTCTGCATGCGGTAGAGTGAGCGAGGCTACCTCTACTGCAGTTCTTCACTGTTAACTACTATTACTTACTCTTCTGCAGTCCTCTACTGCAGTTCTTCACTGTTAACTACTATTACTTACTCTTCTGCAGTCCTTCTATAAAAACCTCCCCTTACCCCCATCCTCTACTGCAGTTCTTCACTGTTAACTACTATTACTTACTCTTCTGCAGTCCTTCTATAAAAACCTCCCCTTACCCCCACCCACCTACTGTAGAGTTATTTTTATTGTTAATGTTTATTTTTGTTTGTTTGTATTATAGTTGTTTACTTACCTGTTCGTCCGTGCCGTAAAACTAATTTTCTAAGACTGCCTAATCCTGGATTCGAACTCGCTACCTCTAACCTATCAGTATAAAGTCCTATTGTCTGAGCTAATCCAGGTAATGGTGGCGGCGAGTTGGAAACTCTTTAATATGTTACACTTCATATATATTATTGTAGTTACAGATGATTTGGTTTAAAACCCTGCTTCAATATTTCATATAATATTGACATATAGGGGAAACGCAGATAGCAAAGACACAGAAATAGCAGATATTTAAATGTGCTGGCAGTCAATGGTAAAGAACCTAGGAAAGTATGTGATGTGATAGGAAAAAACGTATAACAATTATTATAGCACTATAAGCACTATAATAATAATTATTATACGGTATTTGCATATACGCGAATAAAAGTATACATACAAATCTACATTCTTCAATTTCTAATATGAAAATATGTAAATTAATATAAAATATATTTTATTTTTTAATCAATATAATTATTTTTCATTTAATATTTGATTATTTTTAACTAGACCTTATATAATAAACAATTATTTTCTATAAAAATTTTTGATTTCAACATATGTACATACTTTTCATATAGAAATTTGACTGGCGTACAAGCAAATTACATACGTGATACATAAACACATATGTATATATTATTTTCATACGTACTTTTGTTTGTATGTTTACGTAAGCAAACGGGAGTTAGCAAACGTACATACATACATATGTACACTTCGGACTTCTCACATAAGAAGTTCTACTGAGTTCTTACATTCATACTTCTATATACATTCATTCATAAGAACTGATAACAATATTATATGTTGACCCAATCTATACTACTATTATAAAGAGGAAAGATTTGTGTGTATGTTTGTAATGAATAAGATCAAAAACTACTGCGCCGATTTCAAAAATTCTTTCACCATTGAAAAGCTACATTCACCCCGAGTAACATAGGCTATATTTATTGCCAAGATCTCAACTTTCTGGAAATAGTTCCCAGGTGAATGTATCAAAAAGACTCGCAGCTGCTTGCTGAACAAAATTTTAAATTCTCTATCTGCAGCGGCTTGAATAACAAAATATTAGAAATATACACTTTCGCACTAGGGACTCGAACTCTGATTCCCAACGCCTTCATAATCAGAGAGAAAGACAACGGACATCAAAGGCTGGAGGTCGTCATAAGTTTTAGTTCATTACAAATAAAATATAATTTCACGTTCGGATTTTCGTCATTTTTCTTATTTTATAATATATGAACTCACACAATAAACGGGAATATATATACATACATATGTATGTGTGTATAAACTTATAACTTTTGAATTTTTTATTTAAACCCGTGCGAAGCCGGAGCGTTCTGCTAGTTATTAATAAAATTAATAAAAAATTATGTTTATGATGAACGTCGAACCTGGGGAATTCGACTCATTTGGACTGAGTAGGCGATTGAAAAGTAAAGTCCTCTCTCGACAAACAAAACTCAAACTCTACATCAACAAACTCTATGTCAACATCAGATGAGACGACACTAGGAGTTTTCGTGAGGAAACTTTTGCGCAACATTTATGGTCCTCAAAACACTGGCACCGGCGAATACCACAGACGATGGAATGATGAGCTGTATGTGTTATTCGACGATATAGACACAGTTCAGCAACGCTGGCTATGTCATGTTGTCCGAATGGACGAAAACACTCCAGCTTGAAAGTGTTCGATGCAGTACCCGCCGGAGGAAGCCGAGGTGGAGAACGACCTGGTTACACATGGGATCTCCAAGTGGCGCCGAACAGTGAGGGAAAAAGAGAAGTGGCGCGCTATCATCGATCCGGCTATAACCGGCTAAACGGGGTATACACCATTAATTTATTATTAACAGCAACACGCCACCGCCATATGGGCCTCGCCGCTGTTTCCAATTATGGGTGACACATTCATCTCGGTGGCGGTAAGTGGCAACGCCACTCTCGCGCCGCACTCGCTCGCCCCACACACAGATGCAGAGCCGACAATGGCACGCTGCCGCAAACACATCAAACCGGCAAACAACACAGCTAACGGTACAAACACATAAGCAAGCGCGCGTGCAACCGTTAGACCGCTAAAACGTTTGCCGTTTGCCAGCAGGGCCGACACAAATAATTTCACAAATAAGCACGTTCCTCATGTTGTTGTGCTCCCTTCGGGTGGCGTTGGCACGTTGATAAGTGTGTCAACAGCAGCAAGACGTTGTTCGTCATAAAAGCAGCGACTTAAAATATCTTATTTAAATAATGAATGAAATAACGGGCACACCTCCACCTCCTATTTTCTATAACTACTACTACTATTTTTTACAATTTCTCTATAATTTTCTCCTATTTTCTATAACTACTACTACTATTTTCTATAATTTCGTCCTATTTTTTTCAATTTCTCTATAATTTCTCCTATTTTTTATAACTACTACTACTATTTTCTATAATTTCGTCCTATTTTCTGCAATTTCTCTATAATTTCCTCCTATTTTCTATAACTACTACACACTATTTTTTACAATTTCTCTATAATAATTTCTCTAATGCAGATAGCAAAGACAATGACATGGAAGATATTTAAATGTGCTGGTAGTCAATGGTAAAGAATATTTACAATGGGGATAATATTTGACAATGTTGACATATAGGGGGAAACGCAGATAGCAAAGACACAGACATGGAAGATATTTAAATGTTCTGGTAGTCAATGGTAAGGAATATTTACAATGGGGAAAATATTTTACAATGTTGACATATAGGGGGAAACGCAGATAGGAAAGACACAGACATGGAAGATATTTAAATGAGCTGGTAGTCAATGGTAAAGAACCTAGTAAAGTACGAGATGTCAAAGAACGTATAATGATAAGCAGCAAAAAAAGGGTCAAAATATATTTTTAATTTGTAATTATATTAATTTTAAAATTTCTATAAAACATCTTGAAATATAAAATAAATTGCAAATGTAAATCTTAATGAGCAAGCACATGGAGAATTGACGTGAGAACACTTATTTCCCCTTTGTGTCTAATGATCTCAGTTCTCTCATGCTGTGGTGTATTATTTTTCTTTCGAAGTGGCGAGTTTTCGATGTTCCCTTTTTTTTTGGAAAAAACTTAACCATTGCGAATGAAAAAAGGTGATGAACAAGGCAATGCCTCTAGATCAATATACAACTTAATCTATGATAGCTTATGATAAGGCAACATAATTATGTTGGCTAAGTCTTCCATACAAAATAATTAATAGCTTAATTTGCTGGTCAAATAAAACACGCCTAATAATTATAACTTATAAGTTATACTTGATGAAGACTTATGTATTTAATTTAATGAAATCAATTTAAATTAGTATGAGTTTACGATAAATGAAAATATGTGGCATCTTTAAAAAGCTGTCACAGATGGGAAAGCACCATTGTTTTCCGTCTGTGTTTCGTTTCGTTAGTAGTTGGTATAGAAGTACATATGTGTTTATAATTACGCTTCAATAATAAAGAAAATTGCACAATTGTCTTAATAATTTGATTTAATAGTTTAATCTGTAGTAAATATATATAATTTATATTAATAATTTTGTGGCGAGGTTTGTGAACCAAAGTTATCTAAACCTTTTTAAGGAAATATGTTTTAAATAATTTTATATAAAATTTGTTAAATTTTAAATTTATATAATGAGTGAATGTATAGGGGAGCTAAAGTTGGTATATATCTTCGAATGATGCTCTAACAACCTTTTTTGGTTTGTTCGACTAAAGTAAATTCGCAGTCATTCGTCATTAAAGCTCAAAGTTCGAGCAAAATGCGCATAAAGTAAATTTCTTTAATAAATATGTACACTCATATATTCATTTTATATTAAGCAAGTGAAAGTAGAAAATTTTGATTGTGAGTATTAAGAACTTAAAAATGTGTCTGCTAATAAGAATGAATAAAGTTGTATGAGTTTCCTTGTATATATATTCCAAAAAAATGTTTTCATACGCTAACGATTTCGCAAGCAAAGTACATTTTGTATACATACAATACATATGTACAAGTGATTATGTTAGTAAACAATTATCAGCTGCGCGTTTGCATATACGTATGTATATATTAATTAATTTATAGATTAGTCCGAAATCAGCTGTTCGCTCTTGTTTTGTATAATATATCTCGTTGATGTAACACTTTGGCAATATTCTTTATTTACCATCAATTTTTCGTACCTGTATTCTTGACAAATATATGTGTGTTATACATAAGTATGTATCCAATCTTTGCGATCTATGTATCTATGCACCATACATACACCCTTCTTTGCTAGTATTTTGTGTGTATCTGTAATAAATAAGTATGTATATCTATATTTTCGTGCATTTTATTTAGTGGTAGTTGTTTTTGACTTTGTGAGATAGGATTCTATTATATTTTCGACTTGAGCCAAATTAACTCCTTGCACTGACTGTTCAATTTAGTTGACAGTGTTGTGTCGAATTAGTAAGTGGCTGAACGATTCTTTACAGAAGCAGTGGAATACAAGGAAATTGAATTTGGAATATTAGAAACTGAAAATAAATCTAATTGCTTTATATTGTTTGAGCAATCGTTTTTAAATAGGTAAAAAAATGTTGGTACAATTTTTTTTTTACAAACACACCTACACTTTATATATATAAAATTTTGATTTAAATTATTTGTATGTTATAACTTAATATATGTTTAAATATGTATGTATGTATAAACATATATGCATGTAAATTATAATTACTTGTATGAAAGTTTCTTTGTCCCAATTGGGTATATAATTTGGTGTTATATAATTATAAGAAAAAATTGCAATTATCTAATTTATTGCTTGATTACCTAAATAATATTTTTATAATGATTGAAATTAAACAAATAATTCAGTTTCGGTTGTAAAAATTTACATGTGAAATAATTCAAGGTTAATGTTGTTTTTCGTACTTAACTTAATCACCATAAAATCGACACAAAAATTTTAACTAAATAAGAAATATATATAAGAAAGGCTTATATTAAGAAATATTATATACATATAAGAAAACTTTTGCAAATATATTTATAGATGTATTATGATGCAGACACATTTACAAAAACGTCAGGTCTATACACCTATATTTATATTTACAAACAAAATAATACATGTATACATATTTGTTTCAACTCATTACTTTGTATATTTGAACATACCAGTCATATATGTATGACGTAATTTGCTTTGTTTTATTGCCAGCATATACTCAATAAAAACTAAATAATTTCTGAATTCTTTCAAGGTCAAGGTGTGCAACATTTGAAAAATTTTATAATGGACTTGTATTAAATAATTATATGCTCCCGATTTTGAGTTAAGGTCGTTCTGTGAAGATTTTTATTAGAATATTTGTATTTAGAGAGTAAAATATTTAATACATCGTGCACTGAAATTTAATTAGAATACTTGTATATAGGGAGTAATGTATTTAATACACCCTGCACTGAAATTTCAAGAGAAAGTCGTATTTTAAATTACTATATTTCTATTACAGAAGAAAAGCTTGGAAACTTTCGCGCAAATAAATAAGACTGAACGGAACTGAAGCAATTTCCTCAGCTTTAAAAAATATCTTATATTGTACATGCACGCAACAATTGACATAAAAGCAGATAGTCGTTAAAATTGGTGTTACAAGGACTTTTTATTCAAATCATCTGGCTATAAGCTTTTGGTGTTTTCATCGATACGTATATTGTTGTATAATGTTTAGCAGTATTGCGTCGTTTATCTTTGGATCAAGTACCACCGAAAGCACAAATTGTAAACCTATTAAAATTTCTGAATTACAAGAAGGCCAAAACTGTAATCTTACTCACGATAAGCAACGGGAAGGACGCTCTGAAAAGCATTCTAAAACCAATGAAACTAACGTTGAGTATCAAGGGAGACGTAAAAGTAATAAACGCAACAATCGAAAGAATAAAAACAACAAACATGTCCTAAATAAAATAAAGCCAGTTAATTCCGGACCAAATTCCGTTTTAGATGTCTTAACATCAGCATCGTCTGATGCCGATTTTGATTTAGGTGATGATTGGTTTCTTGTTGAAAAAGAGGGTAAGTGATTATAAAGATACTTTCTGCATAACCAAAGAAATTAAATGTAGTAAAATTTTGTACGGTTTTTGACATAAATGCTGGATTCCGTGCAAAATGGAAATGATATATAGTAAATATGTAATAATATGTAAATATATTAAAATGTATTATATACATATATTCGAATTTTATAGATAATATTTGTATGATATATGCAATCTGTCCTTTGATTAGAAGCAAAAGTGTTAACTCCTAAAATTATTTAAAGTGAACTCAAAAAATAGCAAATAATTGATATCATAATATTTTTATTAATGTACGTATATAAATAAGTTTTCCTAAAATGTATTGTTTGCTTCAAGTTTTTTCCCTTATTTCTTATACGAATTTTTTAATGCTGGAATTAAACTTTATTTTTTGAAATTACTTTGTTTTATTTTTTAAGACGTGAATAGCTCGAGCTCAAAAGAGGATTTGAGTTTAGCTGAACATTACAATAGAACATCAACGCCGATTTCGGAGATATCAGATTTTTCAACAGTGCACCAAGACAATAGTAACAACACGTATCAAAATCAGCAAAAGAATTTTGAAAAGCATAATTGTGACTTAACCTCTGGATTTATCGGAGCTAGTATTAGACCTACTGCAATAAGTAAATTTCGTAATACAACTAGCAAATCTGACGTTGATGGCTCCAACAAGTCGAGGTTGTTTGCTGATAACAGCGTCAATGAACCGCTGCACACTGTTGCCGATAATAAAGATTTAGGACATAACCTTAGCTGTGGCAGTAGTGATAGTAATGGTTCTGGAGCTAAACTATTTACAATGGTCGATTCATGGTATATGACACCTCCGCCATGTTTTGTTTCTACTGGCCCTATTTACATGGAAATGTCACCATTTGAAAATTTACTTATTGAACATCCTAGGTAAATGATTAAATTAAATGTTATATGTTACCACTGTTATATACTACCAACTTTTAACTTAACGGACAAACATCAATTTGTCTCCATGCAGTATGTCAATATATCACAGTATTAAGGCTGCTCAAAAAGCTTCTGAATGCTTTGCAAATTTTGATCTCGAAGCAGATGAAATAAGTCAGACTCAGGCAGACACAAAAGAAAACTTCAATCCTCTAGAGTCACATGCAATAATTTTTGTCAAGCCATCGTCAGCTTTATTAGGACAAGTGAGTTCAAAATGGTGTCTATTACATTTAATATAAATTAACTTTTTGTTTCTTTTTAACTAGAAAACTGATCCAAGTATCGGAAAAAGTGCTAAAACTCCGCGTATTGACAATTGTAATGCGACTAAGCTAAAAATGGAGCTATTTGCCTTGAATAGCCAAAAGGTGTGTATATAAGAGTGTCATTTTTTTAAATAATTTTTAGCTATGAATGATACATTTGTTATTAGGGAAGAATATGGACCTATTATTTGTTTCACTATATATTAAAAGTAATATGTTCAGTAATATTGTTGAAGTTGTAGCGGTTATTTAAAAATATGCTTAGAGAAAACGGTCGAAATTATCCAACAGTAAGCCCAGATAATTAGCCGTTTCTTGTCATAGTAGAAGTGATGTTAGATAACTAGTCTTGAGTAAACCAATTTTATACTTTATACTTTAAAAATTCGGCTATTGAAGCGGAAGAAGATTTATTTGGAATAAAACAATATGCATCACTTTTATAAATTTTTAGTACTAAATCACATTATGCTAAGCGAAATAACCTTAGCCAATATGTATTAATGTAAATATAATATTTCAATGTGTTCTTGTTTATTTATATTTATTCTTCAGAGTTTAGCAATTTCCGACCGTCGAAACCTTCGTCGTAATGCCATTTTGCGTGCAAATCAGGTGCGTGAAATCCAAGGCAGGAGTGCTCCTCGGCGTCGCACTGACATGCAACACTCTCGAGTTATTAGTGGAGCTAATAACAATCGTAAATGTTGTTAAGTACATTAATTATTATCAACAAAGCTAAACTGCGAAACGGATATATTCATATAAACCGATATAATAATAAGAATAGAAACCATGTATTTAGTATTATATATATAAATAAATTTTATTATTGTTTTTGAATAATATAAATAAATATATTATGTCCAATGCTCAGATCACTTCAGTTATTAAATATTGTGTATTTACAAATATGTACGTATGCAGTCCATAGTACAGAGAATCGAAAACTTGTTAGTGCAATTTTATTGCAGTTTAGTGATTGAAGGATTATTTAAAAGACCCTATTTTGTTTAAAATAACGAAACAATTATTTTAGTTTTAGATAATGTAAACCATATTATATTTTCTCACTTTTAGATAAATATAAACATTACTAATGCATAAACTTACCAAATTATTAAATAAATTTAAATACAAAATAATAATATATATATTAATTACAAAATACAATTTCTCAGCCGTACTTGGAATTTATTATTGATAATCTTAAACATATTTATATGGTTATTGTTTGAAGGTGAAATAGAACCAGGAGAAATTATTTATCTACAACATTATTAAGATAACGTCGGATTCATTTTGTTTGTATATGAGTGGCTAAATGAAAATATGTAATACATAATAGATGTAGGATAAACATCGGTCAATATGTAACAAGTTATTCTTTCTTATATTTAGCATGGTTTTGTGATTAAAAATATCCTGTCCATATTAGACATGCGCGTATTATAACGGATTATTACTTAGTAATAGGGAGGGATGGGTATACATATAACAGGTACATTTGAATGAACAAATACACAACTCCATAATATATTCACCCTACCTCCAAATTCGATATTGTGTCAGAATTTCTAATAATACATTAGAATGACATTGATTTTGGAGCTTTGAATATAGGATACATTTTAGTACACGATCCCCCAAATAAAAACTAAAATGTTTAGTTAAAAAAAAAATTTACAATAATTAATATCGTATACTAAATCCCAGCCGGAATATGTAACTTAGTTTCTATAATATTCCTATTAAAGATTTATAGATCTATGTTTTTTTGTATTATCTTATTGACTTCCAAATGATTTTAATAAATAAATTACGTAATACTATTATTAATTTTTTCAGTACATTTTCTTTTGGGCCTATGGAAATATTATCAAAGATATACGGTATGTTTGTAATAATGATCACACCTGTAGAAGAGTTTTTACCAGTATGTATATCAGTTTTGTCAACTCGCCCTTAAGAAACTATAATTAATTAATGCTATAGCTATGTCTAGATGTCTAGATATTAAAAACGCATGATAAATTATCCTGGCTAGAAATCGTTGGTAGAGCTCTCTGGTAATTAACCAATGGTTGAATTACTGGATTATATTTAGATGAACAGTTGGTAATAGTGATTTTTGATTTAATATTATACGTTCTCTGCTGATAGTCATGTTTACATGTCATTTATAAATTCACTAAGTGTTTCTTTTTGTGTATGTCAATACGCCCTGTGGTTTTTCGCAGAGGTAACATTGTGAATGCATAAAGTCGAAAATACGTTTATTGTCGTCTCTTTCGCAGAAGTTGCAATTTTACTTATTGACAGACGGTCAGCACAGCAAAGAATGCATTATCAATTGATAAATATACAGTGATATAGAACGGCAAGGGAATTAACTTATTTCCACTATCCAGAGGAGTAATATAAAAATCCATACTGGAAATATACCGAAACCGAAGGTGAACAAATTTTGCTTCTAGTCATGAAAACATTGGAGGATATTCAAAACGAATTTCCCCTACACTGGCTGGTGTGGATCAACAACGTAGATGAGTTAAAACGGGTGTTGAAAACGGAAACGGTGAGGAAGTGAATGACGATAATGAAGATGATTCGAAATAAAGATTGGTGATGGTGTCTATGTCAGTATAAACAAAATAGTGGGATTTATATCCATTAATTACACAAATTTTCAGCATCTGGTTTCGAATAACCAAAGATTTATTGTTTCAAAACTTCATAAAAGGGGGTGCTGTGCTACCCGGTGAAATGTCAATTTACATCAATATGCTAATTTAATTAGAGGTATTTGTAAATTTACACTTACATTTCTGAATGGAAATTGCCTGGGATTATTCATAAGCGAATCCATTTAATTTAAATATTGTCCTAGTTACGTATACTAATAACTACTATCTTCAAAATGCCATAATATTAACTAACTAAAGGATCTCTAAAAATTCCCAACCAAGCAGTTTTCGAAATAAATTAACATATATTGCACTACTATACATACGATATATACAATAATTAACTGTACTCAAGAATTAAAATCAGACACCTGAGGCCATGGAAGATCTTTATCCCTCAACAGAACGTATAATGTCCAATAGCACGGAATGTATATATTTGTACTTTGCGTTAAATAGCAGTTGGGACAACAAAAAGTTTAGGAAGAACTACCTACAATAAAATTGATATTTTGATGTCTAATATACAGTAGAACTTCTCTAAATGGAATCACCATAATCTACAAAAAAAACTTCGAGTTAGAGAGACTTCGACTTTTAGAAACTTTCTTTAAAACATGCTCCTTTAAATTGTTCCTTGATAGTAAAATTTTAAACTTTGTATTATGTCCTGGTCGAAAAGTTCGATTTATGGGAGAAGATTTGTATGAAAAGATGTCTATTGCCAATGTAAGAGTTCGAGTTATGGAGAACTTCGAGTTATAGAAGTTTGAGTTATGGAAGCTACTTTGTATGAAATATGTTTTCTAAACGCTATTGCCAATTCAAAAGTTCAAGTTATGGAGATCTTTGACTTATAGAAGTTCGAGTTATGGAAGTTGTATATATATGTACTTATTGTTTTATAATAATCTATCCAATAATTATACGTTTTTGTTCAATAGATTGACAAAGAAAAAGTCGATAACCATGGACGAACACCATTAATGTTAGCCGTAAAATTATCACATTTACAGTGTGTCAAGTGCCTTTTAGCGGCTAAATGTAACGCCAGCTTCGAACATGAAGGATGGTCAGGTAAAAAATTTGCAACACTTATTTTCCTTTTATAAAATAATATACGATTTTAAACGACTATCTCTCAGTGGTACAAGAAGCCGTTTGTTCAGGAGATGAAGCTATATTAACTGCTATCATAGAGGTCCGCGATTTGCAGCGTCATATTCAACGAGTAACACATGTACCGAAATTGCTACAACACTTATTAGACGCTCCCGATTTCTATATTGAAATGAAATGGGAATTCACATCTTGGGGTAGGTATTGGTTTAACCTATTAGAGTCATAGAAAAGTTGAAATCGTAACTTGATGTTAACCTAATAAGCTTAATCAAATATTCCAGTACCCCTCATGTCTCGGCTTTGTCCTAGTGACACCTACAAAGTTTATAAACGTGGTGCGAATGTCCGAATCGATACCACATTGCTTGGTTTTGATAACAATACTTGGCAACGAGGGAATCGCTCTTACATTTTCAAAGGAGAAAGTAAGTAAAAATGTAAAATGGAAGTACAGAGAGTTAAGGAAGTATACATAAATTCAATTCTCGACAATAGTAGTATATTATTCTTGTTACAACGGCATGTTATATTTATTGATTGACTTTTGCATGTTGTTTTGGTTATATCAAGCTATACATACATATATCTACTTGGCTTCGTTCATACTTGATCATTGTCTTAACTATATGCTTTTTTAAATTATACTCTTATAATTATTTGTTTTTAACGTGTAGAAGATTCTGCCGTAATGATTGAAATCGATCACGACACTCATGAAGTAATGGAGGAACAAATGAATAGTGATATAGGAGACATTGTGGCAATACCACCCCCGATTGGAGCTGTACGTGCAAGGCTAAATGCGCCTGTTATTACGAATAACATTGAAATTGATAAAATTAGCTTTGAACGTAACAAATCAGGGATTTGGGGCTGGCGTAGTGAAAAGTCCGAAGTAGTTAATGGATATAATTGTAAAGTTTATGGAGCGAGCAACGTTGAGTTTATAACGCGCACACGAATGGATCATTTAAATGAGGACCAAATAAAGGTACGACAATTTATTTTCATTGAACACTGTAAATATGTAAAATATATTTAAAAATATATTCATTTTAACGCAGAATAAATGTGCGCGCACGCCATTGCATAGCTTTTTAGGTATTGCTGATGATGAAGTTTCCAGTATACGCTCTAATGAGGGAATAAATTCCAAAGAACGGGTAATATTTCATATGAAAAATATAAAAGTATATTATCATTTTCCAGGCGACATCCAATAATATGTATGTATGTATTAATGTGAGTATTGTTTGACTTATTCGTAAAATATAAAAATTACAATCGCACTGCAATAGGTTTGTTCAACTTGTACAAAGAAATTAAATTTTTTGTCACAATATCCCGGTTTAACGTGTTTTGATTTTTTACAAATTTTAATGAAATATTTAGTGTTATTTATATAGAATCCATGTTATATATATATATATTTATAGAACTTGGTACTTGAGTTCAATGGTACACTTGATAAGGCTAATATTTCAGATGTGCAAAGTTAAATCAGTTAATTAACAGTAAATTGAAAAAAATATACTAGTTATAAATATCTTTTCGGAATATCGGTAAATATATAATGCATTATAACAAAAATAAATGAAAATATTATGTTGGACATTCTTTAGTTTGGTGCCGAGAATTATTGAAACCTGATTATTTCAGTATATAGTTCATAATGAATAGATCGCCAATTGTGAAGGTTGGCTTAATAGAGCTGTTCCTGTAACGCTACCCAATATAGTGATTTTCACGCTTATAATTATATTGTATTATTGCTGATTTGGAAATTTTTACTCTATTTAAGACACCTTCTCCGTCCGTTGAATCTCGATTTCGAGAAGAAAGTTTTGAAAATTGTACGGGGGAGGAGAATGCCAGTTGCAGTTCAGGTACGAATTCACCCAAGTACGTTATTACTCCAGAGGAATATTTTTCTGTCGATGTCGATTTGGACGGACGTGACGTTGGGCGTTCCAAGAAAATCACTACTAAGGTATAATTGTAAACCATTTTTTTCTTAACTTAAATGTATAGCTTGCTTCATATGTATATGTACATAAATTCATTTTTTATGCAAAAAGTTGTTGAGTAATTGATAGTGCTACTAAACTATCATTGTAGTTAGCTTGCTCTATACTGGTTTAATATTAATACCTTTTTATAGGTTCAGAGGTTTAAGGCTAACTTATGGCTCTCCGAAGAGTTCCCTATGCGATTGCAAGAACAAGTTCTTCCTATATTAGATTTGATGTCAACTATGGCGAGTCCACATGTTTCCAAATTGAAAGACTTTATCACTATGCAACTGCCGTCTGGATTCCCGGTGAAAGTTGAAATACCGTTGTTCCATGTCTTAAATGCATGTATCACATTTGGTAATGTGTTTGGAATGACAAGCGCTGTAGAAAATGTAACTACTATTAATGAAGACGATCGCATAACTTGCATTGTGGATGATCGATGTTTTGATATACCAACCCATTACGCCAATAGAGGTATATATGTTGAAAAGATACATATATTCTTTTAACTCCACTATTTTTCAGATGTGGACTTAAGGCGACAATTGCCGATAGATGAGGATGATATGTTACAATACGCTATTGAACAAAGCATGGCGCAAACCACGAGTAGAGCTGTTTCTATACCAAATATTGCAGAGGATTCGGATAAAGTGGATATATGGGAAGCACTGCGTGGACAAGGAACTGATGGAATTCCAGACGAAGACGAACAGTTACAAAGGTATATACATATATATATTGATTTCTTATGTATATAATATTGTATATATTTCAATTACTTGTTATATATTTCTATTTAAACTATTTTCCTAATTTCGCACGACATATCGCTAATTATTGCCGATTTGTAGACTAAAAATTCCCTCTAAATCGTTTAATAATATGCGGGCATCCCCAAACCGTTTCACAGCTAACAATCTAGAATTCACAAAGACAAAGATTCACACAAACACATTAATAAATAGCGAGAGATCGCGTGATTCTTTATCGCCAACAGCTACACCTCATCGTGGGCGTACTCCAACACCAACGAATCAATTCAAACCCGACATAGCTTACATGAAAAAAATATTTAAATAGTTGGGCTTTTATATATATTATCGTCTGTCTGCTTTAAATGTCATTGGCAACATTTTCGCAGTGTTTAAGATTCCACGTCACTGTGTGAAACGACTTTATGTATTCATACTTACGTTATCAATCACTATTTAATAAATTCAATATTAGCTAATTTATATATGAACTCACTAGAAAATTTAAAATCATTCGCATGATATTCATATACGAGTACATAATATGTACATATATGTAGTTAGTGAATGTCTTTAGTAAATGCTACTTGCTTCGTATTTCCTATCCGCTTGTTCTTCTAAAAATAGAGTTCTACAGGAGTCATTATACGGTGCAATGCAAACTGGGTCCCCAGTGATAGATGATGATGATGATGATGGCGGATTCGGCTACGTGGATTCTGATTTGGCAATGGCTTTGCGTCTTAGCCGTCATGATCAGGAAGAATATGAATTAGAGCTTCAGCGAGAACAAGAAATGCTTGAGCAGGCCTTGAAGCTGAGTATGCAGGAGAACTAATTTTCTAAGTACTTCGGGCAAATTGAATATAAATATTTAAAATGTTGATAACATTCAGCCATAATGTTATATGACGGAATCACTTGTGGCAATAATAAGAAATATTCCTTAAATAAACCGCTATTGTAAAATGAGGCATTATGTAAAATTGCAGTAATTTATTACAGGGTTGTCTTGTGTATAAGGGGCTCGAAAACAGTGACATTACACGTTATACAAGATGGAGGGATTATTACACAAATTTTAAGTCAGATGTTTGAAACCATCAAAAATGTACACAAAGCATTTTTTTTAATTTGAAAAGAATCGGATGTATAAAGAATATCCATATGAGTAAAAGATCCGTTAAAATCCAAAAGCACATAGAAAACCAACCCAAAAATATTAGGAATATTTCGTACTTTTGTTTCAAAAATACACTAGGAAAAACATCAACGACCTGGATCGTGTTTCGACAGGGATGAGAACCCTCGATCGATTCACTAATTGCTGTTTTGGATGTAATTTTGACGGATAGTTATGGTCACGTATGTTGAGTAGTCAAATACTCGGTTATTGCTATTGACACCTCTTCATTTTTATTAATACCTTATTAACACAATTAATCATGTAGTGAGTTTTAAACAAAACATCATTTGTTAATTTTGAAGTTATTTATCAATAAAACTGAAAATATTTCATAATATATTTTAGGTATAAAAACTTAATGAATAAATTATTAATTACTAGATATATTAGTGACGGCGATAATCTGTTATATCCACTGCATACATTACCTAATATGAACACTAGATCTAATAACTTTGTTTGAAATCTAAATTTTGCAATACAAATTACTGCGAAATTGATATATGACAACATCCTTATCCAGGCTTACAATGTTAGGTGTATATATATAGAGTAATTAATAAATTTAATGAATTTATAATATTCCAAGGATCTTTTAAAACATACACTTTAAAATGAGTGTGGTTATATTTCACATGTATTTGATGGTTCACATTCTCATTCAATTTCAAAATACGTTTTATAAGCATAAGACAAAATTGACATGTGTTATAGATTAAATAATGTTGTACTTCGCAAATAATTTTTGTTGTGTATTGTAATAAGCGAAAAATGACAAAATATATTATCATTCATCAGTATATCTGCGTGTGGTGTAGATCTCGTAAAAGAATTTGTGAATATCAAATATAGTTAAGAAATGCATTGTGTATTTTAGATATATTTAAAGCACTTTTGTTTGTCGTGCGGTATTCGTGTTTTGAACAGTATTGAATCAGCACGGTATTGAGTATTTAATAACGGTGTATAGCCGAATACCTAGGAAGAAATGATTTAAATTTTAATAATTGTTTGAATATAACCTGTATATATTAATTTTAAAGGTTTATATTTATATTGTACCTGTGCAAAAAAATTTATACATTTGTGGCGTTCTTGGAAATGTGTATCGTCCTCGCTGAGCGATACTGGACAGCCTGGGCATCGAAACGTCCATCTTGATGTTACCTTTACTGGGGGTTTACGGGTTATATGCGAAACTAAGAAATTCATAGCTATATCTTCACAGTTCATGTATTCATCGACTTTATCACGTATAGCTTGAGGTAAATGATAAGTATAAAGATACATATAATATTTGTGTATAAATGCGGCTCCCGTTAGCACCATGCTGAGTTCACAACTGTAATTGGAATTATAGTTCCAATTTCGATTTGAGTTCAAATCCCATGCAAGAAATCGACCGGGAAATCCTACAACGCGATCGCGATGTTCTCGCCAAACTCTAAAACCAAATAATATTTCATCATGACGTAAATGAGCATCATCATCAACAGAGAGAATCGCTTCTGTTTCAATAACGTCGAAAGGTAAAAAACGATTATTCAAGGAATTTCTTGGGGCACGTACCACCGCCACTGGTACTCCAATGTCGGGCCAACGCAAGTCATCAAGCGGAGGTTTGGGGGAATTCCAGACCACAACTACCTTATGCAAATAAGGCAGACCGTAAAGGCGACCAAGAGAGTCCATTAGTACTTGTTCGCGTTCATATGTAAGCATAACAATGGTGAATTGTTCACGTGGATAGTTGCCTCCGAGTGCTTCACTGAACTCTTTGCCAGCACCACCGCTGCCTTTTCCAATGGGCCGGAATCCCATATGGGAACCAAGAAATTTTGCTTCTGCAGGCAAAACTGGATCAAATGGCAATTGTGGATACATGTAAAAAGGGTCAACCTAAGGTTAAAAATATAGTAAAACATTCAACTAAAGAACGTATCTTTATTCACTCACCCAAAGATTCCATGCCTCACCAGATTGCATACGTAAAATTGTGTAATTACGACGAAATGCTGGACTGGGGTACGGCGGTTCTATAGGTCCCAATGATTCCTCTGGTTCCGTATCTAAGCCTACAGGGGGATCAGATTTTAGCGGAATAAATGTATTGTTAAATACACTCTGTGCGATAATAGGTAGGACTGGACGTGGTGGTATACCAAGGCGGTCACGTAGGCTAGCTATTATTGTATCGACCGTTGCTTGCACTGAGCTTAAGTATCTCTCCCAAATCTGTCGACCTTGGCGGCGCATTTGTACTAAATCAACATCTTGCACTGCCCGTAACAAAAAATGCAGTTCGGTAATGCGAGCTTTCGGCAGCAAAATTGTTAAACGTCGCCAATCTATGGTTTCTGCATAAGGTAAGCGGACTTCGTCAGCACCGAGGATTACAGGAATAGCACCAGATCTCAGAGCTTCATAAAGCCGTGCTAACATTAGAGTTGAACTGATTCGTTCTTCCAATGGCGGAAGAATTAATACAAAAGTCGATTCTTTAAGAATTGATTTTCGTGATGAGTCAGTACCGCAAAGTGCCCAATCAATAAAAGCCTGTTCATCTGATTGCTCAGTGGCTGGTATACAATGAAATTGCAATAAAAATTTGTCCTGAGTGGAACCTTTGGACATGTCAGCAAGATGATCTAAAATAAAATCATCTAATGGATGTAACTGCACTGTTTTATCTGTGGGACGCAATTCCCCTTGAAAAGATAAAAGATAACTACGTCGTGCTGGAACCATTGGGGCACATTCCTGCCAAACATCACCACCAGGTGGTCCAAGAATAGGTGGTACTACGAGATCATAACCGTGTCGGAATTGCAGTCTTTCAAATGATGATTGCACTATTATCGCTCGCATAGTATTTTGATTAAGAAAAGCATTGGTTCGCGGTGAATGTAAATCGCGCCGTGCGAAGTTTAACAATACGTGATTTCGACCATCACCACCCCAATATGGCAATTGGTAAAGTTTCTCAATATCGATGGGCATTCCCATTAAATGAGATTTGATATCGGTCTTGTGTTCTTCTTCTTCCACTGCGTATCGGTTGTTCTTCATTAAATCATTTTCCAGCATAGCTTCACCTATAAGCACCAAAAATATGCAAGCCATTTTAGGATCATGTACAATGTGAGCGTTGTAGCCGAGTGTTTGTTTAATAGTAGTTTTCAGAAATCCATCAATGTCGTAGCCACTCCTCAGTACATTATTTAAATCAGGATCGTATAAATATACAGGGAATCCAGATGTTAAACTACAACGAGAATAGTCGAAACAGTTATACATTTCGCAGGACAATCCCGCTTCTGCAGTTATTGATGACATTTTTCGAGGCAATATATTGGGGTATAAAGTACGGGGTAAAGCCAAATCAGGAGTATTCCGTTGTATTGCTTCTCGCTGAGCTACTTGGGCTTGTTCAACAGATATTTTTAATCTTTCTAGCTCGGTTTGTTCCCGCAATAAATCTTGCTTTAAATCTTCTATTTTTTGGTTATATTTTCCTATTTCTGATTGAAGTTTTTGCCGACGCGATTCTAGTTCCCGTAATTCTACGGAAACAGTGCTCTTTTGCAAACAGTTATTATGTGTAAACAAATAATATTATTTTACAAGTTTACTTTAGATATATTAATTTTACTTACTTTTATGTGCAGCATTTCTTCAATACGCATCTTCAAATCGCTAGCTCGCATAGAACTAAAGTCCTCATATGCATCCAAGAGGGGTCGACTGCGATGAATATCTGCAGATGGCACATCGTTTGTAGGCTGCTAAAAATATATATTCGGACGTGATGTTATTTTTGTATGCAATAATGATATTAATCAACTTACATTTAGTAAACTGTAATGCGCGAAAAGAGGCCATAATACTAATATGAACAATGTAAGCAAAAGAAATTTATAGACGCGTTGGAACCGAAACCACGTAAATATCATTCCACTTGTACCACTTCTAACATCACATTCAACTCCAGTACTGGAAATAGCTCCTGAGCAAAGACTACTTACACGGTGACGATTGCTTAAAAGTTGTGAATAGTTGGGAGACAACTCCAGGCCTAATTTGGACATTCTTCCAGTATACTTACTGAATTTGCAATATTTGTAATTATAAAATTTACTTTCGGACACACATCCTTATATTTAAATGGATTTATTTTTAATAATGTGAATTCCAAACCTAAACAAAATGTGTTGGTAAATATAAGGATGTTGGTGCTTATTAAACAGCTGATGTTCAGTCTATGATATATTCATTCACAATTGCATAGTTTAGATTAAAGATAGTGGAAGCATATGAACACTCTAATAAAAGAAAGGGTTTCAACAATAATATTGGAAAAATTTTATTTAATTATACCATTCCCTTAATGATAATTATATTATCAAAATTGTTACATACATTTCGATAAATTATTTAGACGATAAATTAATTTTTTTTGTTTTCGTATCTGTAGTGAAGATCTTTACAATCGTCTTCCGATATTTTTATCCAACCATCTTTCTTTAAGTGATATACACGAATTATGCCACCGGAATAAGCATCTCTGAATGTTGCATGATATATAGCTCGTCGTCCTAATTCGTATGCTTCTTGGTCTTCTAAATCATTTTTGTAACCTGAATCAAGTACACCATATGCATAAATTGAACCACTTCCCACCGAAAAAATATTTCCTTGTGATCGAGATCCTTCCGAATCAACATAGTATAGACCGGCTCCTTTATCATCATAACCAGCTAGCATCATACCCATACTCAAACCCATGCCTTTATACTCATGAGCAATATTGGCCATGATTTTACTTGCGGCTGCTACAGAAATGTGCTTTTTGTTTCGTAGTTCATGTAGGCGGCATTCCTTTGCAAGAACACGATCCCAGTATACACAATCAGCAGCTCCACCAGCTAACGTACCCAGCAAATACTTGTTGATTTCTACAATTTTTTTCATTTCCTGAGAACCAATAAACTGACCACCAGTTGCACGAGAATCAACCGCCAATATAACACCTCCTTTGTACTTGAATCCCAAAGTTGTAGTACCGTGGTCATAATTAATTTTAATACCTTCCTTTGCTCCAGCGTCATGTAGAGATTTTATATCCACCAACTACAATAAGAAATCACATTAAATACCTTAATTAATAATAAAGACCACAGAACTCACATTACCAGACGGCGGAGCCAACAAGCAATAGGGGTTCTCAAGATTGTATGTCTGACATGACAACGCCATTCTATCTTTCAAGTATGACGTGTTTGTAATTCCAGCTATTGCTGCTAAAGCCATTTCAGAAATTTAAATAGTTTTACTTTCTTCTGTAGACGAAATTTAATTAAATGTCTTAGTTGCAGATGACAAGCAAAATTTTATCATCTAATAAATAATGACGTTCAAAATAACTTTTATTTCATTTGAAACGGTCTAGCTCACAATAGAATTATTTAATGTTGCCAATTTAATTTACCTTATCGTTTAGAATCCAAAATTTGTATATAAATTTATAGATTGTGAAGAACATTCTAAAATATCCTGTGGTTACTCCCCAATTGTATTTCAATTAACAAATATGTAAAATTCGTATATAAAGTTTTTGTCGAGTTTTGATAATAATGTACGTTGTGAACCATTTCTTTTTGTGAATTCCCAGCAAGTCATGCCCAGCAAGTCATGGGTACTGAAACTCCAACACATTCAAAGAAATTTTAATAACACCACTACATACACACATACACAACAAAGGGTAAAATGTGCATAAACATTTAACTCAACTCTTCTCTTATACAGCACCCTGAATGATAGAAAGAAACAACTAAAGTTCTCGTGTTTGAACAAGTTTTGTTTTGAGCTATATCATGGCTGCTTGTGAAGTATTATTTTGCGTGTTTTATTTAATTCAGTGATCTGCAGCCTAATTAAAGTTTAAATTTTTGAAGCACGCATTTTTAAATAAGTAAAACGTAAAATAAAAGTTTTCTAAAGCCAAAATATGGAATTGAAAAGGGTGATACAGAAATACTTCATTGCACTGTCAATTCGAAGCACGCAATAGAAGCTACGCCAACAATGGTCAACATCAATGGCGAAACCATTTAATACGTAAATAATTGTTGAATATAATAATATTATCTTGCCTTAAATTCTAATTAATTTTCCACACAGATATTTCAAACCTCATATGGCGCGTTAAAGGTACGCAAACTTATTGGTGTCACTTATTGTACCAGCGTAGAACTTTCGAAGCGATGGAATATATGCTGCAAGCAAATCCAAAACTATGGACGCAAACGCTGCTACATGGAACACAAATCATTCACACACCAGATATTACGTTTAATGTCACTTTTTTGCGTGCAATTAAACCTTTTGGTCAATACAAGCACGAGAATTGGAACGACATGGCGTGTGTCAACTGGGTTTTGCCAATGAGCTAGAGGGCAAAGCAGTTTCAGTATCTTTGAGCTTACCGGCACTTGGCTGTGCCATTAGCAGCTAAAACACAGAAATTAAAGGGTAAATTTAAGTGAATGTTTGTGCTCATAGAAATTTAAAAACTTTTTGTATGTTTAATTAGGAGGACTTTTTTGATTCATTTTCACCTTGTATTGAGGAACCATAACGTTGTTGTATCGCTTTACAAGGACATAAATTCACCGAAATTAGTTCAATGGAAATACTAGAGCAAGAGCATGGATGTTAAGACTTGAACGGTGCCGTGTTAGATTTAGAATTCCTGAAACATAAGGTAATTATTACCAACTTTTATTACAAACTTTATAAAAATTCAAATTTTACTTTATATTTTATTGAAACCCTCCTCCCAGATGAATCTAGTACTAGTGAAATTAATGAAAGAACAGATCTTATAAAAACTCCGAAAGAAACCAAGAGTCCTCACATAATGTGCGCAGCTTACACTTCAAAACCGTACGGGGTATTTGACATTTTCCACTCTTCCTCCAGCCTTTGTCCGATAGCAAAAATTTTTCAAATATTCATTTTCACCTACTTTATACATATGTATATAGTGTAGTACGATAATATATGTATAAAGTAAATATAATAATAAACAACTAAATGGCATGATATTTTCAATAAATATGTAATATAATTAATGATTTTGTTATTAAATTTCATTCATTTGGGATTTTGGTAGAACTAACCGAAAACAGAGGGTATAGTTTCTGAGCTTTTGTGGGTCGCAGTACTGAAAGTGCACGTGGAGTTTTGGTTCGCAGTATTGGGTCTTTCATCCGTGATTGTACCAATACCATTCCCCAAATTGTGCAAGAGGTATATATACATTACTAAATGATGAATGTAATGTGCAAGAAAGGGATGAACGATCACACGTACACAATAGTTTCGGGTACTTTTGTCAATTCGCCCTTAAGAATGGCATAGAAACTTTCATTGAAACTGCGGGTACCGCTCCCTGGCATTTCACCGGAGAATTCGCCGGTACCTGTCTTGCAGGGTTGCGCATAATATTTTGATCACAGTAGAATATACGCTTGGATTTTAATTGTGAATCGTGTTCATAAGTATCAGAAGTGAAAAGCGCGCCTTTTCGAGAGTTTAATTTTTTCGGTGAAATAATTTTAAACGCTTTTAGAATGTTTAATGTCGATAAAAATAATGAGCTATCTCATGTTCTACATTCAGGGATTCTTAGCTCAAAGGGGAAGTCTGTGGAGTCGTTGATTCGAGAATATGGTGAAAAGAAAAACCTTCCTGATTTGCATAGCTTAATTGAGAAGACTGACACAATGACGGTAATTAATTATATGATTTATTTGAAAATGATTATTATCTAAATAGGTGCGAATATTTTATGATTAGTTAGTTGCTATTTTGAATTCAAAATTTGGACGAAATGATTGTGTATCCTTTTGGAGTTACATCCTTGAAGGTCTAAGTTTTGGATACAGTAGTCGTCATCTCGTAGAAAAACGGTTTGCTTGCGTAAAACATATGCTTAAAGGTTTACAACGTGTTGAATTAAGATATAAGCAAACTTACGATTTGATAATACGACTATGCCAGCATATATCAACATTTCCTTCTGACCAGTTAATTTATATACTCGAAGTTTGTATAGACGGAATACGCATGGGTGATCGCAAATATGTGTGGTAAGTGTTATATTTTTATATATGTATGAAATTGTATACTCTATTATGGTTTATAGTTGGAAAGATTTACTACCAGATGTACTGGAAGTGTTGGCGAAGCAGCCACAATTGACCGTTGATGGCATACTTGTCAAAGGGAGTGAATTTCGTGCAAATATTATCAATAGCCTAACAACTATGAATTGGCCCATAGAGATATTAACGCCGATTGCGGATATGTTAAGGTAATTAACAAATAGTACATTATGAAAAGAAACTGAAATAACTTGAATTCCGTAGGGCGCTGAATTTGAAAAATACTGAAGTAAATGCCGTGCTTAACAAATTCGGTGGATTGGTTCAATCATTGACTCCTATTGATTTACCGCCTTTAGCTTTTCAATTGTTCTCTATATGTTCGACATGTACAGAAGTAATGATATTAGTATTGGCTTTTGACAAATATTTCTATCGTTTTTATTACAAAAAGCTGTTTGCTGATATGGAAAGCAATTCATCTGACTACGACTCCATTGGTTCGTTATTAAAAAATAAATAGAAATTTGCGCATTTTAATACATTTAAAGTTCAATAATTAGATTCATATTCCGACAAAGAAATGCGTGAGGCTGAGGAGACGACTTTATATCATTTGAATTATTGCACACAATATAAAATAGGCGAAACTCAAATGTGTGCTATTCTGCGAGTAAGTATTTTGTTAAATTTGTTAAGGATTGAAATTCGTTTAACAGTGAACTACCAGTAATTTCTGTTTTTTAGAACTTTTGTTCAATGCCCGACTTAATATTAACTCCTTTTGTGTTAAGTTCAATTATATCTTTGAGCTCTGCAAACCGGGAACCCGAATCACTGCGCCATACTACATCAATACTTTTGAATTTTCTGCGCAATGTCATTCATAGTAATGAGGAAGAACAGAAGATGGCAGAATATTCGGCATGGTGTCGGGATACTTTGCAACGAAAGCAAGTAAAGTTGGATTATGTACTTTCAGTACTTATTGATCATAATAAGGATGGACAAGATGTTATAACACCAGGTTTGGTTGGTTTAGCTTTTACTTTGCTTAAAACAAAGAACAATGTGCCACTAAACTCGCTGGCTATGAGTTTTTTAACTAAATTTATACGCAAACGTTTTGTATTTGGACAAGGTGTTGTGAAAAAGTTGGCAGAGTGGATGATTGTAGAACAAGATCAGTTTCAATTTGGTGGTAAGAGTGGCGTGGAATTATTATACTTTTTTTTTAATAAAATGTTTTGTTTGGTAGAGTGCTTACTTATGTTGACTGTTGCAGATACATTTACAGTTTCCGAGTGTATAAAGACTATTAAATATGTAATGGAATTTTTTTTATGGGTATGCTAATGAAAAAATAACTATCATATGTGAAAGTATATATGTGTATATATTTAAGTTACCAGGTGATCATTCAATGCGTATGATGTCCTTTATACTGCCAATACTAAAAATATCTGCAGTTGTGCGTGACGCTTTCATTGAAGTTCTCCGGAAAGCTATTAACTCAAGGTAGGTTATTATTATTTTTATTATTATTTTTGAATGTTATTGTACTTTACAGTATGCAACATATTCGAATTGTGGCTGTTTATGGTTTTTGTATGATACTTAAGCAGTTGAACAATAGTAATTCTCAACGATCGCAATTAAATGCCTCCAGCTTTTGTACACAATATAGTATTTCTACATTCTCATTGATGTCCCAAGTGACTATTGACAATCGACAATATCCTTTCCGTCATTTCGATATGTTAACACTAGAAATAATGGACCTTCTGAGGAGTTGTTTTGCCAATAATATAGTTATGAAGAGTGTGTTATATAAAAGTATGATTGATACCAATTTATATGCAAATATGATTCGCCCAGGTATGCATCTTTTTTAATTTTAGATTTACAGCGCGCTGTAGAACTAAATCCAAAACTAGTGCCACATGTGCTTCAATTTATTGACTGGCATTTTCGTTCGTTTTTTCGCGCTCCCATTGCAACTGACGTTGATGAGGATTACTGCGTTTTATTTGATAAAGCTGTGCGCACTTCGCCTATGAATACTTACGAATTACAAATTCATGACAATCTTGGACTTTTAGTACAGTTCGTAAGCCATTGTTTATCTAAATATGACGGATTTGAAAGCGGATATGATGTAAGAGAAATAAAACGGTTGTTGTGTTTGGCTGTAGACAAAGTAATTACAAAAGAATTACAGTTCGAAGAAAAGGTAAATGTTAGAGAAATAGCATTAATTGTAGTTGACTATGCAAAACTTTCCACATATTAAATACAAAGATTTTTCGTAGATTGAAATTGTTTTACGTTTTTAGGATGACAACTGGCAACCTAAAAGGAGCGCAATGCTGGAAGTACAAATAAACTTTTTAGAAGGCCTAATGTCGTATTCTTTACTAACTGCGAATGCAAATAATGACACAATTAAACATATTTTGCCATTATTCAAAATACACTGCAAGGTCAGAGAGACGCACAAGGTAAGTTGTTTGTTATTTATATATATTTGTTTTATTTAATAACACATTTCTGAAGTCTTTTGCAAGCATCTCAAGGAAGCAATTACAAAAAAATAATAGGATCAATAATGAAGATGGATCTACAATGAAAAATATTACCATTAATGGTCTCGTAGTAGACAACTTTAATTGCACAAGTGTGGGAAATATTTGGGATTTTCCTGTAATTGAAAAGTTTATGCGACTTCTATTTGAGTACGTAAAATATGGACCATTATGTCACAGTTTCTTGTTTTATTGTATATATTTAATTTATAGAGATGTTGTGCCCTTTGCTACAAGTCATAATGCTGAAGTTCTTCGCTCAAATGTAGAATTTGTGCGGTACGTGTTCGAAATTACAGCACAGAAAGTGGCAGCTCTGCGTAATGAACCAGAATATAAACAACTGTCGCACAGTAAGCGCACTTTAAAATATCTTACAGACGTAACAAAAGTTATTTACGAACGATGTATTTGTCGTTTGCGAGATATGTGGTGTAGCTTTGATGAAAATACGGCCGCTTTATCTGCCGAGTGCTTTCAGCAGTGTCTACAAACTGCGGACGTAATTTATAAGAAAAAATTTGTTGACATATTTTTAAAAGGTTTCGGTGAGTTTACATGTTTAAATTTAACGGTCATCTTCCTTAATTTCGAGGTAAATTATTATTTTTCTAGATTTGCATTCAATTAATAATTGTAAGCAATCCCCTGAAATTTTACATAACATAATCGATGTATTCATGGAAGAGGAATATTCTCCAGATAAATTGTGTTCTCCGAGAGGTAATAAACATGCTGAAAATTCTGATCTGAAACGAATATTAGAAGCTTTGCTCCAGAGTCTTGAAGTGATTTATGATAATATTTCATTTACGGATCGCTTAACAACTGAATCATACAAGTGGTTACTGAAATTCTGCCAATGCAACGTAGTCAAGTCTGAAAAATTAAGTTTGGTGCATAAACTGCTATTTACTCAACGACAGAAAACAAGCTCTGGCGCCTTCTTTAACACGATAGCTATACAATTATGCACCATTTGGGGTGCCATATCTGATGAGTTTTATGACAGCGAGGTAAGTGGATATAAAAACTTTGTTATTGGCAATGTTTTATTTTTTGGAACTTTTGGTTAGTGTCCTCCGGCTTTTGCTCTAAAGTCATTGACCATGGAAAGTGCGAAATCATATTTCTTATATTTATGCCAGGCATTACGCAAACAAATAGATGAAGTAGAACACTTTATTCTAAAAGTTAATAATATAAACTTCAAATATCGTATTGTAACTGAAGATGAGCGCGATATATGCCTTAGCCAGTTGCGTTCGATGGAGCGATCGATATGTTCTCAGCTGCTTCATATCTCAAATGCATTAAAAAATCTTGTGAATGCATGCATTCCTTTAGGTTCGTTAACGGACCAGCTTTTAAAACTTTTAATACAACACTATATATGTTTAAAAAACATTACAAAACATTTTTTGAGTTGTGTTGAGTCATCGCATGTTTGTATGCAAACAACAAAGTGAGTAGAATAATATTGTTAACTAGATTTTTTTATACCATGATAATGGTCCTTGACTAATTTTTATAGATTCGAATATTTGTTGCGTGCTATTGGCAAATCGCTTCCCATAAATATTTATGCTCTTATTTCATATATTGAATCAAATGTTATCGATAAAGGCCAAGAAAAACATTTGAATCCAGGAGCAGAAAGTGTTAAAATATTGCGAGAAACGAAACTTATACCAAAAGTTGTATTACATCTAGAAACATTTAATCGTTTTGTGATAATTTTATCAAAGAAAACAAATAGCCGAATATCTAATTTTTTGCATCAAGGTACTGTTCATGATTTCCGTTTTCGCACACATACATTGACAGCGGCAGTACAGCGCACATTTTCGCTTAGCAGTGAAATTTCTGAAGATATGAGTGTTGAAAACGTGATGAAAGAAAACTTGAATGAGGAAAACACGGATCTAACGATCCATGAATTAATGCCCATTTTATCAAGAAAAACCAGTAAACAATTAATTAGAAATGATGAAGAATGCAATAATATAAATGAAGCTGAAGAAATACTCCAAGAAGATGAATCCAAATCAGCCTCAAATGAAATTTTAAATCATTCAGAGAATAATCGAAAATCGTCAAAAAGGAAATTACGCAGTTGCGATAACGACACGTATGGAGAATTCTGCAATATTGCTAATGTTGATAGTACGAGGCGGCCTTCCTCAACACCGGATAATGTTGAGGTTTTAGAGTATGAAAGCAATCAGGAATCTGCATCACAGTTGTTTAAAAACTTGGCTAAGATCAATAAGAAAGCTAAAAAAAGAACGCATAAAGAAATTGATGATAATGCGGTGGTGAACGCAGCAGTTATAATTCCACCTAAACAAAAACGCGGACGTACGTTAAATAAAAAATAGAATGTGTGACAATTTCTTAAACGCCGTTTTGTACTACATCGTATGTACCAGTAAAGTAAAATATTTCTTGGTAATAAAAAATGTCTTGATATAGATATTTATGAATAAAGAGTATTTTATGAATAAAGAAAAATAGTATTTTTTGTCTTTTCCCAAGTGGTCCAGGCATGTGTGGAGTGCAAGCTGTCCAATGTAATACCCAAAATTTTATGGTTAATACATAGGATGTTTTAGCATCATGGATTCCATGGATGGATTTGGACGTGTTTGTCTCCATGATATCCGATGGCATCTATGACTTCTTCCCTGGTGAATATTAGCGGTATGAAGTATTTTGGCTATTACACAGCCGTCAGGTAATATACCTTTTACTCTACCGTAAGGTGCAGTATGTATTGTTAGCTAAAATAACTCGCGGTCCATTGCCATCGAATTTTAGTCATAATTTAACAGTTTCCCGTTTAGTATTGAAGTTGGTTAAAAAAAAAAACAGAAAAAAGGTCAATAATTATGTATTATGTAGAAAATATTAAGGCGCTTATGTTTGAGGAGTAACTTTTCAAAAGAGGATATTTACATTTTTATATTTTTTTAACATACAGTCTTGTTCCTAGTGCTAATATACACAATTTTGTCACTTGGATTATGATCTGAATGAGATAATTTCCAAGTAAAAAAAGCTTTAAATCTGAGCGTCCGGATTGCATTTCTTATTTGACTGCACCTGCAGCCACTCAACAACACAAAATTGTAAAATCACTAATTAGTATCCACTGTTAGAGCTTTCACTCGAATTAATTGTAATTGTATAGTGTAATTTTGGTTTTGACATTCGGTCAGTTTTTTAACTAGCTAATTTCGAGAGTATTTTAACGACTCTATTGATTTAACCACGCCATAAATGAAAAAACCGTAGAAGATCGAAATAGTGGCGGAAGAAAGGATATTACCACGAAAAAACCTCGAGAGCGGAAATCTTAATAGCTGAGACACACATGTAGTTAGAATACTATTGTTCGTACGAATACCAACCAGATGTGTGTCACCAAATACCAGGATTTTACCATGTGAGCAATGTAGTATTTTGCTGGTAAAAATAGGTAAGAAACCTAGGTGAGAGCTTATATACAAAAGTTTTTTAAAATATTTTGTCAAAATGACTTTTCAATAATAAATAAATAAAATGGAAAATAAAAAAATGTTCACAAGTTTTTTTTTTTTTGAAACGTCAGGATCTTCGCCGTATTTTGATGGCCGTATATGACGGGCTTTTAAGATACATTTCAACTACTTCTGTTTTTTTGTGCAGAAAATACATATTAAAAATTGCTTTCTCCATTACACATATGTAAATATTTATTGTTTAAATTTGTTTGAAATATCTGATGTCTGTGAAAGACATGGTATTTCAGTTTACTACAAATCGATGTGTATCAATGTACGTAGTAAACACAATACCATAATACTTTTATCATGGTATTTTTACCCCATGTGTGTTTCGGATATAAAGGAATAAATTTGATGTTTTTGATTTAATTCGTGTAACTACGTTTCGACGTCGTTTTGTAACACCATTATATATTATTTTGCACTTTTGCAGACAAGGATCCTCTGTGTATGAGTTTTAAGATACATTGCTCACATACATTTTCAAAATTTAGATACAAATCCGTTGACTTTGGTTATACACAATAGAAAAGCCTTGTATAACTGAGAGACGAAGATTTAACAATAAATATTTGTCATCACGGTTGATAACTCCACATGAAGCACAACGGAAAAGTAACTCTAGGGCATTGAGTTCTTCATGTTTGATATACGGGGCCTTGAAAATTTATAGTTCGATTTTGACTATTTTTCCACAAGTGATGTCACTCGTGAAATACATTATTTGTGTAAAGTTTTATTCCGCTATCTTTATTTGTTCCCAATGAATATATTATAAAGTGAACGAATCTGATGGAATTCGAAATTGTATCATAAGGGAAGTAGTCGTAGTTCATGAGGTATGGTTTTTGATCTATAAGTGGACAACGCCACGCCCGTTTTGTCTGTCATTTCTTCTGTATATGTATATTGTCAAAAACGGCATATTTACAATGTACTACAAAACAAAAGGGGATATGTATTGTGTTTTTTTTTTAATTGTGTAGCTTTAAATGACAAGGTCCTATTTTTACTGAATTGTGTAGTTAAAACAATGTAATGACATGGTTCCTAAACACAAAAACTATTTTTCAGTACATCTATAAATATTTCCATTACAACGGTTTCTTATTTTGCGAAAAAATGTTAAGATATAGATATCCGCTTTTGAAAAGTCACTCCTCATTTATAACAAAAATATTTTGTTTCAAAACACAAAATCGGAATTTTATTCAATTGTAAGTAATTTGCCAATTATTGTTATAAATGTTCGACTTTGTATCAGCAGTCAAAGTGGATTTCAACCACATTTCCTGTAGCCACCTTATACCTAATATACGGATTTTCCAACTTATGGTGGTCTAATATAATATGTGAAATATTTTAGCCAAATTAAGTGGGCGTGTAGTCTTGGATATGGTATATATATACTATATTTGATGATATTCGTTATTCTATTGGACTTTGTGCCGAATATATGGGTATAAGGTGGCTATGTGATTGAAATCCACTTTGAGTCGAATAACATAAATAAATTGCGAGAGTGTAAAATGTTCGGTTACACCCGAACTTAGCCCTTCCTTACTTGGTAATATTTTCGTAGTCTGTTTTGTTACCAAGTAAATACAAAAAGCTGATGCTAGAAAATTCGTAAATAAATTATATTATTCGTAAATAAAAATTCTATAAATAAAAATTTATATATGTACATACATATGTATGTATATAAATCTTAGCTTTATATCTTTATATATCTCTTTATACAAAAATTTATACTTCATAACATGTGATAATCTAATATAATATTAAAATATTATCTTATCATTTAATTTTTCGCCTCCAAAATTACCATTTTTTTACTCCCGATTTCGCAGTTGATTAAATATATATATCGTTGAACATCCCTTAAGGAAATACATTATATTTAAGATTTTTGTGTTGTCTTGTTTTAGTAATGTGAGCACATCCAGATTTTATGGGTGTTCAAAAAGTTAATTAGGTAAACGACTGACTGACTTTCGCAGTTTGTTGTGTGTTTTATTGCGCTTAGCTAAAAGTAATTTGATTACATTTGATGAATATGCCCAAGCATTTAGACTTTTATTTTGGAAAATTAAATGGGGAAATCAAAAGGAACATTTAGTTAAAAATGTTCGCATGACGACTCTGAAGTTAACACACTCGCAATAAGAAAGTCTCTGAAATATAGCAATTCGCAAAGTTTTGTGGTTTTTTCGTAGATTTTTGATGTGTGCGTGTTGAGTTTTTATTACCTGACAATTCATATCCAATTTTCTTGTCCGTCACTCGCATTAAATTATTGAACTAATTTTGTATGTAATTCACAGCTCACGTTTAAATGTAATTTGAAAAGAAAAACAGTTTATACAAAAGTAAATATATATATATACTAGTAGACTCGACCACGCGTTGCTGTGAATACGGTATATATATGTACGTTAAATTATATTATAGTTAACCATTTGCCATATATATATATATATATATTTGCCATAGAGAAATATAATTAGAAACTGAAGCGTTTTGAAGAGTATTGTAGATTCTGACGGTATCATTGTAGTGTAGTGTAAGTACTATTGGGATATTACTTACTCCTAGTAGTATAAGTACTATTGTGGTAGTACTTACACCCAGTAGTGTATAAAGTGGTGGTATATGGTATATAAAGTAGTAGTATAAAGTAGTGGTCGTACTTTATTTCATCCGCATGTGTTGGACCGCATTGTACATCTATTCCCGAATCCACCTGAAGACACACACAAAATTTCACTGAAATCGGTTCAGCGTTTTTTGCTCGGTTTGGTTTTCGGCTACACTGATATTTTGAATAATATCTGTTTCAAATCTGTCATTCTCTGTTCTCTTATTATATTTCAGTTGCGTTTTCTTATACCACTTCTCATCACGGGAACGGGATAAAAAGTATCCTATACCCTTTTCCCGGTCCTAGGCTACGTCCCCACCAAATTTCAGTCCGTTTAGCCGTTCGTTAGTTATTAAGAGTGTAACTAACACGATTTTCTTATATGTACAAAGTAACTTTTCCACGCATTTTTTTAACTTTCTCTACGTGAGATCTATCCTTGTATTTCAAGGAATATTCTTAAAAAATAGTTTGCGAAATCGGTTCGGCTTTTCTCGAGATTAGTGTTTAGCAACACCTTCAGCGATTCATTTTTATATGTTATAGATTATGTTAAAACCAATATAACATCTACATATATTGTTTATGTTTAGCCATGATACAATGTTCAAGTGGCGAAGTTTCCTCCGCCTAAGAGGCAATAAATAAGGAGATTTTTGATTATATTGAGTTATTTATTAGAATAATATAAAAAACTAAGTATTTTAATGATTCTTTATTAGTTATGTATTTTGGAGCATGGGGTGCACTCTCCAGTCAAGCACCTTGTGATAGACGACATTTTTCGTTTTATAATCAACTTTGAAGGATTGACCTTGTCATATTTATAACGAATTCAAGACGGTTCGGAAATTGAAGTCGTTTAAATTCAAATCTCATATTGGTAGGGACTATTGAAATTCTTGAAATGAGAACTTCTTCACCTTCGAACTATCCTTTGAGTATCATCGTCCTTATTGTCCATAACTTTTTTTACCACCAAATGCATTTCTTGGCACAGCATTAGTTGATTTAATTTTCAAAGGATGATTACTACGAAGCCAATATTTAGTAGTAAATTGTGCGGTGGCAAAACAAGCACATCCAAAGAGTTTAACAATTTAATTGAATAGTTGGTGGCTTTGTCTTCGTTTATTACACAACCAATTGATTTGAATGAATGAAGTGTATCAATGATCTCATTCTGAACTATGTGGTTTAAGTCATCTACATCTTTATTATTAGTCGCCGAAATTGCTCGCCCACTCAACCTTTTATTTTTTTGATTGGTAATTCCCACAAACTGTGCCAATTACCGTGGGATAAGCCTCCTAAATATCGCCTATAAGGTTCTATCGAGTGTACCGTGTGAAAGACTTAAGCCCACCGTCAACAAACTGATTGGACCTTATCAGTGTGGCTTTAGAACTGGAAAATCCACCATGGACCAGATATTCACCATGCGCCAAAACTTGGAGAAGACCCGTGAAAATAGGATCGACACACACCACCTTTTTGTCGATTTTAAAGCTGCTTTCGACAGCACGAAAAGGAGCTGCCTTTATGCCGCGATGTCTGAATTTGGTATCCCCGCAAAACTAATACGGCTGTGTAAGTTGACGTTGAGTAACACCAAAAGCTCCGTCATGATTGGGAAGGACCTCACCGAGCCGTTCGATACCAAACGAGGTTTCAGACAAGGTGACTCACTATCGTGCGACTTCTTTAACTTGATGTTGGAAAAAATAATAAGAGCTGCAGAGCTAAATAGAGAAGGTGCAATTTCTACAAGAGTGTACAGCTCCTGGCGTACGCCGATGATATTGATATCATCGGAAGCAACAACCGCGCTGTTTGTTCTGCTTTTTCCCGCATGGATAAGGAGGCGAAGCGAATGGGTCTGGAGGTGAATGAGAACAAGACGAAATATCTCCTGTCATCAAGCAAACAGTCGGCGCACTCGCGTCTTGGCTCCCACGTCACTGTTGACAGTCATAATTTCGAAGTCGTAGATAATTTCGTATACCTGGGAACCAGTATCAACAACACCAACAATGTCACCCTCGAAATCCAGCGCAGAATCACTGTTGCCAACAGGTGCTACTTTGGACTGAGTAGGCAATTGAACAGTAAAGTCCTCTCTCGACGAACCAAAATCAAACTCTACAAGTCGCTTATCATTCCCGTCCTGCTTTATGGTGCAGAAGCTTGGACGATGTCAACATCAGATGAGACGACACTAGGAGTTTTCGAGAGGAAAATTTTGCGCAAGATTTATGGTCCTCAGAACATTGGCAACGGCGAATACCGCAGACGATGGAACGATGAGCTGTACGAGTTATACGACGACATTGACATAGTTCAGCGAATAAAAAGACAGCGGCTACGCTGGCTAGGTCATGTTGTCCGAATGGACGAAAACACTCCAGCCCTGAAAGTATTCGATGCAGTACCCGACGGAGGAAGCCGAGGAAGGGGAAGGCCTCCACTCCGTTGGAGGGACCAGGTGGGGAGTGACCTGGTTACACTTGGAATCTCCAACTGGCGCCGAACTGCGAAGGAAAGAGAAGAGTGGCGCGTTCTCATCGATTCGGCTATAACCGGCTAAACGGTTGAACGCCAATAACATACACAATTCCTTGTTGAGGAGTTCATTTTTCGATAAGACAAAATTACAGAAGTTTTAGGTTCGGTTAAATGCTTCCACGTTTATGCGCCATTGTGCATTCGTCCCATATGATGATTTTCTATGCTGATAAAACTTGGATCATCGCGGAGTGTTTTGCAATATTACATGTTAATTCTTCAACAGTTTGAAGATTAAACGATACTTTTATAAGAATTACCTATGGTTTTAAGAATTATATAAATCATGGTTTGTAGTGATTGCAAATTTATGTTGTCGAGTTTTACATGAATTACTAGACGAGTGATTGAAATATATTCGAAGCGTAGTCAGAGGAGAACCATCACAGTTTCCTTTCAAGCTCTACGCCTTAGTAAGAATTTGTTTAATTTTGTCTGCACTTTTCGAACCGGGTGTAATTAAAATTTCATCACCTACGTATGAAAAAAGTTTCTACTGATGTCCATATGCCAGTGCCTTTCAATTGAGCTTGGGTTTGATATCATATACACTTAATGTTTATATATATATAATATATTTTAAACTCAAACACTGAAGTTCCACATATTTTCGTGGAAAATAACTAAAAAAGCCTATGGAAACAAAAAATTAATCCTACTTAAAAGTATGTAATAAGAAGCGAAACAAAACTTGATGAAGCTTTTGTAATATTATATAATACATTTTAGGCAGAGGTCGACCCCTCGTATATTGTGTGCATATAACTAAAATACTACCAAAGTATATGAATAGGTTTGTAGCTCAATGTGGAGGTGCAAATTAATGGGCGTTACTGGCAACGAAATATGTACTGAATGAGAAACTGAAGAAAATCTCAAAAGAAACCCTAGCAACGCCTAAAAAGTTAAGTGTTCTTTTTGGTGACGGAAGTTGGACATTAGGTATTCGTTTGAAGGTGTCCATTAATAGCAAAAGTATGGCCTTATGTACATACTACAGAAGTATATACAAACATGCATCACATCAACCATATAAAAACCACTAGGGCAGAATTAAAATGGTAAAAAATGTGAAATGCTTTTAATTTCATTTATTAATTTGCCTACAAAGTATCGTTTGCTTTAATTTGCGGTGCGGGTGCAGACACGCGCAAACAACAGGATCAAGAAAAAAACCTTGATGAATGTTTTTGAGTGCGCGAAAACTGGAAAAATTAATTGTAAGAAAAAGAAAATGGGTGATGGGAGTCTGTTTGCGATTTGTATGTGTTGGCGGGTTGTTTTCCGACGGTAGGTGGTTGGTTGGTTTTGCTGTAAGAGTGGCAAAGTGTTTGTAACTTAAACAAAAAAATACTTCTTTTTATCTTTCGTTGCTCCAAGGAAAACTATATGCATACATAAATATATAAGCTTTTTGGAAACTTTCCATTTACTTTTATAATTTTTCTCTTTCATTATTGCTACTCTTTTCATTAGGAGTGTTGAATATGCGTTATGGTTATTGAATAAATTGAAAACTAGAAACCGATCTTTTTCCAAAGTGATTTTCGTTGGTCGCATGGTCCTAAATATTCGTTGATTTGCAAGCTATCTGATAAAATTGGGTGAATTGATTTCTTGAGCATAATTTATATATTCAACCTTTTGACTAATTGAGCTAATATGTTACCGTACCATATATCCAAAAAATAGGCAGTTTTGCCGTATAATGTTATCGATAATATTGACGGAGTCAAAGATAATGAGTTATAAGAAACTCGGTTTAACATTGAATTACATTCGCTTAAACGTATATATGTACATAACTGGTGTTTCCGTATATTTATACTATAATGTATATAAGCTTATAGATAATAAGTATGTATATATATATCCACATCTATGTGTATACATATATGTATATAAGTATTATATTGGATTGGCAGTTTTGTTATGATTTTCTTACTATTCGCCCTTATATCGAAGAAGCAATTTGGTCCTATGCATTTTTAATAGTCTGAATTTCATGGTTGAATACCTTTCCACTGATATTTAATATTTCCAATCTTTTACTTATATCTATATAAACGTTTATATACTTACATGACATGGATATATTATACTTTGACTTATGGGTTTTAAAGCTTAAATGTTGAATGTTTTCAATTTATTTTGCACTGCTGGAAATATTATGTACAGCCTTGGCCAAAAGTATTAGGAACCCCATTAATTACTGAATTTTTTGTTTCAACAAGTGAAATAATGAAGTTTTATAAGTAAAACAGTGAAAATACAATGAATTAGTGATAATAACATTAAAAAAAATAAAAAAAAAATATTATAAAATATTTTATGAATTTCTTAAAAATGACAATTTTTAGTTTTAGCTTATTTTTTTTTTAATTCGTTTCGTTTTAATTCGTTATTCGTTTAATCAACAGTTAAACACCCATGTAAGACATTTACAAGAAGAAGTGGTAACTTTGATAGCCACATTTGAGAATACTTGTATTTTAATGGGGTGCCTAATACTTTTGGCCAAGGCTGTATGTATATGTATATTATAGTTTATAGTAAAATTAAAGTGCTTTTAACTTAATAAATTTTGCCGTACTCGATGCTTAGATGTACGCTACATATATATATAGTACCTCAAGGCAATTAAGCGGCCACTCCAGATAGGGATGCAAACATCGTGAAGTGAAACATCGATGGTTCGATGTATCAATATTTCTTCAAATAGCATCTAAATCAAAAACATCGTCCATTAAAACATCGATATATTCTTGAACTTTCTTAACATATTTTATTGTTAGTGTAAAAACCTAAGGGGTACAGAAGCAGAAGCATACAGAAAGGAAATATAGTAGTTACTACGTCTAAAGTTGATACATTTTATTTACACTTAAGTGTCTGTTAAGACTGTTTATCAATGAATATCAGAATTTTAAATTTTCTTCTGCGTGAAAGGTGCTCTAACCTTAGCAAACAGTTGTTCACTCGGCACTCAAGTGGCCAGAATGTGTAAATATTAAGAAGCCTCGTTATACAACTCTGGAAGCACACATTTTATATCAATCTTCATCTTAATTTAATATTTTATTATTCCAAATTTCAAACGAGTGTTCTGTTGGACACTAATCCGAAGATTCCATTGTATTAGCGTCATTCTTTGCATATTTTATGAAACATATTTTATGAAAAACATAAGTGTTTTTTTTTAACCATGGCATCTTTAAAATATCTTACATCTTGAATCTCGGATCCTACGCAGTAGTCAACGCTAGAATTGAATTCTCAACAAAACGAATGCCAGTGTGAGAAAGCGTTTCAAAATATACGCTTTCGGGTTAAAAAAATCGACACAAAACAACGATGCATTTAGACATTTTGTCTTTGTATCTATGTCTTTACAGATCGGGCGGTGTGAATAGATTCGTTATAGTGCTAGAAATGCAATTCCAGATTGCCAAATACATTTTAAAAAAGAGAAATGCAGTTTTCTTCCAAATTAAATTTCTTCTCATCTGACCAAGTCATGTGTGTTCGGGCAAAATTTAGGCGATTCTGTTTTCACAACTTGTTAAGTGGTGGCTTTTTCTTTAATTTTTGCCTTTTAAGGTGTTTAGCTTTCTTAATCACCCTTACAATTATCGATTTGCCACTTTAACATCAGTTTTCTCTTTAATTTTGGCGGAGGAGTAGTGAGAGTTTGAAGCTTCTCTAAATATACCCCTCAGGTCTGTCTCGGTAATTGTACTATTATTGCAGCGCTTGAATTGTTTTAAAAGTCCTTTTTTCGAATTTCGAATCCAAGTATTTCGATTTTGGAGGCTAACTTCGAAAATCGAAGAATACAATTTTGTTACTTAGAGTCAATCTCCCGCAAACAAAATAGTTTGGTCCAATACCCAGCCGAGTGTTGTACAGTGTAATTGAACCATAAATAAATTATGAGTTAGGTAAGGTTTACTGGCTTAATCGCGACAAGGGTATCGAAGGATTCCACTTGGACAGATAAAAACACCGGTAATTTGTGATCAAAGTATGGAACGTACTTCGAAAAGCACTTTGAGACTCTCATAAACTTGTTAAGACGACTAATTTTAGAAAATTCGCCGGCTCGTTGAAAGTATGGCTAAGAAGATATTTCAATTTCAGCCTTGCGAAACCTGTACAATACACCATTGTTGGTGTTGTCCGTCGAGGCACCACGGGATGTTTTCTAGCCCCTTTCACCAAACAAATCTGCTATGGATAAATATAATATAACTGATGCCTTCTGCATTCTCTACTCTATGTCTCCCCTCCAATAAAGATTTCTTATCAGCTAATTTACCCTGTTCAAAGGTAAAAGGCAATACATATATATATCTACAAAATTGTTTGTCCAATATAATTGTACAGTTGCCATTTTTATACTCTTGCAACATGTTGCAAAAAGAGTAATATAGTTTTGTTCGCATAACGGTTGCTTGTAACACGTTCAACTAAACGAGTTAGTTATAGAGTTATATACACCAAAGTGATCAGTGTGACGAGTGGAGTTCAAAACTGAATATCAGTCTGTCCGTGCGTCCGTCTGTGCAAGCAGAAACTTTAATAAAAACTAAGATATCTTAATAAAGCTTGGTACACCTATTTTTTGGCATCATAAGAAGGTTGCTTTTGTAGATGGGAGAAATCGGACAACTGTCCCGTCCACAAAATGGCGAAAACCGAAAACATATAAAGTGCCATAACTAAGCCATAAATAAAATTATAAAAGCTAATGTGGTACAAAAGATTACAGATTGCACAGAATTGCACACTAAATTGAAGCTATGCAATTGATATTATTGATACGATTATCCGCATCAATGTAATTTTTGAACATTTAGTTTTTACATTTAATAAATTGCTCACATATGTATTTCTCATAGCGAATTCTCGGAAGTTAATTCATCTCGATAAGTTTAATGTATAAAACTCTAAATCTATGTCGAATATAACCGTTAAATGAACAAAACTATCATACATATTATAAGTTTTGCGTATATAAGAAATCAATAACTGAAACTATACTAATATTTTCTATATACAATATAGAATAATTTATATTACGCTGTCTTCGAATGTGTATTTATGTTGACCAATAATTTTTCTTTTATGTCTCCAAGGTATTAGGTTTTATGGCATTTTTACATACAAACGAAAAAAAAGTATTATTATATTCCTTAATTTATTGAATGTTCCCTAGAGATGTGTGCATTATAATTTGTATCGCAAAATTATTTAATTCGAAATACAATTCAATTCAAGATAGATTTTACAAAAATTTGAAAAAGCAAAAAAAAAAATAGTAGGACATAGTGAGTACACATGGCATACTAAAGCGGTCCGATATTATTGCTATGGATTATTTTGCTCTTGAAAAACTTTCACGGGCATAAATGGTCAAGAAATATGAAAACTATAATTACATTTCGCTTGAAAAATTACGTCAAAGGTATTTCGTAGTTGACGCCAATGCCAAAAATTTGTAAAAAGAAAATTGTAAGTAATAATAACTTACCTTTACGTTCCCCTATTATCATTATCAATAAAAACATAGTATGTAAATTCGTGTGTAAATATGTATATGCGAGTAATCGCTTTAGTCTATTATGTCGTAAAGTGTTGAATCGTCCTGTTTATTCAGTGCACATCCCTGATTTTCATAAATAGGTACAGCAAAAGATATTTCAGCATGTGGAAAATACTCGATATTTTCTTGAGTAATGTGTGAGTGCAGAAAATGGGGACAGAATGAAAAAATATACAACTTTTGGAATCAATCAAAATTCAATACAATCGCCGAGAATCCCTCTCAATTGCAAACAGATTGGTGCTTGTTTGGTGAATACATATGCAAAACGTTAGTTGTTGAGTGTTAACGACATTGGGATACCAATTATAATCCTGCCTTTCAATACGTAACATTGAAATGGAAATAATGTCTGCTGGGGTTGCTGAAAATTTGACCTCCAATATTGACCCCATCGCCCTGTTCTCACATCCATGAACTTGTTTATACCTATTTGCTCGGTGTAAATATATGTATATGTCGTTAAAGGTAGCATATTAAATATTTTGATGTTTGTGTCATACTGACCAGCATTCAATCGAAAATGAAATGTCAATCATTATTTAATTTTTTTGAATTATCCTTTTCCAATCTTTTACAATCTTTTACTTTCAGTTTTCCTCTGCAAAGGTATTCATCCGTTTTAAAATATATATTGATAAATACATACATCAGTATAGCGCTTCACCAAACATGCTTGGTTGTATGGTGCATAGTACCTATTTGGGTTAAAGCTACAAAATTGTTTTCTAACATACTTAAAACAATTTGCCTCAAAATAAGTCTCAAAAAATAATTTTCTTCGAAATAAAGAAACTTATGAAAAGAGCTTCAACTGTGGCAATAATCGTAGATTTACGGAATTTATGACTCCTCCGTTAAAATAGAAGAAAACGTAATACAATAATGATTAAATCAACTACTAAAAGGGTTATAAAGGAAGCTGAATGGTTAATAAGGAAGAAACTAAAGAAAACCCCACCACTTAATAAGTTTCGTAAAGAAATACGCCTAATTATTGATCAAACACGTTTAACCTTTTAAGTAGTGGCATCAATCATCTCATATTTTCGGATGAGAATACATTTATTTATGAAGAATTTTCATGACGTGCGCCATGGATGGACCCCATTAGAATCGCAAATACCCTCGGATCAAAAGTGTAATGGAATAGCGAGCCATATCATATTATGATATCTGCAAATTGCAGTTTTTAACACCAACTAGGAATGCAAATAAAACATGGATACAAAGACAAAATGTTGGTGTTCTGGAGTGACCGCTATACTCCCCAGACCTAAATATTATAGATAACGTCTGGGGATGGTTGGTTAGAAAGGTCAATGAGGTTAGCAATATACCACGAAAACTGAACTAATCGACGGTATAAAACTCATTTGGAACATTACACCAGATTTTATTAAAAAACTATAAATTGCACCGCAAATTACCAATTTCAATTGAAAATATTCGAATTATAAATGAAAAATGCTAAGTTTGACTTTTTATGTGAAATAAGCGGAAAAAGTTAAGTTAGCGTAGGTGGCGCTATTCTGATGACGCAATTTTTTTTTAATTTTTTTGTACTGTTGTAGTTTTTAATTCATTAAAATTTTTTAAAGAATCGTATTGTGTCCTTTTATAGCTTATTTTGAGGCAAATTGTTTCTAGTATGTTGTTGTAGCTCTAACCCAAATATTATGGAAAATATTTGGTATCAATCAAGCATGCTTGGAGGGGCGCTATCCTGATGACATACAGTATATGTTCTATTAAATTAGATTAATTAACAACATTAGAACAGCATCGTCAATACCAATCGTTTTAGGGCTTGTGTGAAAGCAAAAGGTGACCATTTCGAATAAAATTTCAGTTTCACGACATCCACGTGACACATTTACCCTTAATTTTTTTTTATTTCAGTATCATCTGTTAGTGAATATTTTTTTTTTATTTATATTTTTCTTGGCTAAATTTGTGAATGTAGTTTTAACGGGGTAATTTTATTTACTGATCTTGAAAAGCACCCTGATTTGTAATAAATGCATATATCTACATACTTATTAATGTACGAATTAAATGCAATCTGCATTGTGGTTCAAATTCTTACAAAAAGTGTAAAAATAAAGTGAGGAAGAAAATCCACGAATAATTTAAATGTGAAACTGAAAACAATTTTTCGGATTTCCAGTTCCATAACAACATTTTACAAACGTTTCACTTTATAAACGAACGAACAAATGGATAGGCATATAATCTGTCCTTTCTTTTAAAAATGTTTAAATGAACGAGTTTACATAGTTCTATATCTATCTTTTATAATATAAAATCAACTTGCGAGAGTATGCAAATTAAAAAAAGCTTGACTTTAATGAACAATTTAAAGTAGGCATCTAGTAGAAAACCAAACTATGTACAAGTACCCCATCACCAATGTTATTGGAAGTTTTCAAAGCTTGCACGCAATATGCACATAGAACATAACTTTTGCCTTGTACTTATTTACTTAAATTGCTCTATCATTAGAGACTCATTGAATTTAGTTGATAAAGCCAAATTTTTTTTTGTATAAAACTTGTGCTGTTAAAGGAAGCAAAAAATTATGAAAATGTTGTGTACAAATATTTGAGATTTCAGCTTTGAGTAGAACACTCATTTCTTGCGAAACAAGCAAACTTTTTCTGTATATACTTCAAATTTCTACTAAGAAGAAATAAAAATGTGAAGAGATGTGCCAAAAATTTAGTAAGAATTAAAATTATTTCCTGATGTCTCTCTTTCTCACTGTATGTACAAGTGTTAACTTGTGTAAAAATTATAAAGGTCATAGATATACTTAGTGTGTATGTTCCGCGAAGCTGTAAGGAAATTTATATTTAAAATGGGTGGAATCGAATCATTGCCATAACACGAAAATGGAGAGAATATTTAGTATTTGGAAGCTCCCTAACTTTTTTACATGTTTTAAAATATTTTTAAAAAGTCCTTATGAGAATGTATATTTAAATAAATATCCCTTTTTAATTATACAGGTAAGCTTTGGGACTAGTCTCGCTTAATTAATTCGCAACAGAATTCATATACAGCGGTCCTCTTTTTAAAGATTGCTCAAATAATTTGATGGACGGTATATATGTATATAAATAGTGTTTCCTTTTAGTAAAGCTTGCAATTCAAAATGTCCAATTTACTTCTTTTGTGAAAAATTAATATAAGTTATAATGGTATATACATTTTACAATATCCTATGTTTAATAAATGTGGTTTATAATTTGCATTATAAGTACATATACAGATGTATTTAAATATAAGTGCATATGTTTAAGTTTGTACATAAGCAACCAGAATCACAAAATCGGAATTCAATTATACACAAACTATTTTTGTTTTCGCAATTTGGTGATTATTTGGCACGTTTTAACATTGACAGTATTTGTTTGTTGTTCGTAGATGCGTAGAATCCAAATTTAGTTCGTTTTGTTGTTTTTCGCTTTATGCTCTGAATCTGTTGTTTTCATGTCCGATTTACCATGGTAATGTGTATGAACAAATCCCTGAAAAGCACTAGAAGTACATTTAGGTATTCGCCTACATACACCTACAACGTGTTTGAATATTTTATGTAATGAGAACATGTTGTTATTGTATCTTATATTTATTTATTTCTTTAGTCCAGTTATTTATATTTTGTGGATTAGGAACTAATGTTCGTAATACAACAATTGTTACTATGAATGAAAATAATTATTAGATAATTGCTTTTGTGATGTTCTTCATTATATTATCCGACAAGTAATATGCATGAATTTAATACTATAGAGCAGAGATGTCATATACCAAAATGAAGAGAACATGTTTACTCATACGCTTTTTATTTTCACTGTGCGATTTCGCTTTCAAAAACAAGAATCGCATCACCGACCAGTATTACTCTTTTTCCATTATCTCCATATAAGTACCCGAAAATTCTCATTTTATATTTTCGCCGCTGAGAATATTTCAAAACGTTTTTTCCCCAGGTTGGCACAACTGTCAATTTTTATTGCTATGTGTTATTTAGTTTGTCTACGGCGTCATTAGGAACAAGTCAACCTTTTTCGTGCGTGCGATTTATACCAATCGTAAACTTGAGTTTTCGACATGGTTGAATCACCAAATGTTTTTTCAACAATGTTTTTTTGGCACAAGAAATTCAGAATTTTATATTTTTAAAATATTATCATGTTTTTTGAATAATTCCAGTCAAACCTGTTTGATTGATCGCTCCAAATAATTTCTGCCTTTCCTTATTTTTATTTAACTCTTATTACGTAAAATACGATAGCTCAAATATGTGATATTAATGCTCTTTTCATTACATTTTACAAAAATAATACTCTTGCATTTTCTTGTCTTACATGTTACATTGAGTAATGTTTAAAAAGAAATGTTGTGTTAATATTTAAACAAAGATATGCGAATGATAATGGTTGCGGGTTGAAAAACTCAGAGAATACAGTTAGTTCAGTAACAAATGTTGGGTGTTCTGTTACACACTTTCAATAGGCAGGTAAATGTTGACACACATCTGTTAAAAGAGACAGTTATATTTGGCATTTTGAGGAGATATTGTGTCATTTCTTTCAAAAAATTAAAGGCAGTGAAGCGTTGCTGGACAATAGGATGCTGTGCTGATGAACTCACACAAATTCAATGCACCTGGTCTCGCTCAATTTACTCCGTTTAGTGATTATCGACTTTCCCAAGTGGTTTCGTGTGTCCTGTCTGAACAATTTTTTAAGATAAATTTGGGAGAAAAACAATTATACTTAAAAAATGGGTGTCACTAGGTGCATCTGCGAAACCAAGATAAAGGTTTCATTACATAGATTATAGGCAATTTATTTTTTATTTATTTATTTTATTGTATTTCAATAAACTATGAAATAATTTACAAAATTACTTGATATATTTCATTACTCATATAAAATACGAGTATATTAAAATCATAGTTTCATCTTATCGCATTCTAATACAAATTATAAATTACAAAGGGATTATTGTTAATTCGTAAATAGAACACATATCACATATTTATGTAGGTATGTACTTTGTATGTTCATACATGAATATACATAAGTAATGTAATGGCACATGAATTGTGCCATAACTCCATAAACACGGTTTTTCAGTTGAGTATGCAGAAATGTCCGGAATTTTTGTATATTTTTGTATATTGTATAAAAATTGCATTCTGATGCTTACAAATAAGAGTGTGACGTTATTCAACTTTTTATGTTGCATTATTTTTTAACCACAACAACGACACAACTTAGTTGTGCCAGAATTAGACATGTTTTTTTTCGGAAAGAACGACATATTTTGTGTTACAACAGATATTGTCATAGGCTGAAGTTGGTTTTCTTTTCAGAAAGAATGACAGATTTGCTAAAAAAGAGACAATTGAAAACTTTAAACCGTTCTCCTGAAAAATCGACTTTTTTGAGTTGTGCACTGCTCATGTAAATGAACAAATGTTGATAGAGGCAAGAGAATCGTCAGAAGTAATAAACGTACCATCAACATTCGAAACGACCCCAGTTCGCATGAGAATACAGAAAATACAGTTCAATTACATATGAGGGGAAAGGTGAGCCAATTCGCGATGATAATCAAATTTTTATACATTCTCAACAAAAGTTGCTAAGAGAGTATTATAGTTTTGTTCACATAACGGTTGTTTGTAAGTCATATAACTAACGAGTTGGATATAGGGTTATGTATATCAAAAGGATCAGGGTGACGAGACGAGTCAAAATCAAAAATTGAGATCTCTTAGTGAAACTTGGAACACATGTTCCTTGGGACCGTGACAGGGTTGCTTTCGAAAATGGGCAAAATCGGACCACTGCCACGCGAAAACCGAAAACACATAAAGTGTCATAACTAAGCCATAAATAAAGTTATAGAAGTAAAATTTGGAATAAGGGTCGCACTAGTAAGGGGCATATTTGGATGTAAGTTTTTTGGTAAGTGGGCGTGGCCCCGCCCCCAAATCGGTTGTTTGTATACACGCAAACCAATAAAGCTCTATAAACCAAACTTTCTGCAGTAGTTTCTTTTAGTCACTTCTTAATACAGTCCAAAAATGAAAGACATCGGAAGCTGCACTCAGATCTTTTTACAAAATGGAAAATGGGCGTGGCATCGCCCACGTATGGGTCAAAAACCATATCTCAGGAATTACCCGACAGATTTAAATGAAATTTGGTATATAAAATTTTCTTGACACCCTGATGACATATGTGGATGAAATCGGTTCACAACCACGACAACTTTCCATATAACTCAATTTCGAAGTCCATCTGATTCCTTCACTTTATAAGATATACATAAGGAACCAATAAAGATAGCAAAATAAAACTTTACACAAATACTGTATGTGATCCGTGGCTTCACTTGTGAAAAAATTGTCGAAATCGGAGCATAACTTTTCAATGCCCCGGATATCGAATATGAAGAACTCAGTGCCCTATGGTAATTTTTCACCGAAAATATCGGTAAATCTCTCAGATATCGCAATTTAATTTAGAGGAAATCGTTTTCTTCTAATAGTATGCCTCTGTACCAGAAATGGTTAAAATCGGATCATAACTTCCCCTAGCTCTCATATAGCTAATTGCAAGATTTTTAAAAATACGATGGGTTTAATAGCTTATAAATCGGTCAATATGTGAAATATCTTAGACAAATTAAGTGAGCAGATATAATGTATGTTGGTGATGAAAATTAGTGAAATCGGTTCAGGAATTACCTCTGCCTATATACTATATTTGATGATTTTCGTTTTTCTATTGGACTTATGCCGAATATATGGGTCAAATTATGTGTGATCTTAATAAAAATACAATGGAACTTCTATAACTCGAATCACCATAGTCCACAGAAAAACTTCGAGTTAGAGAGACTTCGAGTTACAGAATTTTCATTAAAACATAAATTTTTCAAAAAGCAGTAAAATATAGATTTATACACAGTTTTATTTATTTACATCGCATAGAGTGTTATGTTCATACGTTAAAACATGTAATTTGTAATTTTGTTCGTTGCAGTTTGCTATTATTTGGCTTCGGACGTCTGTATCCATGCCTGTTTTACATGATTTATGCAATCCATAAGTGTAATATCATATTTTTTGTTCGCCTCCATACGATATAGAGAAACTCTTGTAAAATTCTACGTTGATAGAAAAATTTTAAATTTTGTATCAAGCTCTGGTCGAAAAGTTCGATTTATGGAAGGAAATTTGTATGGAATTTGCCTGCTTTGCCACATCAAGAGTTCTAGTTATGAAGAACTTCGAGTTATGGAAGGAAATTTGTACGTAAATTGGTTTCTAAACGCTATTGCCAACTCAAAATTTCAAGTTATGGAGATCTTCGAGTTATAGAAGTTCGAGTTATGGAAGTTCCACTGTATAGCAATAAATTGCGAGAGTATAAAATGTTCTGCTGCACCCGAACTTAGCCTTCCTTACTTGTTAAAATTAATTTCTATTTTGCCACTATTGATTTGTCTTCAATCGATGGGTCAAATTTCGATTAGATGCGTCATAACCTCATGGTGGATGCAACAGATTTATAAAGTACAAGGTATCACTGGACGTTTTAAATTTTATATGTTCATACAAAATAGGCTTGGAAGAGGAGGAGAGTTTGGCATTTGCCTAGAGCGGTAAATTATCTCGGGCCGGTCCTGCATCAAATAAAATGTGATGAGCATAGCATATTCTATCATTACGGTTGCCTGTATAAATCGAAATATAGAGATTTACAATATAATATTTTGATACCAAATATGTAGGAGGAAATGGGAAATTTCGCTTAATCACGAATGTTTAATCTTACGCCCTCACCGAACTTAGCCTCCTTACTAGTATTGTTATACTAGTATATTGTTAAATATGTTGAATGAATATTTGTCATTAAAAAAACGATGTTTAAGTTGAGCATATCTCGTTGTTTCAATTTTCAACAAGCATAATATGTCACGTTGTGAAATAAAATATAAAATTTGGGTCGTATATTACAACTACGTAATTTTGTTTTCTAATATTTTGTTAGGAGCTTGGCTTGCGGATTATATCAGGTTTTACCAGTTTGATTGTTGCTCTCTGACAAAAACATTTATAATTCACTTTTTCGACATATACAAAAATATGTAGAGGTGGGAGGAATAACGGAATGCATTAACTTTTATCACCAAAATATACCGAATTGAGGAGTGTAGATGAGCGTTTACCTAATGCAATACCTGTGTTATCCTAAATATGAATAAATAAAATATTTGTCGACGTAAAATGAATACTCATATAACCAAGGTATACAGTTTTTTTAAATAACAGGATATGTTTGTTCAACTAAGCCAAAGTGGATTTAAAAATTTAATTTATGCACCAAAATATGCTTAGATTATTATAGATGTATAAAGCTACCCATATTATCTGAAGGCAGATCGAATTAAGTTTTGTTGTTCTATCTCCAGAGTTAAGATAGGAATAGACTAAATATGTTACACAGAGCATAAATAGTTTTATTCACCCAGCTGTTATTTTTAACTCCTAAGAGGAAACGAGACAGACATAGAATTTTATATATTAAAACGATCAAGCATCAGATGAAAATAAAGCTTAAATATACATACATATATATTTGAAAATCGTGGCCCTATCAAACATGGTAAGAAGTGCCATATAAACTGAATTTTAATAATTTTACTAGATTTTATACCACGGCGGGATATAGCGAATGTGTTGCTCTAGTTGGTTGGTATTAAATCATAAATATCTGTTAATTTGAAAGTTATCTTAATGAAATATAGTTGGCATGTTTTCTTGAGCAAAATTAGTTTCCCCTCTGCTATTATGATGATATACATAGTATGTGTGCCGGTAATGTTCAAATTAAAACATATTCATATTTCTGAAATAGAGGGGACGACGTGAACCATCCTTATATGTAGTATAGGTTAAGGAAAGTCTAATTAATACAATACCTAGGCACATGTTTATACAGAAACTAGGACATATTTCACGAGCTTTTTATTCTTAACAAACACAAAAATATACATATAGAGTTCAGCTGTACCCGAACGTGCAGTTTTGCTATCAATACTCCCTATCCAAAATTTAATATATATATTTAGTTCAAGTTTCTTTAATGTGTTACTACATTTCTTGTTCTACAGTATGTATATGCTTAGAAGGAAATTAACAACTTAATTAATTTCTTAGTCATTTATCTTTTCATTTCTGTTTTCAACACTCGCAAATGAGTATATGTACATAGTACATATTCACATACATCTGTATATTATTAGCTTTATAAGTAATCGTACGTATTCTACCAATTTTGAGGGAGATCAAAATATATTTTGTATATTTTTTTCCGTCTTTCCGTAAGTTTGATATTTAAAAGTAAAGTTTTGTGGTTTGATAAGACTTTAAGCGTTTATGGCCTATTTATTATTTTTTCGGGAAACAGTTTAATTTATTTATCAAATGTAAATAACATATAATGTAATCCATAAAAATTGATGTATTTATAATTAATAATGATTTTTGCATTGCAAACAATGTAACTATATTTTGGAATTTACTAGTCTACATACAATTGTATTTCTCGTCGTACATATACATATCTAAACGTAACGTAACAAACAGGTAAAATTAATAAGAACAGAAACATTTTTTTGCGATAATTAAATATGTCTATGCATATATTCGGTCTTCATTCAAAGCTTTGTGATCTTTTTCAAAGTTTTAATTTCCAACAGGTATTCATATGACATGTAAACTAGAGAGTAGGCCTCTTTAACACAACATTCTTTATTTATTTTTAGTCATATGCACAACTATTCTTTTTAAGAAAATACAATTTCTGATAGCATATGGTACAATTTGATGTAAACTGAACTCCGTTTAGTAATATATCTTTTTAATTCATAATTTAGAATTATTATATAAAATTTTTAGAAAAGTTGCTTGTTTCAGTTGCTAAAGAACATATCTGAAAAGTCTATAGTCATGTTATAGAAATACAAAACGATAGCATGTCGTCGAATACCCTTGGGCTAAACATGCCAACCCTTTCGTATAAATGTTTTGCTTTGTTCTTGTGCCAGGCGTTGTGACCCTGTGATTTTTTCAATTTGCATTTTTCCTCCCTTGTTTTTTAAATTTTGAAAATTCATTGAATTAGTTTTTCATATATATTTTTTACGCGTGTTTTGCCATCCCATTGAATGTGTGTATTAATCAGCTTTTTTTGTGCATAGTGTGAGTCCTTTATGCCAGGATACTCAAATATATTTTTGTTCACGGCAAATGCTTGGTGTTATGCACTATTCCCTTTTAAATCTTAACAAGTGAATATTCATTTGTTTCCTTTTTCAAAAAAGCATCGTTACTTGAGCAAGGGTTAAATTTTCAAAGCGATTATAAAAACTAACAGGGTAAGAATTTTTTGTAAAGGAGAAGCAGCATAAAATATTTCGTGTGGTTAGTTACACACAAAATGTTCAAAAGGTAGTTCACAAATTTGCATAGTTCTGATATATACAGGGTGCCCCCTAAATTGCAAAAAAATTATGATTTGTCACGAGTGACTTGTAAAATATGTATTGTACCCCAATGGGTGTTTCAAAACATAATTACATGCAATATATTAGTTACGTAAGATTCCTTTAAGTTTTGACTATCTACAAAATGACAAAATGTTTAATATTTATACATATGTATATGTATATGAAATATTGAAAGTCTTTAGATTTTTTATAAAAACGAGAGTTTTTATTATTACATACATTTTTATTTTCTAAAAATAATTTTATAAGTTCTAGCAAATATAAGAGCTATAGATGAAACACCATGTATATGTTTCCTAAGTGCAGAGATTCCGCACTATTATCATGAGCCGCTTATAAATAAAAAATAAGAATTAAAAAAACTTAGGGTAGTTTAAATAGGAAAAAATTAAAATTCACCCAGACAACAGAACAAAAAATTTACATAATACAAAAAGGGTTGAGTGAAGAGAGTTACTATAAGTTGAATGTAGAAATAGGCATACGAAATTTTAATATGTATTATACATTTAGATGCAAAGAGAGTTAATCAGAAAAACTGGAAAACGCACAGATGAGTTTCAAATGATGAAAAGGGGCTGTGCGGAGAGTCGGCGATGGAGTTGCAGCCGGCGAAACAGATATGCGATGAGGAGTCGACAGTATTGTCGCAACCCAAGCCCAAGCTATTTTTTTAATGTGGCTGAGTGGCTTCTGGATACATTTTTTTCACTTCGTACGCTGAGGGGTGACTTAATTTCACGAAAGCGAAAGCGAAAAATGTGTACACATTTTTAAGTGCTGTGCGTAACGGTTGAGCGTAGCACAGGGTAAACGGATGGGGATGTACAATTTTAATTTTAATTTGAAAAATATGCATCGCATAAGGCTTACTAGTTTGAGGTGACTGTAAAAGCAACCGTGTTCACTCGTGAAATTAAAGCAGGTCTTCCAATGTTGGCCTGTTTGTTTTCAAAGGGTAGGTGCGGAGTGGGAAGTATTTATTCGTATGTAAAGCACTTAGGCGAAATTATGTTAGAAACAGCAGACCGTTATCTCCGCTAATGTAAAATGAAAAACAAAAAATCGATTTTCTTCAACTTTAAATATTCTCCTTAAACTGTTTTTATTCCGTTAAGTCGTAATGCTAACAGACCTTCATCCCCACTTTTATGCAAAACTCATTTGGTGGCTCACGTTGCGCTCATTAAATAGGCAAAAAATGAGGGTGATACATTTTTTTCCTGGGATGACTGCCAGCGTACACAGAAAAATCTGTAATGAATCCTTTTGCTTCTCGAGCGTCGTAATTTCTGTATACTTCTTTCCATTAGAACGTGTGCGCTCCACGCGCTTTTCTCCTTTGAAGCCATCCTTGCAAGCCATAAGAAATTAAATTAACGTCAAATCGTTGGTGAGCATAAAAAATTACGAACAAAGAATAAATGATACTTAAGAGAAGTGTTGACTGAAGGATAGCAGCAGAAGGTAGTATGAGTGTGCTGCTGCTTAATCATCGCTCTCGTTCCCTTTGAAATTTATATTAAAGCACTAAAAATATTTGTTTGTCCGCTAGTGTTTTTGGAGGATAAAGCATAAGAGGCAAGGATTTACTTATTAAAAAGCTATAAAATTATGTAATTAAAAAAAATATATGTCTTTGAGAATTTCTGAGGTATTTCTTCATTTTTAAATTTTGTGAAAAAAATATTTGTATATTTATTTTGGGGGTATTATTTTTGTTTAGCTATTTGTTGCTGAAATTAACAAGTGTTGTATGGGGTCTAGAAATGTTTTATAAAAGTATATAATACTTTTAAGGTCCCCATTGAACATTTTAAGAGCTACACTACTAAGATGGCTAAAGTATAATATTATAACCAGAATAAAATATAATACTGGTATTATCATCCAATATTTAAATATATTTTTCATTTATCCTCATGTTGTTAAAATTTTTGTGTTATATGGTAATATAACTTAAACGCCAGCGGTACTATATGTGCATATATTACTGAAAAGAAGCATATTTATTATAACCACATGCCTGAAATTCAAAAAAAAAGTTGGCCTGTAATCTAACTAAAAAGTATGTCTCCAATTGCCTTGAAGGTGCAACATGCCAGAAGCTGATCATTCAAAAAAATGTCAACACCAAAACTGTTTACTATTTATTAACGACCTTTTCACAGCAAGCGGTATTTCAAAAAAAGTTTCTGAAAGCTTTGCAAAATATTATTCAACTGTTTCTTATTTTAGCACCATATAAATCCATACTTATTGAAAGACATCAAAGAGTTGCTAAGGGTATTGAAAATCTACGTTAGCAAAGAAAATGTTGTAGAAGACGTAACCAAAAATACCTTAAGCCAAAGTTGCTGCGAAAGAAGAACGTAATAAAATTTTTTCCAAAATATGTGTGTGTAAGTAAATGTACGTATAGATATATGTTCGAACGTTTGCAAAGTCGATGAGTCGACCATGAAGGAAGCGGAGGTGACAGGAATGAAAACAGTGGCAATGAAAGGATAATGTCAAATAACAAATGAGTAAAAGAAGATGAGGTGAAAAAAGAAAAAGTCGAAGATACATAAGAGTACAAATATCACCCCGTCAAATTATTTTTGAGGAAATAAAGAAACTGTGATACAGGCTAATGAAAAAATCACCTCTGGAAAATAATTGAAAGATAAAAATAAAATTAAAATATCGATTATCTGAAGCGAAAAGGTAGTTGATTAAATATTCAATAAGGAATAAGAAAAATCATTGTGAAGAAAATTTGTTGAATATGAACTACTTATATTATTATGAGTTTAATTATGTGAGTTCAATTTTTATTAAAAACAATTATGGATTCCCTTATAAAATTTATGTATGAATGTACATATATATGTATTTGATGTTTTGTTTTGGTTGGTTATATTATTTTTAATTATTTTTTTAATTGTAAGTGCAAGAGCCGGACTAGTAGGAATAAAGTCGGGTATAATATAAAACAACAATGACACAAAATATGTTGAATTAAAATATGTAAAAGTGAGACAGAAGGGAATCACAAGTATGTAATTTGACCAGTTACACATTAGTTGTTGGTATCTCATTAAAGTGCGATCTAACCAATATTAAATTACTCACATGGTATTTTGAAGAATGAAAGAAAAAAAGTTAAAAGTCAAATAGGGTTAAAAAATAGAGTAGCAAGCAGTACAACGCCTTATATTGCAAATATTATAGCTTTTGAAGCAGACTTTGCATTGGTTACATCTCTTTCACTCGACTCTGGAATAACATTCGTTATTGTAATTAATGTAGGTTTTTTCTCTAAAACTGCTTGTAGGCACTCCCATACCACATATATGAATTTGGATATTCTTCCTTACCAATTGAATTATTTTCATTGTCATTTCTTATGGTGCACATTACTATAAATCTGCACACTTCTTCACGTTTACGGAAATCATGTGTGTGGCGAAAGTGGTTGAAAGTAAACAAACCTCTTTCTTGACAATTTGCGAATGGAATAACCCCCCAAGGGATCTGGGAAAGTTATCCCTTTTTTCTACTGCTGTTTATTGTTCGGTTTTTTGCAAAGCATAAAATTTGCGTAGTTAAACAACGTTAAAAAGGAACATATCACCATTTCATATGTGAAATGTTGTTGCCAGGAAGTTAACCACACATGTGCCACTCAAATTGGGATTAGCCGCAAAATAACACCAAGCACAATTCACAAAGAATATTTGCATACATACATATATATGTTTTGTAATCAATGTGTTTACAAAATTGTATACCCACAAACATTTTAAATCGTTTAGGTGAGAAGGGAGTGATGTTGACAGAGTGCACAAAGTAGCATATGAGTTGACACATAGAAGACTCACATATCAGTACTTCATTTCTGACTTCATAAACTGTTGCATCTACTGGGTGGATGAAAGCAGCAGCGTGTGCCACCAAATATAATAGAACGTGTGTGCATTTATTTGTGTTTAGTTACATGTATGGGTGAACAGGTTGTCATATGTAAACTACATATTGATACAATTTAATGATTTGCTGTTATCATGATAACTTTGGAATACGTGGATCCGGCCGCACGTGGTTTTATTATTTTGTAGTTGTTAGGATGATTGTGTATGGAGTTGTAATATTCGTTTTCGTGTAATGCATTATAATTACAATTTAATAATTTTAAACATATTTGGGTAATTAGATGTGAGGTGGAAAATATGAATTCTTCAGATTTGGTACTTTGAATATCAGTTCGATACTAATTTATACATATGTACATATTCGAGTCGCTGTTGAATAAGTGTCAACCTGATCTAATGTGGGTGTTTTGATATACATGTTATATAAACATATATATATATACAGTATCCGACAAAATTATGGATACCCCACCACATTTTTTACTATTATTTGAATATTTCTTCCAAGAGTTCAGCAAAAAATATTGCACATACTATTGGTAGATACTATAAGCTATCAAATAATAATGGTATGATATTTACCGTTAGCTTTTGTTTCGCTTGCAGAATAAAGACTTTTTGAAGATTTACACACAACAAAAGTATGCATTCCGTGGCAATATTTGCCATTTAAATATGAAAATAGTTTAGTTTGGGGTTGCTGTAGCTACAATGGTCTATCAAATCTGGTATTAATCGAAGGTAAATGACGGGAAAGTCCTACGGAGTGATGCTGAATACAAATTTAGAGCAATCAGCATAAAAAATGGACTTGGAAGATACTTTATATACCAGCAGGATAATGAGCCCAAACACACAAGTTGGGTTAGAAAGAATGTTTTGATAAAAAATCGACAGAGAGGGAAAACATACCAGAATCACTTTTTCTTAAATTGGTAGACAGCATGTCTCAAAGTCTTTTGGCTGTAATTAACGCTAAAGATGCCAACACTAAATATTGAAGCTCTATTTATAAGCTAACCTTATAATACATGGGGGTATCCATACTTCTGTCGTTGTTAAATATTTGCCTTTTTCAGATGATCGCGTGTTTTACAACAAATAGTTCAAATGTACAGTATATAAATTTAATTTTTTTATTGCAATATACCTATAGGCAAAATAGAAAAACAATCAAAGCGATAAATTTCACTGCTTAAAAGGGTATACATAATTTTGTCGGATACTATATTTATAGATTTATGTTATAAAGAATTTAACGTTTTTTCTTCTTTATTACCACTTTATTCTTCTTGTCTACCCTTTTTATTTATTAATATATTTTTTTTACTATTAGGTCATATTTGAGTTACATTCATTGCGCTTCAAAAGGAGAACTATAGAATTTATTTGAAGTTAATCTAATTTACAGCACTCTTTCACGTTAGTTATTATCTTTTGACCTCGAACAGATTCTAACTCAATAAAGCGAAGAAAATGTTTGATAGTTAGCTAACATGCATACATACACACATATGTAACTATGGACGTAAGTGTATTATAACATCCTTTTTAATAATTGTGTATCTTTATTTAATAAATTGAATTGAGTCTTATGTACTTTCTCATTTCCTTGCCAGCTCCAACGCCAGAGCAATAATCCATAGAGTAGTATGCATAGAACCTAAGCTTATTTCAAATGTCTGAAATCCCAAGCGAGATTATTAGACGTGGTTAGAGATTACTAGAAAGAATATTTTATTAGGCTATAAGGGATCACTTAAAAAAATTATTGTAGCATTTTCAAATCTAAAAGAATATGTTGTGACTGTGAATTCTTTTCTTTGTCTCAGTCATTAACTGAAAATTTACTAATTCGTATTTTTATATTGGTGAGCTGTTTGGTGCGTATATTCTAGCAAACCCAAATTTTCAATCGATATATTCGAAATTGTTCTTTTTAAAAGGGGTTGTTTGTGACTTCGCTTTTAACACCATTTGCCGTGGTGGCGATTTCTGCTTTAACATTTTCGTTTTGTTAGAGTGTAAAAGACGGTTATAAAGTGGTTGTGATGCTTAACCATCACATTTAATAATACCAATCATACCATAATTTATTGCGATTCGTCAAAGCAACTACATAAGTATATATGAATATAGAAAGTAAGCGCAATTCAAAATTATCTACAAGTTCTAATATATTGTTTTTCGATTCGCAAATCGAATTTACTATTGTTTTAAATGTTAAATATCGTTTACTGAGTGGCCTTAAAGTTTACAGTAAGAATCCCCTCATTTTCATTGTATTCAAATCTTTGACTGCTTGTCTCATCACTCGGAATTTAAATTTACTAAACCTAATACTTTATAATTAAAAACCAAATAATCTATTTTAAACTTTTCGAGAAACACATACATATATTTATGCCAATATTCCTATATGTCAAATTTCTAATCGTCATTCCGATGCAAGTAATAGCATTGCAGTCTATAATTAAACAATAAATTACTTCTCTCATTCGTATTAATCTTGGAGTCTTTTTTTCAAAAACTATTTTTTAACTCAAAAGTGGTCGCAGGTGTACACTTTTTGTTGTTAATTTTTTTTGACAAGTTGAACAAAATTAAAGCAAACGAGCTAATATTTCGCGTTAAGTCACTATTAACGAATATTGCATACTGCTTTCCTTGTTTTACTACTACAAGTAATACTGTTCACCACCTTTCGTAGCAGCATCCTTAGTAAGAATTTTTAAGCGTATGCAAATGAGCCAGGGAAGGATGAAACCAGGGTGCGCTCCAAACTTATATACCCCCACGAATCAACCAAATTACTATTTTTTTGCCTAAGTCGTTTTTCTTTCGCTTTTGTTTACTTTCTCATTGTACGGCTGGTAAAATGTGCGCCACTAATGCAGAGAGAATGAGCTGAAATTTCTTTTTACGTCGCTCTGCATAAATTACGAAAGGAGTAAAAGTACGAAAATATAATGAAGAACATTTTTTCATTATTACGTTTCTCCAACTCGGTTTTTATAATTTTCATCATTTCCACTTTCTGGTTCTTTTCGTGACATTTGCCCCACTCCCACATGCATTTTAAACCCTCTTTTGAGATAATCAAATATCTTGTATTTGGGGGCAGCAGGAGTCAAAGGCAAGCAAAAATGTAACTGAGTCGTGCATAGCTTTCAAAGAATTGTCGTACTCGACTTTGCCAAAAAAGTGGTGATGGAGTTTCGTAGGGAATAAATAATTTCATGGTATTAATTTATGTTTGCTGTACTTCACGCTGTAAAGACAGTATAACGGTAAATAAGGGAGGTAAATAGAATTCTTTGCATGTATATAAAAAATAATTTTTAATCATATACACTGGTGGTCGGATAATTATAAACAGGATTATTTAAAAACTTTTGTATATTCGGTAACGTTCTGAAAATATCATAACAATTTAAATTTTTAACATAAATCTTCAAAAAAAACTTTATGCATTTTCGTATTTTGAGCTATTTTAAATTATCTATAACATAAAGTTGGCAAATATTAACCAATGCTTAAAAGCCGCTATGACGTGTTGAAAGGAAAAATAAAAGATTTGTCTAACATATATTATAGACAAATGTAACTATCAAAAATATCTCTCTTCCTTTTAATATTAACATAACATAATAATTATAACAAGTTATATAAAGACGGACGGACAAATTGATATAAAATATACATTCCCACTCAAATGAATGAGTCTCGCGCCAATGATCAATTAAGTGCTTTTAAAAATAAAATTGAAAAACTGAAGGGCCTATTCCTCTCAAAATCTATTATGGACCTTGTTCCTAAAACTCAAATATCTGTTCCAAGAATGGTAGATTTTAAATATTGCGATAAGCGTGTGTGAAATAATGGGAGGAGGCAACAAGGATTATTACAAGAAACTTGAAACTTGAAATTATTGAAACTATAAAAATATTGTATTAATAGGCCAATTCAAATTGTGAGATAGTATGAGTGTGTGAATATTAAGATTGTTGAAAAAAATCATTATCATTAAACTCTTTCAACCTATAATTGAATGGCTCTCCCAAAAATAGGTGCACATATAAACGTATTTATATATATACTATATAAAACACATGACAAAAAAACGTATAACAACGCAGAATCTGACGGAGGAGCGCAACCAACATGGCAGTCAACCAAAGTGAATGGTTGCGCGTCAACGCGAATGAAAGAGTCCCACACAGTTAGAACAGCATTAGAATATATTCTAAAAGAAAAGGACAAAATATCCTCGCAGTATGGGGAGCGGGGGTTAGCTACGTAATAACCTCAATTACAGGTTGGTGGTGGTATATAGTACTTGTGCAATGCGAAAGGGCTGTTTCTTCGTAATTAAGAATATGTAAATTTGTTTAAAAAACGTGCTACATTATCACTTTTGTAAGTGTGTGTGTGGATACCATATTTTTCGCGGGGAAGTGTTTCTCAGATTTTTGTATAACAAAATAACAAGAAATATGATATGTATATTAAATATAAACTTGGATATATTTTCGACACATACTATTTTTTTAATATTTATGAGTTTTGTACATTTATTTTGTTTTGATAACTATTACACTGTATAATATTTTTACAGTCGGTTAATCTAAAACAAATATCTGTTTACACATATTCACATTGTTATTTAAGGTTTCCTAAATATCTGACTTTTATTAATTAAACTTACCATTAAGATTATTGAGTTTACATACATATTATTAAATCAATAACTATTTATAAATTTGACTAGAAATATTTCTGAGTTCACGACTCGTTCAGCTGTATTGCTTAAAATACATATGTATGTGTGCCTAAACTGCTGCAATAAAAATGGTACTTCATATTTACTTGAACACCTTTAAAGTTGAAGGTGAGCAACTCTTATTTTCTACAAACTGAGAGATATGCAGTTCTTCATATTTAATATAATGTTACCCGAAAATTTTATATTGCACGTTGTTTTTAAATTTTAATTATTACATCCATTTTATATAAAACAATGGACTTTCTTATATTATATAAATATCTAGCATATTTGTATAATCTATGAACTTATTTTATTATATTCGTACATTACTACTAAAAATTTTGTGGAATTAATTACAATTTGATGCAGTGATTATCATATGAAATACTTAAAAAATGTAGTAGTGCAATAAATAATGTACTAATAATGTAATAATGTGTAATAATTTTTTAAATAATAAACGTATACAAATATAATATTTAATGCTAAACTTGTACTTAAAATAACGTCGAATCCTACTGCAATGCCTATATAACTAAAAAAATGTTTTCAATGAAAATGTCTTGCTTTGAATTGTTGACTAATAAAAAGGGTATTGAATTGAAATATAAATAAATTATATAAATTAAAATTCTGCAAGGGTCCGAATTTATTGCTTACTACGTAATGTATATCAGTGTCACTATTTTCTTGTAATTAACCAGAGGAACTTTTTATACCATACACTTTTGAATTATCAAAGAAAATTATACAGCTTTATCATAGTCTTAAATTTAGGATTTCATATGTACAAATTCAAAGAACCTTCGGTACAATAATTTTCGAAGCTTCTAGTATTGTGGTAAATATTACATTTATTGTTTATATATCAAACATGGCTTTTTTACTATTTTTATTAAAATATTTACTGCTTAATTATATAACTTTATATATTATACTTTTAAAAACTAAATTCTTTGGTTATACCTAAGCTCTACATATAATATTTTAATTGTTTTCAAATGTAAATTCATCATTTTCAAGCATTGTTTGTCACACATGCTTTAGTTATCATCATTAGTTTTTGGAGAGGTAAAAGAGGTAATTGGTTTTATAGTAATTTCCTATTTGTAATTTCAACACCGTCGACCTACTAAACATAATTATCATACAATTATTACAATAATAATTAACAAGTTGAAATGATAATATAATAAAAAAACAAATTTTGATTTCGTTTTAAATATTTTAATTCATTTCAATTTCTCTAAAAAATACAAAACACATTCGCATGACTAAAACTAATATATTTTAGTTTTAATAAATGCAAAATCTTTGGAAAAATATAAAACGTAAAGAATTTAACAAACGGAAACAATCAAATTTAACTAAAAACAATGTCTTATTAATATGATTTCAGTTCGTTTTAACTTAAAGTCAATTTTGATTTTGTTTCTTCAATTAGCTTACAACTTAAAAAGTAAATACATTAACTTAATACAACGATTTAATTTAAGAACAATTTAAATAAATAAGACAACATATATATATGTACTATACAATACATGAGGAATTTCGTAATTTACATATATATTTACAATTTTGTTTTAATATAATTAGCTTGATTAACAAATAAATTATCATCTTTAGATCGGCTTAAAAAGCTTAGTCATATATTTATTATTGTGTTTATTTTTCAACAATGTGGATTTGTAAGGGGAAGATCGACACGACAACTGTGCGTAAGAAGCCACACTAAATCCATCAAGCTCATTTTAACAATTAACTATTGATACATATTTACAATCCAAATATTTATGTTCTCATTATAGCTAATTTAGTATTTTTATATATTGACATATTGATTCTTTTGTATACATATTTGTTGGCATACTATATTAACCAAAGTTGTACTACCTAACGAAACGCTAAGTCAACTCTACTGAGGTTTATTTTGGTACCGAAAATTTTTGTGAATACCTAGTATCGCTATTAGCGAATTATTATACTTTTCAACTATAGTGAACCTGTGCCTGGTCGCAACCGTTAGATCCTATCATTGCTTTGAGGAAACGTAGAAGTGCTGGAAGCAACAATAGTGAATTTTCCCTCATTGTCCGCAATATTGATAAAAATGGTTTCAACTCTCTTTGCCTTGCGATCACCTTTTCCTACTCCATTAGGACTCCATTCTGTTTTATATTGGAAAAATTATGTTGTCGCATATAGTGCGTGGTGGCGTCATCCAGGTCATCCATATCAATACCATCATGCAACATGGTCATAGCCTCAGACTGGGTTTCATTGGTTGCAGAGGTTATCGATGAAGTTTTGTTGTTTCGATGCATGCTCAGGTCTTCAGGTTCAGTTTGCTCAGGAATTTCACTATGCATTTGCATGATTTGATTTGGCAAGCGAAAAATACGGTAAAGGTCTTGTGATCCCTTAGTACAATTCCGTCCAACATCAATGCTCATATCACTTTCGGACAGATCGAGAGGAGTTTCCTCATCATCTTCATCGTCGACGAAGGATTCGGCTATACTTAACGAAGTACCAACAGACGATGAAGTGGTATGGAGTTGGCCGTTGTGATGGTGTTCCATAAGTTCATACGATGTGACCGAGATATTGGCTGGACGTCCGACTTCCATAGACTCTTCCGAACCGTAGCTTGATCCCATAACAGACTTCTGGTCACATAACCCATAATCGCCACTGAGACCACTAGGGCTGAGTGCTGCATCTGGTGAAGTTGGCGGTGACTGTAAACTGGAAATTGTCGCCTGACCACATTTATGATTCAACAAGTGATGGCGTCTACGGAATTTCATATGACATTCATGGCACTCGAATGGCTTCTCACCATTATGTATCAACATATGTGATTTAAGCTGGTTTGAGTCACTAAATTTTCCGTCGCAAATTTCACAGGCATAAGGCCGCTCGCCAGTGTGAACGCGCAGATGACGTCGAAGATTTGCTACTTGAACAAACTGGCGGTCACAGTGTGAACAGTGGTAGGGTTTCTCACCAGTGTGCAGGCGCATGTGCGTCTTAAGATGGTGATCTCGTGTGAAACGCTTATGACATTCAGGGCATTCGAAAGGCTTTTCACCGGTATGAGTGCGCTCGTGATTTTGCAACACATGTTTGTATCCAAAAGAACGCGAACAGATTTTACATGTGAAACTCTTATCTCGGGTGGTGTCTTTCGTGGCAGAGGTAGCGATGGTAGTATCAGAACGGTTATGGTGATCAAGAGCTGAGTTCGGAGAAGAGCCAGATGATGGTGGTGAGATTGGACCGGCAGGACTATAAAAATCGCCAACATTCATCGACATTTCCATCGGAGGAGAAATCAAATCTTTCTTGACCGCGATTTTTCGTGGTTTTTTTGCAGATAGATCACTTTGTGCAGAGCATGTGGGAGTCGTCGCTGTAACTGGCGAGTGTGGACTTGTTGGAGGTGAATGTTGAGTTGCGTTTAATGGAATATGAGGAACCGCACTGGACCACATTTGACCAAATAGAGCAGGATGTTGCGGAAACAGTTGGGATGCCATAAGTGCAGCAGCCGCTTGCCGATTTGCTGCCAACAGTTGTGAAGGCGATAATATACCGAAAGCGGTTGCAGTAGCTGCGTGCTGGAGTCCGGGATATAAATTGTTGACAGATGTATTTGCAGACATTGGCGGTGACATGGACAGAGCATTATGTACATCTACTTCTTCGCGCTTGATACCAGCTAATGCAGCGGCTAAGCCTAAAAGAAAGAAGAAAAATATGATTAGTTCAAAGGAACTAAAGTGTAGTTGATCACGGAAAAACTTAGTGCTGAATTAAATATGAGCCACATTCCTATTCAAACACCTGAAGGTAAAAAGTGCTACCTATTTCCGGGCGGGAAATTGCAAAAATGACACGTGCCGCTGAAATGCAAACAATAATCTAAACACCAGACAGGACGAAGAGAATTATAGAGAATATTGGAACTTAACCTCCATTGTGAAACATTTAACAGGCGAGTGTAAAAATTGGTAATTTAGAGCGAAGTATATATTCATGCGTGAGTGTGTTCAACCTAATGAGAATGTATTAACGGCACATAACTGAATCCGTAAATAAAACATGTGCGAGTATATTTTCTAGATGTTTTAAAGAGAATGCGAATACTTAAAGAGAAAATGTATAGATTAATATATAATAGTAAACCATATATTTAAGGATATATGGCATCATATGTGAGAAAAATTTCTCACTCAAACGATGCAAAAGAACTGATAGAAAAGAAGGCACTGAAAAGGGAGAGGACTGAGGTATACATATATGAGGCAGTAAGATAAAACAGTCTGCGTGCTCTTTTCGGTATAAACATGTATTTCATCTACAATAATACAGCACTATTATTTAGTGGGCGTGAGAACGAGTTAAACGCCGGCTTTACAAGATGGATATCAACAAAACTATACAATATACATAAAAGCCTTTGGATTGTTGTTGTAAATATATGCGTCTGATGAAGATAATAATTATGACGAAGATGACAATGACAACATCATCAATTCAAATAATGGATATGAACATTGAAATGTCGTAATTGCGAGTATGTACTTCTTACCCGGTTTGCTTGACATCTTTCATTGGCAATCTGAACTATTTGACATGACATGCCGTGGAGAGTGGGCGTAAGGGGTGGTACGTACAGCGCCATTACTGTTGCTTGTGGTAATATAAATGTTAGCTTTGTATGCGTTAAAGGGGTAGTTGCCAGATTGTATAAAGCAGTGTATGCAATTGGATTGGGTTAATACTGAAGGTTGATATGTGTTATTGCAAGTATAAATAACATATTTAATGGCATTTTATAATACGCTTTAAATTAATATTATTAAAAGTCTTCCCAGCATGCTAAATTAAATATTCAATAAACTTATTATGTGCCAGTTTTTCTAATATTTGTTATCAACTTATTTGTGTAAATTAAAAAAAAAAACAATTAGAAATAAACGTATATTGTGATATACTTACTTCGTGTCTGAGCGTCCTGCAGCATCGATATTGCCATTATGCCTGCTAGCGATTTATTTTTAAACGGTAGTACTAACCCAGCAAGCGCTGAATTATCGTTGTTGAATTATCTCTCGTTTATTCTTCTTGAATAATTAATTTTTTGAGGTCGTTTTGTTAACTTTTTGATTAAATTCTTATGAGCACTTTTGTACTTGGAGGTAGTTTTGTACACGAATGAATATAATTTGTCTCTTAGTTAGATTTCACTCATTTACTGGTTTTCAAGAATATAGTTCACAGAAATTATTAGTAGATGAGGTAGTTTAATATAATTTGCTATTAACAAGTATATTTTTTGCTTGGTTAATATAATGAGGTATTTAGTTTTAAGTTATTCATCAACTTTTTCCTGGGATATTTAATTTTTTATTGGATATTCCATTCGGTTCACTCGTGGTGCATACCGGACGAGTTCTCTTTTCTCTTAAAGAAATGGTATGGTTTGCGTACCGTCACATCGATATATATTGGTAGAAATTACACTAAATAATTGTTAATGACTATGCACATCTTTTGAAGCAGCAATATGTGGTATTTCAAAAATAGTACATTTGTCTTTGCAGCATTTAATATATTTCACTTTACGGTGAGATGTTTATCTGTACAATTTTCTAATAATTTAACACATAGTATGGAATTTATAAGCAATTGATGGCTAATAAGTTAGTTTAACAAATGTTCTTATGTAGAAAAATTCGTGAAAGACTGATTTATAAAAAACTGTGAGCTTCACTTCTACTCACTACCAGAGCCAAATCACAACTGATATGATTCGGTTGCGTAGCTCAGCTTTAAGTAACCAAACAACAATCACAAGTATTTAGTGAAAAGGCAACATATTTTAGCATAGTGAGATGGAAGCAATTCAACAAGGAAACAACCACTCACAAGGAGGGTTGATTTTCACGCACACATTGACGCATCAACTGAGAGAAATAATGACAGCAACAAGAATTATTATTGCGCCGAATAATTGACTCAAATATTGAGCGACAACGCCTCGAGTTGGCAAAGACTTAACGAGTACAAAATGTAATTTTCTCCCATTTACCTTATCAAAATAAACATATTTTTGTATAATATTTGCAGCAGAACATATAAAGATATACATTTAATAAAGAACGAAATCCTACAAGAATGTAGGTAGACTTAGTTCTCTCAAGAAATACACTCATTTTCTCCACTCACACATACATTTTCGCAACTAACTAAATTATTTAGTGACATTAGCAAGGTTGTTTTGCTTATGACACTCAAATCACTTTACTACTCTGACATAATAATAATGTCATCGGTAGTCCTTGAAAGTATAACTTTTTACCTCCGTAATGTTATGTATAGAAGGATGCCCGTCATCAGACATGCCCTTGAACTTTAAAAAAATGCAGATCACCAAGTGTGTGCAATCTTTTTCTTTGTATTGTTGACGTGCATTGGCGTTTTAATGGGCGTTGTGTTGTCCTGCACCTTTTTTTGCTCTAATAACTATTCAAAACAATTATCTTTTAGCTTTATGTCATTTCCTACCTACCGTTATGTCGCAGGCAATATAAGGAAGTAACCTACTCAGAAGATATTGACAAAAATATATTTATATGTATATTTACGTATGCATGTATGTTGGATTATATTTACTATAGGTCTAAGTTTAAACTAACGCAAAGATTCTAGATAATATCTGCTAAAATAAATTTAATATCATGTGAATTAGCAGTGATTACAATATGTTATAATCAAGCATTTGCAATTTATAATGGAAATTGTAATTGTGATAAGTTTATTATATTCATACATGTTATAACATTTGAACATATTTCCTTAAATAAATAAATATGTAAATATAAAATGCTAATTCCAATTTCGAATATCATAATTTAATTAGTTCAAGTGTATTACTTCGTTAAATAACTCAAAAATTACTTCATTATGTGCATACAAGTAGTTCAAACCAACTCTCTTTCAGTCGTATGAGAATTCTCCTTCATCAGAACAGATCGTATTTCAACAGTTTTGAGCGAAGTTTCCGTACTTCCCCAATATACTCATTCACTCTTTGCGTAAAACCAACCCCCTAAATGGTATATATAAGGGGCTCCTCCTTTAACACTTCGCCAACACATACTGGGTTATCCAATACGAGCATAATCACCGAAGAAACGACTACATATGTATGTATATAGCAATCTTATTTACCTTTGGGCTTGCATAATTGTATGTATATACATACCTGGGGAATTATTCCTGCTCATGTACTAAGATATCTTGTATATACTTTTTGATTTATGTGTGTTTTTATCGTGATTTTTGTTCTTCCTATTTTTATGTACCCCTCAATATTACTACACACCTCCTTATATGCAATGTTTTGCATTAAAGTCTTTGTGAAGAGAGTGGGTGCATACTTAGGAATGTTCGCTCTTTCATTTTTTAAAATGAATTATTTATTAACCTATCACGTTGCCTCTCGCAACTCCTTTGGATTTATCATCTGCTATAACTTATTCTCTGTTCTGTTGCTCTTTCTATATTTTGATGTCGTTTATTCGGAATGTATCAAATTTCTACCTCACTACTCTCATTATATACAATTCATATTATATGAAATAATAAATAATTTTTAACTGGAAGAAAATACTGACCCGTAAGGACTAACGAGCTTAGATTCATTTAAGGAGAGAACGATCAGTACTTTATCCAAATTTAATTAGTTTTAAAAATACATATATATTAAGCCTATATAAAGATCCAATTTAGTAGTGTTTTTACCAAAAACGGCTTTCCATAGTAATAAACTCACATATTTTGAAAGTTTAAGCTTATTTGGGTATAACACATGGTTTAGAATTGTTCTTGCAGATACGCAAAACGGACCATAGACATGCCCACAAAATGTCGTTAATAATCTCCTGCGTATGTGGAGTTGAGGTGTTTGGACTGATATTTCAAATCAAAATTAGTTAGCATTAATGAATGGATTTTAAATACACATACATGTGTAATCTCGCTTATTTTCCAAAATGTTGAAAGAAACGCTTGCTTGACATTCGTTTTACTGAGGTTCCCATCCGAAAGGCTATTATACTTATTAAAGCATCGTAGTAGACATACATTTCAATACATAGTGTCAGAACAGAATATGGATTGCTTATTTTGGTATTTATTTTGATATTTATTTATTTTTATTGTGCGTGTTGTCTTAGGTTAGTTCACAAATATAAGCTATCAGGCTTATCGCGTAAACTCAAATAATAAGCAAAAATTGATAATTACGCAGTACCTCTATTATCTATTAGTTTTGAAATAAATGTGCTGCCGAATGTGTAGAAATTGAAATAAAGGGTTATCTTATGTAAAGCTGCAATAGCTGTTCGTTTGTACTAACTGTGAGTTGTAAACTGTAAATAAAATAAGGAATGACTCATAAGGGCAATGCTAACTTTAGTGGTTTCGATTTACTTTGATGTATAGGCATATATGTATGTATATAGATGTAAATATACCATTGACTTTTACATACTTTTAAAGCGGCTAAATATTTGACATACAATTTATTTGATAACTACCATTACTTACTCTTTTTAAGGAGTTAATATAATTTGTAGACTTATATATGTACATATATATATGACATGCGGATTTATTTACAAATATAAGTGATAAGTCAGGAATAAAATTTTCAGATAGAGTACATTTCAAAGGGGAAAGTAAACATTTGACATATTTCGGGAATGAAACTGAAATAAAAACGAACCGTTGCTTATCAGTATGAAGCAAAAACAAAATTGTTCGTTATCGCCACGGAATGTTTCAAGCTATAGTCAATATTTGGAATTAAATGAACAATGAAGCTGTTGTAGTGAATAGAAGTTTTTTACGATACTAGGTATAATCTGACTATTACAACAAGACCATGACTTTCTACAGTGACATGTATGTTATTAAAACTTTTACAAATTTAATTAAAATTGGCGAACATATTTTTGTCTTCAGTTAAATATACATATAAGGTTGAATAAATAATTATAAATCAGTTCTATCCATAATATGTTTCTAGTCCATATTTTTGCGAGTACGCAGTATGCATACGTGTATCTCCTTTTTGTATGCTTTTATTTATTCAAATTTTAAAGCAATGGAAAATTTTAGGAATGCAAATGGTAGATACCTTTTGGAAAGGCAAATCTACATTTTCTATATTCTTACTTCTCTTTAAAATTTTCCTTTTTTGATTGAAAATTGTAGGTCTTGTGAAACTGGAATTCGAAGAATATATGTTTCAAAAATTTGTCATGCTTCGACTTTTACGTAATATTACATAAAAACCATGGAAAAAACAATTGGCGAAATAGACTTTACATCATCACTGGTCTATTGTCTATCTGACTCAAACTTCAAGCAACTACATATGTACATACATAAATATGTATGTATGTAGTTAATACATTTGGGAAGTGAAATCATTGAAAATGAAAATTTGCAAAACCGTGTCATTCTGCCAAAAGAAATTGTCACATTGTGATCGTCAGACAAAGGTACTGTTTGCTAGTCAACAGTAGAATCTCGGTCGGACGTCCTTCATTGGACTGTCCAACAATACTTCATATGCATACAATGTCATGCCCTTGGCGTTGGTATTTGCATTTTGTAACGTTGTAATTTATTTTGGCGATACTTCAAAAAGTCACGGCGTGTTTGAAATTCTTTATGCAATGTATATCAGTCAAATCAGGCAGCATCCCTATTTATTTCATAAATCATAAATATAATACTGAATTTGATGGAGAATGTAATATTTATTTATTCTTAATTAAAATTTCTGAAAAGTTTAGTATAATATATTCATGTTTTAGAAATAATATGTGCACATATGTAACATAAATATAAATGCATTTTATATATACATAAAATATATCTACTATTTATTTAATTAATGTATGATTTGCTCTAATCGTTTGTTGATCGTTGTATTGTAAAATTCATCGTATACAAAAAATAATATTAAATTTTGTTAACCTAAGAGAAAAATCTGCCTGCACACATCAAGTGTGCTGGCTTAATATACTACTTTCCCTGTGTGAGAGGAAATATGCAACTCACCTTTTTATTAAAGCTATGCTGAAAAAAGTAAAATAAAAATACTTGACTTATAAAACATATATATGTATTATATATAACATATACATATGTATGTATAACAGCTGAATTGATACAAATAAGAAAATGTATAAAACGAATGGGATAGAGGGATGTGAAGTACTGACACAATGAAACACATATGGAGACAAAAAAGTTATGTGTTAATGTATATGTGCATGCACTTTTTATACATCCGATCCTGCAACACGCGCTAACAATTAACGCAGGCGCGCGAGTATAAGTAGAACTCCGGCATCGGCATGCGTCGCTTGTTGATTGCGCTCTGGTTGGTTAGATGATCGGTTGGGGTTGCTAGCTGCTAAATTTTGTGGTGTGTGGAGTGCACGGTATCAACACTTTTCACTTTTTATATATTTTTAGATAGATATGTTTAACATCCGAAGAAAGTGAAAGTTTTTCCCCTCCATTGTTATGAAAAAAAAACTATATTTTAATATACTACAAAAGATTTTGGTGGGTGTTTATGTTAATAGTTCATTTTACATTCGTTTTTGCAGCCAGCTTGATCCTCTTTGTAATAAAAAATTTAATGTCGTTTCAAATTACCAAAGTTTACAAATTTAATATAAAAATTTAATAGTTTCCGAAAGATCAAATAACATTAAACACAATTGTAAATAAAAACAATACACAGAATAAAAAATTGTAATTATTTTTCAAACATTTTGGAATGCTAAAACGACAAATTTTCGATAATATAAATAAACGCTTTATGATGATCTCAAGTGAAAAACGAATTACATTCCTCGATTAAAGTAAAGCTCATAAATAAAGGGTAGTAACATGTATGTATGATAAGCCGTCAACAAGTATCGTTATATGCGGTTTTAGCAGAGTGGGACATTGTACAATTTCAGTTGTACTCATACAATATAGTTCATATATAGGGAGTAATAATGAGTGGTGCTAATCATTTAAGGGTTAATAGAAGGTACATAGGAGAACGCCACACATGTAGGGCATGCAACCCACCTAATGGTGTTGAGAATAGGGAAAAGGGTGAATGTGTGAATGTAAGTATTGTGTCGATGTGGGCAATGTGTAGCTGTAAAAATGCCTTAACTATACTAGTGAAAACACACAAATTTTAGACGTTGACATCAGACGTGTGCCCACAAATTTTTTAGCAATTTGCTTTTATTGTCTTTATTATTGTTTGAACGAATGCATTTATAACTCTATAAGTATTTGATTTTTACCTCAATATATTTTTCTACCTTTCTGTTTATGACTTTATTGATGATATTATAGGTTGATACAGTTAGACCAACAATAATAATAAAAAAATAATACTTCAATGTTTGGTAATCAATAATAAACTTAATATTTAATTTAATATATTTTAATTAGTAGAGTTTTTGTCGATTGTCGGTTTCGAAATAAATTAATTAAATTCTTTTAACTATTAAAATATATTTCATCATTCAAGTTTGCGCAATCCCCTTGAATGCTCTAATTGAATATGAAAAGCAAAGTGTGTACAGATTTAACAGACGAAAAACCGCAGTGGAGATAATCTGCGCCTTTGTTTCAGCGCATTACCATTGTTTATCTAAAGCATGCCTGATAATAATTAGAGCACTATAACAATGAAAACGTAAAAATAATTGTAACAATCGCGAAAATGTAGCAGGCGGAATGTTTGAAACAAACTATAGTGATACTTATGTATGTGACTAACACCATGTTAGATCCATCGTGGCACGGATTATGCGCAGGAAATGATACAAGGCCGAAAACATATTCGACAGTTTTAAATATGATCTTGTTATTACTGAAGTCGGCGATACATTAAATAATCCGCGGCACGACCCAAATGTAAAACATGTCGCCTACTTTTCGGAAAAGGATAAGTAAAATCCGCGAAGTATGGCAAATAAATGCAGGTAATAAACTCTCCCAACTAAAGAAATTAAATGAATGACCTAAAATAAATGGGTGTTCTATTTTACAAACATACCTTTTGTTGTATTATGGCTAGGAGGGTAAGTTGAGGTGCTCGGTTGAGCTCACGCATTTAGTTGCGAGTATAGAAAACAATTACGTTGAGGAAATATTTGCAAAATTTACATGGACTATAGCAAAACCTACTTTACTTAACGAACAATGTGTCGCTTAAAAGGAAATTGTTACGCATGCAAACATATTTTTTTAGAGAAATTTCTTTTCGCAGTATTTCGGCATTGAGCAAATTTTTGTTTTATTTGTGGGAGCGTTAGTTTACATATCAATTTTAAAGATTTTGTCGTTGACCTTAATAAAAAAGAAGTTAATGTACAAAAGTTAAAACTCGTCGTGACATTTTGATGTTATGATGGAAAGCTGAAAAGTCAGTTCGTAGAGCCTGTTTCTCTTTTGTTTGGATTGTTATGGTTAATTGTTTATTTCGTTATTTTTTGAAATAGTTGTAAGTAATAATATACCTGCGGATTAAAGTCTTTCTTGAAATTTACATTTAACGATAACTGCTTGAATATTCCAAAAATGTTTTTTTCTAATATTTTTTAATGAATAAGACATCCAACATAAGCAGTTATTTTGTAGAGAAAGAAAAATACTAATATAAAAATATAAATGATATAATCTTTCATATAGATCAATTATTGAATATTATCAAATCCGGTCTGTAAGTTTCAACTAATTATTTAATTTTTATGCTATGAAGATAAATTATGGTAGATTTTATAAGGATATACAGTTGAACTTCGTTTAGCCGTGAATTGTTTAACGGGTAACATCTATTAAAAAGACAAATCGAATTCTTCTTTTTATATGTATAAACATTCATTGCTTTGGTCCCGGCCCGGATTATCGAGAATCAACTGTACATACATCATATACGATCGTAATATTGTATATTTCTCTAATTAAAGCAGAACACAATTATGTCACTTTTTATGTGTCTAATGACACTTTGTCATATATATTTGATTTAAAATTTTCTTATAATGAAAATCTCTTAATTTTAAAGAGTTTTTTCATTGCTAATATGTGTAATTTTAGAGAAATAAGACCAGCAGGTTTGCACATTGTTTGAATCATACGCTTTCCTTTTCTAAAATTCATGTTGAATTGTTTAATAGCTAAAGGTATACAATTTCGGGTTTTTAAACTATAAAGGAAACAATAGATAATATTCAGAGATTAAAAAATTGAATTAGATGAAATAGTTTAATCCCTATTATGCTTTGGTCGTTAAGAAAACAGGAAGTTGCATCGCAATATTATGTTTTTCTGATCGAAAAAAGAAACAATCAACCATTTGTATAATGGACAGTTCTGTTTCATTCAAGACTTCTTCCTGTCTCAGATCGTTATTCTAACACCAAGTGTTTTTATTGTACATTTTTCATTTGTTTTTTTATCATACATATGTACATATGTTTCGTATAAGTATAACCTTTTCTCTTCGAAAGATGGGATAATGTGCAGATTACAGTTAACCAGTTGGTCATTGAATTTTGTTTCAATAACACCAAAAACGGAAACGTTTACAATTTCATAAGAGTAACTGTATTGAGAGGTGTCAGCAAAAGTAAGGGTATTGGTATGGTTGGAAAATAAACATATACAGTACTTATGTTTGATTTAGCAAAGTAATAAATAAAAATGTTTTAAAGTATGTAACTAACAAAATGGATTTTATTTACTCATTTTGCTGAAAAAAGAAACAGTTCAGAACATTATACATTATACAGTTTCGAGGAACAAAAAATACTCGATGTAATATTTTGTCACTTATCAGTATCGCACTTATACCAAGAATTTTGCAACCAAGTTGCTAAATTTTATTGCGCCCAAGAGTATAATTGAAAGTAAACAAAAAAACAAAAAAGAGAGCTCATGAAAAATACAATGAGTGAGGTGGAGGTGTGGTAAAAATTCAAATATAATGAAATAAAATGTTGTTATTGGAACCTGTGTTGACGAGCAAGAGTTTTGCGTTATCAGCAATAGAGACAGAAGCTGTGCTGCAGCTAGGGGGCTAAATCTTTTGTAGTATCAGCGCACACTGAATGCTCATTTGCAAAGGACCGGCGTCGCGTAGCATATCTGTCAAATCCGTCACATGCGACTTTAGATGAAATCGCTGCAACGTAGCATTGATGCGCGTGGTTTGAAGATCAAGGACTTTGGGCTTATCATGGGGTCGGCCACTGCACTTTGCGCATAGTCACTAATTTGGGTAGCGAAATTTCCAGCTTATACTGTGCTATTATCGAATAATCACGTTGCGTTGGTTCTTTTTGCGAACTCGTTCGGACAGTATCAAAATATACTTATTTATAAACTTATACAAGTAGTGTTTGTACTATATATTTTTAGTACATTTGCGTGTATTTGCAAATTATCTCATCGAATGTTACTTGAAAGTGTCTCTTGGTAGCTTAAGCGGACCTATTTGTGTGCTTGCATACTTACAGATCATACTTTATATTTTGGTCAATTGTATGAGTTTTGTTTCATCTATGTATGTATGGGGGAGAAGCACAATTATGCCCACATAATTAAAACAATATTTATCGAAAAATATATATTTAATATTAATTTTAATGTTTATTATTTAATTTATAGTTTTTGTATTTCGTTTGATTTAATATTATGTAGGTATGCATGTTTGAAGCTCGTTTCTATTGTATGTAGATTGGAAAAGTACAAACTGTTGAGACAAAACGGTAATAATACCACTCGAAGATTGTAAAACTACACACAGTATTATATCTATACTAATATTATAAAGAGGAAATGTTTGTTTTTTTGTTTGTTTGTCTCGAATAGGCTCCGAAACTACTGAACCGATTTGAAAAATTCTTTCACCGCTGGAAAGCTATACTATCCCTGAGTGACATAGGCTATATTTAGTTAAAAAAAAAATTGGGTTCCTTACCAAAAATCCGATAATGTAAAAAAAATACCAAAAAACTTTCTTTAATCGCGAATGCTGCGAAAACGATTGAAGATATAACAAAGTGATGTACTACAATTTTGTAGAACTTATCATTATCTACAAAAACCTCTAACTATTATAATTTGGTCACAATAAGCGATTTTATATAAAAAAATTAATTAAAATACCACTACTCTTTATTTATACCTTAGTATTAATCCTTAGCGAAATAAATGATTTATTATTTAAGATCGCTTCAAAACCTTTATATAACTTTTTGAATTATTAGATTCTGACATACCATTCAAAAGATATCACGAGTTAAAAATTTTGAAATTTTTGAATGGTCCTGTGCGGAATTAAAAATAATTGTCGCTTGATAATAATCTATACTAATATTAATAAGAGGAAATGTTTGTTTTTTCGTCTCGAATAGGCTCCGAAACTACTGAACCGATTTGAAAAATTCTTTCACCGTTGGATAGCTATACTATCCCTGAGTGACATAGGCTATATTTAGTTTAAAAAAAATAGGGTTCCTTACCAAAAATCCGATAATGTAAAAAAATACTTCAAAAGCTTTATATAACTTTTTGAATTATTAGATTCTGACATACCATTCAAAAGATATCACGAGTTAAAAATTTTGAAATTTTTGTATGGTCCTGTGCGGAATTAAAAATAATTGTCGCTTGATAATAATCTATATATATATAAATGAAACCCGTTTTCCATTGTCACGACATAGCATTAAAACGGCTTGACCGATTTGGCTGATTCTTTTTGTGTGCATTCCAGGGGGTTTGAGAATGGTTCTTACGGAGAGAAAATTTTAGAAAAATTGCCTGAAAATGTCTAAAATTCACACTTTTCTAATCTCCCATACAAACAATTTGTTATACGTATTCATTTTTATATGGAGGATATTATAGATTCCAGTTCAAATTGAATAGGTACGCATACATAAGATAGGTCAGCTATACAAAATAAAATAGTGCATCAAATTTACACTAAGGCGGTACGAAGTTCGCCGGGTCTGCTAGTTTATATATAAATAGTAAAATGATAATATCACATAGCATCTATGTATATACTACATAATAGTACTATGTTTAATGTTAAGTGTTCTATTTTTATACTTATGTACATACAACTATATTATTTAAGCACTCAAAATACATATATTTTTAACTCCTCAGGTTTTATTCAATGTTCATTCGTAAGTAGGCTGTCATTGCCTTCAAGTTCATTAAAAATTTTCGCATGTCAACAATCTTTCAAAACCAATTAGTGTTTGATGACGTAAAGGAAATTGTTCAGCTTAAAACTACAGGAATTCTAAACACAAAGGTATGAAGTCATATATTCATTTAATTTTGTCTACTAGTTGATATACGCGTTGACATTTGTTACGAAGTGTCAAAATTTGCGAGCTAGACATGATACGATGACAGCACGATGACATTTCTATCCACATATGCCTATTTCTCTGGTAGTTAACCACCATCAAATTTTGCTATTGGGTGGCTTCACATAGTATTAACTGTATATTCATATGGTAATTTGATACTTTTTAAAAATACAAAAAAACATTAGTTAATTTCGTGTGAATTTGTACTAGAATACGCGGATAGCTTTAATCGCCAAACAATACGTCTCTGATTATCCTGTCTAGCATTGCTACTGATTCATCAGTTGCGACTGTTGTCACATTTGGATATGCTACTTACATAAGGCCCTACATCTGTATGTTTGCCTACTCAGTATTTACGACTATGTTAATCCTTAAACGCGTTGAACGCTTGTCACAGAATATTACTTTTTAAGGTTTTATTTTTTGATTATAGGGTCATTTCAAAGCAAACAAGCATATTTTAATATTATCGTTTGCTTGCATCTAATTAGATCGGTGACATTGCAACAAGATTTGTGTGACGTTAAGCCAATAACGTGTCCCCTCAATTTTAGTACCTAATCAACGCTTTATGTTAATATATAATATTAACAAAACCAAATAGTTTATGTTAGCGGGATGTTAGCTAAGTCTTTCATTGTGCTAAAGTTCGGTACATATTACACATTTAAATACCTATACCATTTGTGTGTATGTTCGCGTTCCTTCCTCTTGCACTTCATAATTTTAGCTTTTGGAGCAGTGCCAAAATTCACCTTCAAATTACTAAATATTTTGTTGTTGAATCTAATTTACATATACATAAACTTCAAAAGATTCCGTCAATTTTATTTTGTTACAGAAATATTAGATTTGTTGCAAGCTAGGACATTCACAGATAGTGAAATCTTAAAATTCGTGAATATTTTTACTTATATAAACAAATGTATATAGATTAATATATAAATATACAATATTAATTAATTACATCGAATGGCATACACTCAAAAGATTAAGAACAAAAAAGACTTAATTTGCACTATCTACAGTCCTGAAGTGTTGATTGGGAATTGGTTCCAAGAGCGTATAAGTGGCCTTCAAAACGACATTCACGCCATAACACCAGGTATTTATGGACAAAGTGGATGTATCGAAGAAAAAACTACGTATAAGAGTGACTACTTACAACCGGTGGGAAAAGACGATCCAAGAGGTGCAGACGATTTTATAAATGTTAAGATAATTCGTTTTCGAAACAAAATGAAAAACAAAGAAACAAATATACAACAATGTAATGATACATTTTTGCATAATATGACGACGATGACAGATCTTCAATATCGAATTCTACCAGAAACATCACGCGGTTTGTTCAAGGGGAACGATTGGATGTTAAAAAAGAGCTCGAAAGATGACTTTACTAGAAGTTATGGCAATCAGACAAATTTCGGGCTTTTGAAAGCTAAGCGTTGCGATGAACTACAAGAATTGCATCTCTATCGTCACTTATCTGAAACCAAGAGCAATTTTGGACCTAAAGTTCGAATCCCCTTGTCACCCAAAAAACGAAAATGCAGTGAAGCCCTGTGAATGTACATTTCTATCCATACAAATGTGTATATTTATTAAACTGTTCGTATACTGATCGTTCTGCTATATGTGTGTTTACAAAATTTTTAGTTTTCAAACTGTAAGGGTAATGCTCTAGAACTAGCAGGTTTATTTGAAAATAATAAATTAAATCTACTAAAATCGACTAACCATTATTATAAAATTTATAACAATCAGAGTGAAATTCTCATTGATTTATTTTTGTAATTCATTCTGAATCAATTACTTTCCAATTTATTTCTTTTTAAGCGCCAAACCATTACGTGATATAAAACTCCTTGAACTCGCCATAATTATCAAATTTCGACACACACTGAATGTATTTTTTCATTATTCAGATGGACAATGGTTTTTAAAGAAGAAGATTAACAGTCGTCAACACCTTCAAAGAGTACAACTTGGAATTGCGACTTTTATATCTTTTTTTATGTCATGTGTTTGAGTTTTTTGAATTCCTACATATTTCACATAAAGTGCTTCTTCATACTTGTATAGAATTCTTGTCCTTTGGGAAAGCACGTACATTTACGGCACTTACGCAAAAATATGAAAATTTCCACCTTCTCAAATGATTTTTCAGTTGTGTGAGATTAATCCATAAAAAAAAGAACAAAGCACGAATCAATTACGCAGGGCGAGATAGGCGAAAATGGCATGATGAGAATATACAGTGTTGAACTATAGGAATACGAACGTAAATTCAAGCAAAAAGAACCCTGTGGAATATGCTTAGCTGATTATGATAACTATCATATTTAAATTAGAAGGCACACTCTGGAGTGAGTACATAATTTACAAATAAATACATAGTTATATAATTGCTCATAAAAGTTTATTCACATCGAATGATTAATTTCTATGGTAACTTCCGAAATTACATCTATTAGATGTTCATTCTTTGTTAATGACTTCCGGCTTCAGTAAAATTATTGTTGACCAATTAACACATGAAATGGTTAAGGTTATATATTTTAGACTAAGTGTTCTCTTATTTATTGAAGAGTTTCTATTAACACTAACTTTTTATTATATTTTGAACATAATAAGTTCGTTGGATGTACTATAGTTTCTATATATGTACAATCACATGACAATTTTATTTTACTATACTATTAGTTACTAGCAGACCGCTCCGCCTTCGCACGGGTTTAAACAAACATTTCAAAAGTTTTAAGTTTTTACACACTAATACACACACTCCCATATATTATATATGTATGTACTTTCCCGTTTCTTGCGTGGGCTCATATAAAAAAAGTAAAATGAAGAAAATTCGAACATGAAATTATATTTTATTTGCAATGAGCTAAAACTTGATTACGACCTCTAGTCTTTGGTGTACGTTGTCTTTCTCTCTGATTATGAAAGCTCAAAGTTCGACTCCCTAGTGCGACCGTACTCGACTTTCAAGCATGTATTTGGGAAGTTTTGAAATTTTTTTCACCCAGCTGCTGCGGGCGCTCTTTACACGACTCTCTGACACGCGATTGCGATGCGAAGAAAATGACTTGCAAGACGATTTTCAGTTTCAGATTAAGATTCTCCATCACAGAGTCTTTTTGATACCCTCACCTGGGAACTATTTCCAGAAAGTTAAGATTATTGCAAAAAATATAGCCTATGTTACTCGGGGCGAATATAGCTTTCCAATGGTGAAAGAGTTTTTGAAATCGGCACAGTAGTTTTAGAGTTTATTCATTACAAACATACATACAAATCTTTATAATAGTACAGTAGAAACTCGTGCATAAGTAAGTTTCTTAATAAACATTGATTTTCGTTGGTATCTATTTGTTTTTCTTCATACATTCGATTATCCGAATGCCTATCGACAACAATTAGTCCGGTTAATCGAGTTTCTACTGTTGTACAGATTGTCAAATCTTGATGTATTATGTAGTGTTGTCTATGTAGCGATACGTTTTTCATTCCATAAATAATAATATATCAATTAGTTATGTAATATTCTATGTTGAGCTTTCTCTATAGTTTTTAAATCTATAAAAATAGTACTAGAATCAAGCAGAAAAACTATGAAATGCTGCGCATTTAAATCCAAGGATATATCGAAGGTAATCAAAACTTCTTCAAAGCAGATAATATATACTATTATTACTATTTTTGAAGTTGTGTCCGTTTAACTATATACATAGATAGTTGAGATAATAAAGACTTTCCCTGAATCAAACATGTGATCCCCAAATATGTATGCTCGATTTTATTGTTCCCTCTCCTGTCGTTAACGATCAACTTTCAAATTTTATAGACTTCCCGTTGTGCTTGTGCAATTTGATAACCAACGATTAATGGCCTCATATTTTCCTTATATTTCTTCTTTTGTGATATTTTCTAGTTTTCATTTTCATTTCATTTCACCTCGATTAAGGTTGTTTACTGACTCTGAATACCGGAAATTTCACTTTTACTTATACATATATATATATATTCACAAAACAATAATTTACCTCCACATATTTGTGGGTTTCTTGTGTTATTTGAATTTCACTTTCGTTTTTAACGTTTTACAGTCATTCGCTTCATATTCATAAAAATATAAAAAGGAACCAAAGGCGTGTCTTGATTGCCATCCTGGGCAGCACTGTTGGCAATAGGCGATTACGGATCAAGAAAGCAGAATTGTTCCCTGGGCACAAATCAAAACCGCATGCATCGGTTTTGTATTTAATTATTTGTTGTTAATATTATTGGTTCAAGTCTTGCCAAAAATATTTGTATTTTATACATGTTGCACAAAAATACATTGAATTTGTATCCCTTAGTTTATTGATACGAACCGCGGTTGCATAAACATGTGAATATCCTTTTACATTTTTGGTTTCACCGGAAATGGGTCCACTTTTTGTTGTAAGGGAATCAAGGAATGAATTTTCATTATTATTTTTATTATTAACCATTTTTCATACATTCACTAACCATGAAACTCGGCTCCCATAGAAAACACTCTTATAAAATTGATCAGTGGTCAAATTACCACATGATCATTAGTTGTACATAGCTTAGACAAACAAAGCAGCGAAGCGGCAGTATTGTTTTTCAAATGCTTGGTAAAATAAAATAAAAAGGTCAAGAAATGGATAACATATTCAACCATTCGTAAAGGATATGAGAACACATTGCAAAATATAAAGGATTTCAAAATACTTCATTTCAAGCGCAAAAGACTAAGCCTAAAAGGGATGAACCCAAAACCAGATAAAACAGCAAGTGTTCAAAAGAAGAGATAATAAAAATATGTGGCAAGCAAACCGATAGGAAAGGATATTAGAAACACAGCATTATCCTCACGAATGGGTAAATACGGATTTGTAGCTTGTATGCAACCTATGCGCATCAGCGTCCAGTTTGCTTGAAAAGAATCACTGAACCACTAGTTGATTGCGGTTTTTTATATAGAGTTCAAAAATGTATTCATGCACTTCGGAAACATCTTAAGTACTTTCAGTACCAGACATCCTCAAATGACTGAGGATTGCATACTTGATCTTTCACAAACACTATTTCTTGTTTATCTACATCAAGTAACTGAATCTGTATAGAATTTTCAAATGAATTTTACTCTAATGTCACTGTAAAAATACTTCCTGCTTTTTGCAATTTTTTAAGTATAGTTTGCATTAGGATTGTTCGAAAATGCACATATGTTTGCCTTTGAAAGCATATCCCAATCAGTAGCTGATGAAATGAGAGGCAACGTGGGTGGTAACCTTTTTACTGAGGAGTAGTTCGCTGTTGACGTATTCTCGGATGTATTCTTCCCTATAGACAAAATTCCAATATAATTCAGCCTCTTGCTGGCTCCATATACGCATACCTATACAAAAATAGAAATCGCTTTCAAAATATGTCTTTCATACGAAATAGATTCTTGGGTAGCCACCATTCTAAAACTATTTGCACTCATTCAAATAAATCAATCGATAAATGTAGAGATGTTAGATTCTAATATCATGATAGCATTATGTGATTAACTTGTTTTCTGACATTTGATACCTCCAGTTTTTTCCTCAGTAATAATCATGAAACATGTTATTGTGTTTCGTTTTCGACCATTTAAAGAGGAGTAATGTCAGTTTGACTTTTTTTTGAAAAAATAAAAATTTCGTTTTAATGACAAAAAAAGCTATAATATATTAAAAAAGCAAATATTTTATACAAATTATTCTTAAATACTTAAAAATTAATGTTAATATATTTCTAAATAACTATAAAATAAGTTTTTGTTTACTACATTTCAACTGTACAATACACAGTATTAATTTAATACATTTAAATTTAAACATTTTAAATTTTTATATCTTCTTATTTGGTAAAAAGTCCAAAAATAATTTTATTTTGAATGTAAAAAAAGTAGTTAAACTAGAACATATTTAGATATAATAATATAATAGTTATATAATATTTTTTATGAGATATAATAGTTAGAGATCCAGATGGGTTGGTATTATAACATAAAAGGGATAGACGTTTTTATTTTTCTTGCTGTATTCTATTACTTTTTTAATGACCTTCAACTACCAGCAAATGTGCCACATTACTACCATTGCTGTTACTCAAATGCATACGACATTAATGATAAGTGGAAAGCAAAAAGCTACGAGAATACATAAAATTATATTTCGCTTACACTTGCAATTGCAAGTCCTATGTTACACAATAGATGTAGACAAATGTGCATATCAAATCAAACGCAAATGCCATACCATTTTATTAGACGATACTAAGATGGATGCACAATTTATATGTTTATACGACAAGTGGGCACTCATACACTTGTCACCATTTATTGCATAGGCATTAACTAAGCTCCTACCAATGGGCGAAAACGTTCACATTTTGATCCTTTGCAACAAATTAGTGTGTTGTACACTCATAGTCACCACCGCTGATTTCTTTATTTCTTTTAGGGATTCGAATAGTATTACAAAGGCCCTCTTCACCTTCATGAAGCAAATAAACGTGGAGACAAATGCAGCTGAACTTAACTAGCTGGAAATGTGTTTTTTATGTGCCGCCACACATTTGACTTTAACCGTCTTTCCAATGTAGTACGCGTGTCCTACATTTCTTAGTTCTTGGCATATATTTATTGAACTGCTCTGCGGTTGTAGCTATCATACACATTTTTTATATTTACGCTTAGGTTTTGTTTTATACTTCCTTATTTCTACAACATTTGTTGCTTTGTTGTTTTGTTTCTTAGTTTTTCCTAAATTTGAGGTTAATATTTGCTGCACTTGGATTTGATGAGCTATACGAGATTGAGTGTAATTTTTTATGAGTATAGTTAACTGTATGAGCCTTGAACAAGTGGTGAGGCTGTGCTAGCATGTGAATAAGTTCTCCAGCCCCTTGGTTAAGCGGATGTATGAGAATGTTTAAGTGGGAATTGTTGTATTGTCTTTAGGCTATTTTAGTGAACCCGTAATAAAATGAAATTATTTTCTCATTCCAAGTTTTTATGTCGGTTGTTGTAAAATTCACTTTAGCTTTTCTACACAAGGTTTTTTATATGAAAACATATTGTTAATTTTTTAAAAGTACTTTGCAAACAACTTATTAAATCTTAAATAACCCTTAAAATATTACAAAGTTTTGATAGATAGTTACCAACCTCTTTATTGGAATTTAGCTTTCAAAATTTTGCTTGTGTCCACAAAGTTCTTTATGGGCAAACTACTATAAACTAATAGTAAATGACCGATTTCCTCAAACAATAAGCTATTGGTAAATGTCTTAGAAGCAATATTTGGTAGATGTCTTCCCATTTCTTATATTTCAACATTTATTAAAAGGCTGGGGTGAAAATCAAGTAGCGGTTATGTCGGCTATCGGTTTTCTTTTTAAAATTGAGTTTTTTTTAGTTTTTAATTTGGTTTTGAGTCTATGGACATTTTTCTTCCGAAAAGTATGCAAAAAATACGAAGATACACATATGGTCAACTGATATACGATACAATTTTAATGTGTACCGAATATTCTCTAACCAATTATAAATTATCGACAGTAATGGATTTTTTCTACAAAAAAATTTATGATATTATACTTTATCTGGGTGCTTTAAGTCTAACTCACGGCAAAGTAATAGTGGGTCCGGAAACGTAGTTTCGGAAATTGTTACTATTTTAGTGGTTGTCTACCTAGTTATGAGTATGCCTTCAACTTATCATTTTCTTCTTTCACAAACATTATCGTCTGTGGGGTAAACTGTAGTTTGAACAAATTGACTACGTGGATATTTGTGTTTATCGCACTTTATTGAATTTTTTTTAGCTTTGTAGTAAACGATTGACTCATTTCAGTGTAAAGTGAATTCTTTCTCTAAAAAATAGGAAATGTGTGCATATAGATATGTATATACTAGTGTCCTACTATGTATTTTGTATTATTTTGACTGAGTCGCAACTACCCTGGATTTTTTAAATCTAAAAAACAGTTAATGTTATGAGTATGAATAAACAGTGGTCTTTTTATATTTACTACTTTTAACTACGACATATAGTTTTAAAAATATTAAATACATAAAACAAGTAAGGAAGGACTAATTCGAGTGTAACCGAACATTTTATACTCTCGCTATTTATTTATTTCATGGTATTACTATAACACACAATTTGACCCACATATTCGTTATAGATATGGTATAAAGAGTTTTATCTATATTTTCAGAAAAAAATTAGAAGCATTGTTCATTGAAATTAGAAGTCATGTTCGATATATGGGGCCTTGAAAACTTATGGTCCGATTTCGACGACTTGCCACACTATAAATGCAGTATTTATGCAAAGTTCTGTTCCGATATGTTCATTAGTTTTCAACATAACCTTTGTATGGGACGTGGTTAAAATCCGATTTCCTCCATTTTTGGACTGTATAAGGTAGTACCTAAAAGAAACGGCTCTAGAAAGTTTGGTTGATATGGCTTAAGTAGTTTACGAGATATGAACAAAAAACTTAGTAGGGGGCAGGATCACGCTCACTTTTCCCAAAAAATTACATCCAAATATGTCTCTTTATAATGCAATCCTTTGTACCAAATTTTACTTCCATAGCTTTATTTATGGCTTAATTATGGCACTTTATGTATTTTCGGTTTTCGCCATTTTATGGGCGTGGCAGTGCGATTTTGCCCATCTTCGAAAGCAACCATCCTATTTTGGTGCCAAGAAAGACGTGTACCAAGTTTCATCAAGATATCTTAATTTTTATTCAAGTTACAGCTTGCACAGACGGACGGATGGACAGACGGACATCCGGATTTGAACTCCACTCTTCACCCTGATCACTTTGGTATATATAACCCTATATCTAACTCGTTTAGTTTTGGGTGTTACAGTCAACCGTTATATGAACAAAACTATTATACTCTTTCAGCAACTTTGTTGCGGGAGTATAAAAATGTTTAACAAATTAAAGACTTTATATACATATGTACTATATTATTATTGCTAAATGTGGAGAGGCGACTGTTGGAAATATTCAGCACAATACGGAAATAAATATTGAAATACGAATAGTAAAGCAATACCTCAGGCGGCTGTTATTTTAAATACAATTTTTTGAAAGCTGTAAATGTCGTAGGAGCCTTTTGTCCACGCGACAAAACATCTGTATATCGGCTGCTGCAACATATGCAACACTACTACGCATATCTAGAACTCTTGTTGTTGTAATATATATAAATAAACGATAGATGCAAAAGGGATGTGGCTTTTTATAGCAAGAAAAATTAAACTTTTTGACATAGCGGCTGAGCCTCATCGTCCCCTTCTATTAATAAAACGAACCAAATTCAATGCACTGCTCCAAAGAAATCGACAAAGCGACATACATCACATTTTTTTGGATATGGCAAGAGCTCCAGTAGTTGCTTCATATAAAAAATAGTTGATGAAATAGCGTCGGTTCTACTAACAACCCCCACATTGGGTATGAAATATTTACATTTAAACTTATTATTAAGCAAAAGTAGAGTGGGGAAGATGTGGTACTATATGCACATAGTAATAATTTAAAGTAGGATAATGCGCAAATTGTTTTATAGCACTCTTAAAAAAATTTAATTATACTAGTTGCGCTAGCGTTTAGATAATTACTGTCAAACTATGCAAGTTTACTTCGTTAAAAAATGTTGGATAACAAAATTACTTCGCGATATCTTTATTTTATCGGATGCGAGTGGTGTCAAATGTACTGCTCAGCTAAAGGCTGTTAAATTATTTTATTGCCAATTTCATAAAAGACCCAAAGTCGAATTTCACCTGTCCCAAACATTTGGCACGGAAGTTTGATCAATAGACTGCATACTTTTGGGAACTGAATAAATGAGTTCGTATGAGCGTGTGTTAGTCAAACGTTATGCGGCTGCAGCAGATTTACATAAGGTCACCTCATGGCGTAACGAACCGGATGCATAAGAGAAACGGAGTATCAAATTTCAAATAACATTTATGCATAAATGCACTTGTATGTTTTGAGAAAAGTGACTTTAATATCACCAGCATTAGTATTGTTTAAAGGCACACAATAGCATAGAAATAAGAGCCTTAAGTAGTGAAAGTGTTTGGCGACTATGTTGGTGAATGCTAAGTTGGTGGTAGTATGTGCCTTGGGCGACAAAAAGAAAAATCGCCTTTAAGGATGTGAAAATAATAAAAAATTAAGCAACTGAAATATTCCAAACACACCTGTTCTATGACAGTATTTCAAGAATTCTCACCGTATCATTGTGCAACTATTTGCACAGTATGTTTGCAAGGGATGTCGACATGATATAAAAAGAGTCTTTTCAGGAAGAAGGCAGTAAGTAAACCATATACATACATGTACATATATCGTGAAAAATAAACAATTATTTTTATATATATGTAGATATTATTCATGCTGTTATCGACAAAATTAAAATTTAATCTTAAATCAACCACGCATTCCTCTCAAACCAACTATTCCTTAAAAATTTATTGATACAAAAATAATTACATTGCATCGGACTTAGTAATAACGAGACTATATGTTGCTTTAATAGTAGTATTTGAAATAATTAACTGAATTGATCTTGTTGTTATTAACCAGAAGGATGCAAACTTAAATAAATAGAATTTCTAAAATTGAAAATGTCTCTATTTTTTCCCATGAGCGGTATATTTACAGACGTTTGCACAGCTGCCCCTTCATTCTTTTCGTATATTCGAGTGTTACCGCAATCCTTTTGTCCTTTTATGTTAGAGTGTTTGAAAAAACATCAGAATCACTGCACTTGCTCAATATTTCACCATATTCCCACACATACAATAAATACAATGCAAGTGCATTCAAAAATCGGTAACGTCATGTGCGCACATCCTGTCAGAATATCTTGTAACCCCTATTGCTGCATGTGACAATTTGTATATTTTGTAGCATTTGTTTAGCGCATTTGTTCCTTGTTACTCAAAGGATTTCAGAAGACAATATGTGTTTAACACCATTATATTGGCAAACTTTTTCGTAAAATTATACATTTTTGGAAACTAAAAGTGTAAATATTATCCATGATTTTCATGAAGTTGACTTATTGGTAATTTAATACTTTACCATTTGATTAACTAAATATTGCATGATTTAGACAATTTAACATCTGAATCATAATATTATTTGCAATACCTTTACTTAAATATTATAAAAGTCAACATTTGATAAATAATATAGCGATGAAAGCGTGTGAAGGAACAGTTTGGGAACTTCTGAAAATTTTCGAAATGGCACTATAACTTTTCATGGCCTCAGATACCGAACATGAGAACTCCAGTGCTTGTGGTTATTTTTAATTATTTTATTAGTATTTATTTACTCCATATAAATTCAGAGAAAATATTTTTTTATAATCTAGGTTTTCCCACACGTGGGCATGCAACATATAGTTGCCTATGGGGAAAAACGGGGATTCTCTAAATCTAAACCCCAAAGACATAATTATTAATAAATAATAAAAATAATAGAATAAATAAATGATGTGGTGAAATTCACGCTATATCCAGAGAATTAGAAATATCAATTCGAAAATTAAAACTTTCATGTTCACCAACAATAGTGTTAATTAATTTAAAGACATTAGATCTCTGACAACAACTTGTTCAACATGAAATTAACATCAACGTCACCCTTTTGGTTACTGACTTTTCTGCTAAAAGTGAGAAAAATCGGGTACTTACTTCCCTAGTTCCCATATACCTAATATTAGTATTTTCGAATTTCCCGTAAGATTTATATCAAATATATTAATGAATATATGAGATACGAGTATGAGAGCAAAATTAAGCGAACTATAATATTGGATACAATGCAGCTCCGCGAGATTATAAACTGATTTGTTACATCCGAACTTAGCCCCTCCTTACCAGTTTTCTCTTCAGATGATCCTGCAAGGAGTTATAAACACAAACGTATATTTTTCGTGGGGGCTCGGCAAAAATTACCTCACAATAACAGGGACTTTAATTTTTTCCAAAAATTTTAATAATAATAAAAAGTAAACTATTAAAACTACTTGAACGAACTGTAGGAACATAGTAGGAAATTTTCATTTCATGATACAGTGGGATGAAATCGGATAAATAACCATACAACTTTTTAATGAAACACTTCAGAGGGATTAAATTTAACCGCAGATATGAGCAAAGTATGACCAAAATCAGATCCACGATTTATAATATTTAGCTGACACCTAGAATTATTTTCAAGCATTAGTTCTTAAAAATTAGGAAAACAAATTTGTTTCGGTTGCACTCCATCGTAGCCCCTCTTCATACTACTGTATTTAATATAAATGTAAACATATAATAAAAACGTCTTATGGAGATTACATAGTATAAAATTTCAAAATTTTTGGAACATGATCGTTGTTTCCGGTTTTTTTATTTTATATTTGTTATTTTGTGGTATTCATTAACAATAGAATATCCTTTTGTACTTATTCGCACATAACTCCCACAACTCCAATGAAAACAGTACATCTCATATTCGTAGTCACTTGTTTGAGTAAAATTTATCATATTCATTCTGCGGTTTGGTATGTATCAATTTTCAGTTATAAAAGTGAAATTTTTCGCCCCTTAATTCCATGAAAAAATATTACTCATATTTGAGTTTTAAAGGAATAATGCCACTCTTGTGTACATACATACATATCCATATCTACATACATGTACATACATATATAAGCAGTGCATACACCTCTTCTGGCTTACGAGTTGATTTGCCATTATTTTGCTTTGCGATTTACTTTCTCTCTCGATATCGCTTGCGCGGGCCGATTTTATCCTAACGTATGTACTTTATTGTTCTATTTGTCTGAGAATGATTTCTTTGCTTTATATTTTTGATTCTGATTATGAATAATAAAGTGATACATATACATAGGTATATTTAATTTATAAATTTGATTATATCGAAAACCTCTTGTGTTTAACATTTTGTATGGAACAGAACCCAACTTCTTAAAAAACAAACATGCATATCAATACATCCCTCACCTCTCTCCACTTAAGCTCTATACATATAATGATGTTCATATGCCTATACACAACCCTTTCACTGACATTTGCCTACTGCAAATTGCAGCTAAGTGCCCACATTGAAAGTGTTCCCATTACCTCTGGTTGGAATGACGGCCATTGACATTTGAGAGAATTCTTACATTGAGCTCAACCAATCGAACAAGTGCGCCTGTGTGGCCTTTGCGCACATTACAGTAGTAGTTCTCACATGTACTCAAGTACTCACATGTGTGCATATGTGTACGTAAAGTTACTCTCTCAACACAAGGGGAATTTAAGAGTTGCTTCCGCAATCTTACCCCTTTTTGGCTCGCAGAAAAACTGTAATATCTCTTTTAGTATTTTCGAGAGTGATTTGAGTGAATAAAAAGTGGATATGAGTGGTTCTCAGTGAAGGTGGTTTTATTTGCTCAAAATTGTTATATTTTTAAAAGATACTCTCCGCATTGCTCTCTCCGGATTGAAAGTGAAAGTGTTACTCAAAGGCTTTACTATTGTATGAATACAATTATACATGGTTTCATTGTGGTAACCGTAAAAGGGTAAAAGTTCTGAATGAATGCACAACCACCATTTAGATTTCGCATATATATAGTATGTACATATATACATATGCACTTGTATTTCCTCCTTAAATCTAATCGTATTGTTTGTACACAACCATACACACAGTCATTGTTATTTTTCGGCATTTGGCGCCATTAGTATCTATAATATGTGTTAATGTTCGTTCTCCCGTTTTCACTTCGCATTTCAACCCGTTCAGAGAATTCAACTCAGTCAACTCTTTCTTATGGTATTCATATTAGTTTGTATACTGTGTATATGTATTGAAAGCATATGTATTTTATATGCTGATATTCATATTAATGTGTGAGTTGAAAAGGCGGAGTTAGATCAATATATCCAATATAAAATGGTCGTCTTTTGAAATTACTAATACTGTTCATTGAGACATATACGTATAATCATTCAGTACCACCTTCATCAATTGCTTATACAGTATTAATTTCAACAGTATAACACAATATAATAAGTGAGATAAATAAGAAGATTTATGAAATTAATGTATGTATGTATGTATATACGCACAATTATTTGAAACTAATGACTTTAGTTTCTATTCTATTCTTCTAACACATAATCATATTAATTTTGTTGTGATTATATGCATGCAATATTTGTTCGTACTTATAAAAACAAAGCAGACCATCTAAAATAGGCTAATGTATTAAATTAACACCAGTACCAAAAATGACTATGTTCATATATATTTTTTCTCATCGGTCAAAAGAAAGTTTTGTACTCAATGACAGCAAACATGAAAACGATTTTAACGCACCGGAATAAATAACTTGGGTTAAGTATATATTACAAATATGTAAGATTTATATCAAAAATACAGTTTAAATGATTCAAAACATATTCCACTATTTAAAACATTAATGCATTTATGTAAAGAAAAAAACAACAAGCAATTTACAATTTGTTTATATTGTAAATCACATATTTGTTGAACTTTGTTTATAATAATATAGTTTACATAAATACTTCCGAGAAAACAAAAAATATTATTGGATAAGTCATATTAATTGAATTATAAGCAATCAATTGGAAGCAGTAACCAAAAATTCCTAAACGGGAAGTATGCGGGAGGATGTTTTGTGATGTTCTTCTATCATCAATACTCATTCAAGATTGTTCGTATAATTTAGCTTATTACTTATTGTAAATGTCTTTTCCGCTGCTCTAAGGGCTGACTTATAAGTTAATTAAATCAACTATTTAATTGAAAACTTTGTACTGGGAATTTTTCTCATTCATTTCTCTTTCCCACCCATAAACCTGACAGAAAACACGCAAGTTGTCTTCATTTAAGCAAAATAATATTATATATAGTAAATCATGTATACCATATATCAATATATAAAAACCCTTACTGAAAAATGTTTTCTGTAATTCATGGTGAAAGTCTTTCTGTTATCTGAAAATCTAAAACATCTAGGGATTAAATATTATATTTTATAGAAAATTTCCTTTATATTAAAACAAAGGTCAGAGGGTTGACATTATAAACAAGAGAGCGACCGCAATTTGAAAGCCAATTTTTAGATCACCATCCAATCCACTTTGAACTACCGATGTTTCGATTGGTGGGAATTTCCGTTTATGTTAGTTGTCACCGAATGAATGAGAATTCAAATTGTGCAGTTAATATGCAACTTGATGCTTCTGTATTAATAATAATATACAAAGAATATAGTTTAAAGTTATATATAAGTAAAAGTTGCCGCTTGAATGTAATTTTTATTGAGGTTACAATACTTGTGCTCATAATATCCAAATTAGTGAATAAAGAGCTTATGAATGTATCCGCTAGGTGATTGAAAAAATATTTCGGTGCAGGTTATTGCTCTTTTGTTGAACATGTGCAAAGAATGAGTAGATTATGTCTATTCTTATTCTGAAAATCAATTGTCAGAACGAATTTGCCTGGTTATTTAAGTATAAATTTATTTACATTTTTAGTTTCAATCAATTTAATTTATTTCCTTTTTATTTTTATACTCTCGCACTGTACCACTTTAAACTAATCGAGACAGATCTAAACATTTGTTTAAATTATCAGGATGACGTGATCAATTGATTTTCGAATGTCCGCTTTTTCGAGACAGACCAATCATATTTTACATATAGAATCACGGTATTGTTTATGTTATGGCATGAAAATTGCCGATATTGGGTAATAAAACCAAAACATCTAGAGATTACCTTCGAAACTGCCAAAATTGCGATAAGTAAGGTTCACTTCTAGATCAATTCAACAATTTTACTATGGCAATAATACTGATCAATTTTAGATAAGGTTTAATACTTTTTCAGAATATATACCGAATATACGAGAGTCCGCTTTCCTCTTATTAATTTTATATAATATTTTATATAATATATATTTCATAACAACAACTCGTTCTGTATTATGAAGTTAATTGCAAAATTGGCCTTCAGCTTAGATAATGATTTCTAACCTTCTGACATAACACAATAATATCGATTACTGGACGAAATTACTTAATAAAATTATGGGAAAATATTTCCTTTAGCAAGCAAATACGAAAAATTAGTTATATCCAGTGGCGGATCCAGAAATTTCTTTTTAAAAGCTCGAGAAATATTTTCTTTTTATGAAAGGGTGATCAACAGAACAAAACTTTCTTGCGGAGGTGAAAATGTGGAAACAGCGAACTTCTCGCAAGCATTTTCGGAATGCTCTCGAAGCTTTAGAAGCAGTGAACAAAACGTCTTATGGGAATGTTCTCAAGATTTTACGCATATTGGCGTTATTGCCTGTTTCAATAGCATCACCGGAAAGAAGTTTTTCAAGTTTAAAGAGAATTAAAACCTATTTACGAATACGACAGGTCAAGATAGGCTTAATAATCTAGCATCAATGAATATTCATAGGGATATTGATCTGTCAGTTGTGAAATACTAGAAGAATTCTTTCAAAAACCAAGGAAAATATAACATGGAATGTGAGATCCCGTGTAATCCTCAACTCAAAACTGAGCTTCAGCGATACTGCTTGTACAAATGTAGAGAAAGTTCGAATTATATGAATAACAACAAAAATCTTGTAACTTATTATAATTGCTTATAATTTTATGTGATTTTTTTGATCAATAACCTCATTCCAAACCCATATCAACAAACATATATTTTTCTCTGAGTTTAGGGGGTGTTTTAACACCAAACCGTGGATCCGCCACTGGTTATATCGGTCCGATAATATAGAATATTCGACATAACCCCATTACTGTTCGTATTTAATATAAATACAGATGAGTTTTCTCATAAAAAGTTCGAGTAATTAACTAAATTTGCTTACATATGTACATATCTACCAAGGCAATTTGGGTTAGATTCCGCATACCATGTTTTATCTAATAAACAGAAAACATACTTAACACAAAGAGGAAAATTTTCAAAAATTATATTTAAGAACAACTTCCTTATTAGCAAACGTCTTACCACTATTAGGAATCTAAACTATATATGCTCCTTTCATTCAATATACATACATATGTACATATGTATGTATGTTCGAATTAGTTATAACTCATTTAGCACAATTAGGAATAAAGCTGCATGTGTGAGTATATGCATTGTAATTTATTGTTATTTTCTCTCTATTTCCAAATAGTTTACCAACTAATAAATACTTCCTGTTCGTTAACAATTCTCTCATTTGTTGAATTTGAGTTGCACTGGCTTTACAATGTAATTTGATTTTGAAAAGCGAAAAGTGTGACTAACATTTGATGTAGTGAGGGGTACACGCAGTTGTTTGACTGATATTCAACATTTTGCTTATTACGATTTACATTAATGGTTAATGAAATAATAATGTTAAGATTTTTTTACATACACACCAGTAGCTTTGTTAGCTACCAATTTTGTGATTGCACAGTTCTGGACAAACTATGATTTCAATTAGTGATATTTTAACGTGTTTGCGAATTCAATTATTTTCGGGTCTGATGATAAAAGCACACAAGAAGCAAAAACTGACAGCGTCGATGTTTTGATTTCATTTTCATGAATAACTACTTGCAACCGATACTTCTATATCTGTCAATTGAATTAAACTAGGTGAATTAGTTCTTTTTCGAAAATATATCGATTATTTGTCACCATATTGATTGTTCGAATTAATGTAATAATATTTTCATTGACGATTGCCAGTAGCGTTAAATAAGTTGAGCCATATGGCTTCAGGCCCACGTGCCCGCGGTCACATCATATGTATGCCACGCCTTTGATTGAAAAGGATAAACTTAATTAAGAAAGATGAAAAAGCGTGAAACGCCCAACATACATATGTATATTTGTGTACATAAGCGCCGGTTCCAAATAAAGTTTCTTCGACTTAAAAATTGTGATGGAAAAAATATACATACATACATATGTATACAGATGTGTATACAGATATGTATGCTTTGTGTAGACAACACTTTATGAAGTGATCAAGAACATAAATTTAATTGATGTTGAATAAACGTAAATGGTGCACAAGGAATACATTTGATGCGAAACAGAAGGGGATACTGAGTAGGGAATCGGGAATCCGGTTCGAAATTTGCCAACAGAGATAAGACCACAAAGTCTCCGCTGAATTCAAACCTATTATCTACACATAGCACACGCGTCATTCGGACAAAAAAACTTGGTATGTACATATATAGCACGCATGTGTACAAATACGACAAGAAAGGGATAAACACTTTTTATTTGCCCTTTGTTAGTGAAACAAATAAATTAAGGGTTACAAAATATTAAGTTTTACTGTAAATAAATGATTCAAGATCGACAAATAAAGCGAGAAGCAACTAACACCACAAACATAAGAGCCAGATATAAAAAACGAACGTAGAGATATAAAACCATTCATTTATGATACACAAAGGAATGAATGAGAAAAAGAGGATCAGCGGCAACACTTACCGAAAAAGCGATCTTAATGTGAATTAAGGAGAGAAATAAAGGGGAAGGGTGACTTAATTGAAGTGTTGAGGTAGAAACATGCCCCTGCTGAGTGAAGCGGTTACTCGGAAACATAAGCTGATACTTACATACGATTACTTTGGAATCGTCTCCAAATATTATATTGATTTACGAGCGTAACATATTTCCACAGTATCTAGAATATGTACATAAATGTGCCTTCGGTGATTCCCTTAAGAAGATTGTACCGCGACTGTCTATCAGTGAATATGTAAAGGATTGTTCCGCCTATAATTCCGCTTAGTCTTTCGCCTACTTCATCCTCAAAGTTTAAGTGTGCATGTGGGAAGTATCTCCTGATAAGTGTGGGTTTCCTACACATTTTCAAGGGTTAAATGTCTCATTAACATGCCACTCAGGCATCAAATTAATCAAATTAGTCGATTAATATGCTTTGGTGGCAAGTATTTAATATGTGACACTTGGCCCCTTAGAAATAATTTATTAGCTCTTTGATTTGGGTTCTATAAAGATTTTTTTGAATTTCTAAGTGTGTATACGACAAAGTTCTCAGAATATTTATACTTGATATTTAATATATTTAACAATATAGTTGTAGTTTGTTATAAGAAACTGATCAAATAGTTAATACGTTTCCTGGCATAAACATCAATGTTTGTAGAAGAGTAGAAGGGACTTCATATGCTCGTATAATATAATAAGATGGATCTTAATATTTTTATTAGCTATAAAGCTACATTGTTATTATACATTCTAGTAATAAATGAGAAATAGACATTTAATAACATATTTGCTATCATTATATATTATTATCATAGCTATAAAGCTATAAAGCTACATTGTTATTATACATTCTAGTAATAAATGAGAAATAGACATTTAATAACATATTTGCTATCATTATATATTATTATCATATTGTTGAATTGTAAAAATCATTTTCACAATATTAGACCTTAAGATTTCACATAAATATTTAAAACCTATGTGGCACATTGTTGAGGTTAAATGAGATAACCAAATGCTAATTAGATATTTTAAAACACGTTTTGACATCCCCACAAGAAATATAACAAAGTTGGTGTTAAACAAAATCAAACTTAAACAAACCTAATCAATTATTTACCTTTTCATCAAATATAAACAGAAATCTTAACATCTGGTTGTGAAAGGATTTCACGGCACTTCAAAAGTATGTTTTTTCAGGATGATATCCGTATTGTTACAAATTTCAACAAGCATATAATATTTCAAAAGATCTTGCTTGTTTGATGAGAAATAAAAGAATACCACAATATACGATTAGTTAAATATTTGAAAAGAGATAAACTTGTTAAATAACCAGAAATAAAGAAAAAGGTTAACATTATTTTATAATTTGCGTTATATATTTTGTTTATATACACCTTTTGTGTTGTTTTTTGTTTATGCTTAGTTCTGATTTACGCTTACATAATGTTGCTTGTAGCACATTTGTTTGCTTTATTTAACGCTCACTTTTTTATGTGGGATCCGGCACCCTAGATAAAGATTTGGTAATCGGACATACATATACTCTTTTTATACTCTCGCAACAAAGTTGCTAAAGAGAGTATAATAGTTTTGTTCATATAACGGTTGTTTTTAAGTCCTAAAACTAAACAAGTTAGATATAAGGTTATACAGCTGATCTCTTCGCTATTAGGACCAATTTACGAAAAAAATCGTGTAAGAAAGATCTAATTTTTCATGAAAATCTATCTATTCGTACATTGAGAATTTGCACTATTGTTGTTGTTGTATCTTTTGTGGTATTATATGTGTGTATTACTGTTAGAAGGAACAAACAACAACTATTCTGGGAATGGTAAAAAAATACATTTCAAAGTTCCGTCATTAATCGCTGTGTCTTCTTTTTTCTTACTTCTTCATACAGTTTCATTTATTTGTTTACGTTTTGAAATTGTTGCAACTTTTTCACCGGCTTGCAAATATAAAATTTGTACTTTTTAGTTTAAACCTAATTTAGAATTTATTTAATTCTATTAACAGCAATGTATTTGTGACGTATTGACGTATGAAATTTTGATTAAATTGGAAAAAAGTATACAATTAAAATAAAAAATCCGTGTAAAAAAGTAAAACCGTGTAAAAATGGTAACTGGGAAGTGTACAAAAACACCGTGCAAGCTGTAACTTGATTAAAAATTGAGATATCTTAATGAAACTTGGTACACTTGTTTCTTGGCACCATAAGAAGGTTAAGTTCGAAGATGGGCGAAATCGGACCACTGCCACGCCTTTAAATTTCATTATAAAGATGGTACTGAAGAGCTTCACTCAAAATGATATACAAAATTTTAAATGGTCGTGGTTCCGCCCACTTATGTGTAAAAAACCATATCTCCGAAACTAATCGACCAATTTTATTGGAATTCGGTTAATAATATCTTCGGTTCACAACCACGCCTAGATCCCATAGACAATAATTTTGAAGTCGATCTGAATCGTTTACTTCACATAAAGTAAGCACTAGTGAAGATATCGGAACAGAATTTTGCATACATACATTTATAGTGTGGCATCGTCCTTCTAAAAATCGTCCTTCTAAAAATCGCCAAAATTGGCCCATAAGTATCCAAGGCCCCATATATCGAAATTGTAGACCTCCGAGCTTCTAATTCATTTTTTACCGAAAATATAGGTGAGTCTCTCAAATATTTTGAAGAAATTCAGATGGAATATTTTTCTTCTAATAATATGTATGCGTTCCAAAAATACCAAATATTAGGGTTTTCAAACTTTCAATGGACTTTATACTATATATGTATGTATATATCGAATAGGTGAGTCAAATTGTGTTTTATATTAATAAAATTAAATAAATAAATTGCGAGAGTATAAAATATTCGGCTACACCCGAACTTAGCCCTTTCTTACTTGTTTTGTATGCACATGTTTTGTTTTGTTTAGATGAGATAAAAAACACTTTAATGTGAGAATCATTGTCGGCTTTAATAAAACGGGTTCTTATTATTCATTCATTTACCGCATTTGATTGCTCGTCAGGTGCATTGATCAAAGTATTCCTATGTATTCAATTTTTTTCTATAAGTTATTGTGGTAAAATCATCGTTGTAATACCTACTTCGTACAATGTGGTATGAGGATAAAGCTCATGCTTATTATGTAAATCATGGGCTGTATGCCATGTGTATCATATATAGTGAACTTATATGTGTAGGTACTTTTTCCACATAATTGAATACTATTAATTTCTACGGACTTATCGGAACACTTCACTCTTAAATAATAATAAAAAAGTTCAAATTAATTAACATTGGAAACTAAATAATTTAGATTTTAATTTAGTGCTAAGCAGCATATTTGGCGACAGGCTGCAAACCAATTAATGTGTTTATTTTTATTATAGCTAATAAATATTGTTAATAATCCTTAATTGGAGTAAAGCAGTCATTATAATTCACACTTTTTTTATTTAAATTAGTAACCAATTCAATTCAAAAAAATCTTAAGATATTATTGGTGATAATGTAGGGCTATTCAGGAGGATTGAAACGAAAGTATTATCCTCTAATCGATTGAGTGAAGCTCTAAATTAACAAGTGAAGCAAAAAAGTAACATGAATAAAAATGTAAACTTTGTAAGCACATTCTTTATTACCCACGTTAATGAGCACATAATAGATATTTTAATGTATAACACGAAACTTTCACCTGTGGAAACTGAAGAAAGGAGGAAACTAAAGGCAAAGAGCATTAAGGAAAATTTAAGTAGCGGATATAAAATGGCGATTACGCTGTGAGATAAACCACCTGAGGACCATTGAAATGCTTTAATGGTGTTTAGCATTCCAAAAAGCAAAAACAAAAAAATTATAAGTAGTTGCTCATGAGGTCATATTAATATTTATAATTATGGTATATCGAACATTATTTTTTATTATTTTTTAATAAAAATAATAAAAGCTCTCAGCACAAGGTGACAAAGACACTGGATATCCTGGTTATGTGATTATAAAATACACCAGCATATTCTCTTACATTCATTTTATTTATAGTGAGGCTACAGCTTCGCTTTTATTGTGTAATACCGGTAGCCAATGAAACCATTGGAAAACTGGTTACTCATCCTTACTAATAATCTTATATACTATTATATGTATTTAAACATATCAAAGGGTTGATAAATAACTGAAAAGCTATCAGTTATGTTCTCACGTTATTTCAAGGGGAGGTTAGGCAACCAAAACCATTGGAAAACTGGTTACTCATCCTTACTAATAATCTTATATACTACTATATGTATTTACCCACACAATACTCAACTCAGAACAAAGCCCTAAACATATCAAAGGGTTGATAAATAACTGAAAAGCTATCAGTTATGTCCTCACGTTATTTTAAGGGGAGGTTAGGCAACCAAAACCAAAGGGTAAAATGCATGGAATTAATGATATGGGGTGGTAATACACTTTATTTACATGAACGGCGAAAAGAACGAATTTTTGACCAATCGAAAATGATAGTCAGATATTTGATGCATTTTAATATGTATATAAGATAATGTTTCGATTATGTTTTGCTTGATATTCTACAATATATTCATGTGAAATTTTAATTAATTAGAAATCTAGACCATATTACCCATTTTTGAAAAGCTTGGTTTCATCGGGTAAAGGTTTACTATTGCTTAATACATTTTCAGATTTATCTGGAATTATTTATTTTCCCTTCCTATACATATCTGGGCTATATTTATTATATCCTATATGTGTATCTATAAAGATAGAACCTATGTATGTATATACATTATTAAGTTCAAAGTCGCAATGATATATCATTTGAATTCAAAATGACTCGGCAAACATTCTAATTTTCGTACACTAAATTGTATGCAATAAATTATTATAAATATTTTCATCCGTATTGCAGTATTTCTTCTTCTGCTGTTTCAAGCGGAAAAACAGTCCTAATAGTATTTGTTATTTTATTGCATATGGCGTAACATGATCTTCTCGGCCAGAGTACTTCTGAAACCCTTAATTCGCTCTTTTTCTTCAGGTTTTTATTTTCACTTTTATATACTATTTATTTTGCTTGTTTATGTTTTTGAGGGTAGAATTGTACATGTAAGTATTTTATTCAGTGAAAGTATATAGACGTTACCGCCCGCGACCGACGGCATCAACCAGCTGTTGCAGCAATCAAAATGAAAATACTTTTTTCAATTTTTTTCGTAAAATGTTCCGATATATTCACACATACTTTCACTTTTTATATTTGTGTATTTTCGCACTTTCTTCTTGCATTATGTTACATATATGAATGTACATATTTCTTTCCCTTTTCGATATTAATATATGTTTTTTGTTTTTCGTAATAAAAATTTTAATAGTGCGTCATTTCGCTGGCATATGCATGACCCATTATTTTGACCGTTACTGAATAACGAAGCGTTAATTTTTGAGAAAGGATGAAAACCTTGATAGATCGAACATACTTACAAAGATGTAGCTTTTTAACGTATTCATGACTGCTGTTACTCGGTTAAGCCAGAAAATGCCAGTAAAAACGGGAATATACATATATATATATCTATTCGCCTGAACGTTAAACAAATGGTTTACATTATCTAGAGCATGGTATATATTTCTCTAGGAATTTTTGCAGTTCCAAACCATGCGATGGGAATGATTTTTTATATTACGGTGTGGACTTAGAATCATCCAATAATCAATAGTCTTTCAGTTTAATAATTTTAGAAAGTAAAGAAATACAGTGGAACTTCCATAACTCGAACTTCTATAACGCGAAGTTCTCCATAACTCGAACTTTTAAATTGGCAATAGAAGTCAAATTTCATTCCATAAATCGCACTTTTCGACCAGGGCATAATAAATACAAAATTTAAAATTATACTATCGAGGCAGAATTCTAAAAGAAACATCAAGAGCCAAACAATAGCAAACTGCAACAAACAAAATTACGGAATATGTAGAATACATAAAACATGAGAAATAAATAAATAAAACTGTGTATAAATCTATATTTTACAGCGTTTAGAAAATTTGTATGTTTTAATGAAAATCGAAGTCTCTAAGTCGAAGTTTTTTGTGGATTATGGTGATTCGAGTTAGAGAAGTTCCACTGTATTGTCTGTTATTTGACTTATACTATTTAAAATTTAAACCCTTTTTAAAGTTGAACAATTTGTTCAAAAGTTGATTTGCACGAACACCAAAACCCATTCTGAAAAATTAAAATCTTTTTAAATAAATAATTTTTGTAATTACTTTTCCAGCAATGTTATATCAAATTAATAGTGCCACTTATTTACTTTCATTTACAAATGGTCCTTTCTTTTATTAAGTTGTCCAGCAATATTTTAAAAGTGAAATTAATTAAAATTCTTATTGTGTAAATCCTCTCATGCAAACATCCTTTTTAGTTGAAGGACAGAAATTAAATTATAATGGTCAGTCACCATTAAACCCCCACTAAAAGGGAAGTTTTTTGTTCGTCCATGATGTTTAGACTTTGCTTTTTTATGAAAGCTTAATGGCGTCCTTATTATTACAATTATTTGATACTGCAGTAACTTTTGTTGTTTCATAAGAAAACCCTACATTGCAGGTAAAAATACTAAAAAAATAAACCTCAACGGCAGAAAAATCATGATGAACATTGCTCCTTATGATGAACAGACAGCGAACATATACGACCATTTCAAAAGCAGCATCTCAATTGTCATAATATCATTTCAACTAAACTTTTATTATTAGAAGAATGAAAGAAAGATTTTACTGGTATTGATAACCTCCTGTTTCTTAGTCGAGTAGAAGGCCGAAAGCATTTTTGTACAGCTGGGTTGCCAGAATTTAGTACAGCGATTATTTTGTTGTTGTTAATTACAAATACCATTACGAAAAATTATAAGCAAATGGAACATTGAGCTTGTATGGCAACGAGTGTTTAACGCGTATCCACATTTTAGCTAAAAGTTCAGAGATTAGCTTACAAAGGCGCATAACAGGTGGTGAGGTTTATATATTGAGGACTCAGGGAGAATATTTAAGGTGAGCCGGAAAGTAAGCTACTCAGTTTCTTGTAGTATAAATTGATTGCGGAGGAATATTTACTTTAAAAATACAATAAAAAAATAAATATTTCCTTTTGGTTCTTCGTTTACAACGATAATAGTAGAAAACCTGTATCTGGTGGTTTACTTTTTATTTTATTTCAAATATGTTTTCCTATCATTTGGCCTAAGCCATGAAAATAATTTTTCCTTACCCATCTTAGTTTCTTTCAGAACCCAAAATTGGATTAAATGTCACTTGATATCATACCGAGCAATATGACTACATACATAAGTACAAAAGTCAGACATAAAACTACGTATGAATCACCTAAAAGTATACTTAGTAAATAAGCATTTACTTAATTAATATGGTTAATGGGCACACCATTAAAGCAAAGAAAACTGTTAATATGATCAAAGCTGTGAAGCTTTTCAGCGTGGAAATGTAATATACATACATACATACATATATAAACGCCGCAGCTAAGGCGCGCACAGTCATTATTTTTCATAAAGAAAAACAATTAAAATAGTTAAAAGCTTTTGGAATATCTACATCGTAACATCTTTTACCCACAACAAATTCAAAGTAAGTGTACATGCATATGTACTGTGGGCAATCCACTTATGTATGTAGCTATGCTAAAGCAAGTAAAAAGAAAATTCTTTACCACCTAGCGTTACATTTCGCAATAAAAATCCGACGTAATTGCGACATCATTGCTATCAGAGGGTGGTCCAAATTATTACAAATGCCTTTGAATACAAAATTCGAACATATCTACGCATACATATACATATGTACATGCATATATAACAACCGAGAACATATCTGAAATTTGTACATATATATAAATATTTATTAAGAATTGTGCTCAGTTTTATTTTATTAAAAACAACCAATAATGTAAATATATTATGAAAGTCGTTTAGTGATGTTGGTTCGATTTGCCACTCTTCAAAGTTTAACTAAACAAAATCAATTACATTTAGATTTTCTCATCAGTGGTGTATTTGAACAGGTAAAAATTCCTAATCAAAGGGATAGGGATAGGGATAGTACTTCTTTTACCAGACATTAATTTTTGCTTTAAACAAGAAAGCCAAACTAAATTATGTAATAAAGGAAGTATCTAAAGCACATTTTAATGTTTCAATAAGATATTCGTTTTAATCATTGTTACCCTTTTGTTAACATTTCACTTTCACTTTCCGTCCGTTCGTTGCAGATCTTATTGTAAGTGTACCTCTGCTCACACTTTCTATAGACATTCATCTATAGAGTTTCAATTTTCTAACAAATTGTTAACGTTAACTTATGGTCCTTTTTGTGGTTGGCTAACAAACAATTGAGTGCTTGTACAACACATACAATAGGGTGGCTACAGAAGCAAAGAGGTAAAACGGAGGTAGCGTGTAGGAGTAAAACGTTTTGGGTTAACTAACACATACATATATGTACGGCTAGAGCCAATACTTATACATACATGCTGCTTCTGGAAGCCTTTTTTATTAATGTTGAAGCAGTAGTGCATAGCATCAGCCATTTTTAGCGTTGTCATCATTTTCCGTTTTTTGTACTTGCCACCGTGGTCGTGCATGTGTTGGCGTTGGCAGAGGGTCAATTTCGTGTTTATCGCTTTATTCACATCTATTTTCCAATGTCACTTCTCGTCCACACATCTTTAACCACCAGTTATACAGCTGTCCCACCCAGAAGATAACCACAATTGCTCTACTTATTTAGTATAAAGGGTATTTTTATTTGGCCACCATAAGTAGATAGTCCTCGTAGTAAAGGATAACATGTGTGAGTGTTCATTGTGCTGGTTGAAGTTTGTGCGGGTAAATATCTCAATTGGTTGAACCTAATCGAAATTTCAATGAAACGTGAAATTATATGACATTGTCATCTTACTTCATGCAATGATATTCCATTCAGAATGATTTTCACCACAATCACTTTATATGGGCAAATACCTCTTTTTGCCTTGTTAGTTATTTCGATTTTATTTCAGTACTTTTATATGTTTTATGCACCTTTAAGTATGTATGAAATATGATTTTATTTAGTCGTTACATACTATACCGTGTAACCCAATGGTTTTGGGGTGAGAGTGATTGCGTTTGAACCTTATTTTCAACATAAATTCCACTAATAACACTGTGATAGTAAAAAAAAAGACAAGACCAAATTCGACGGTTTCCCCCTATTTCCTACGAATCGAACTGCATCATTACTTTTTTGAGTTACAATCATGGTTTCATACAAAAATTTTTGTTGAAAGGTTCTCAGAATAAGTCCGTCTTTAAGTTCTTAGATGACTGTAAACCCCAAAATCAATGTTTTTTGTGTCCTTATAGCCAATATGTCGAAAAAACTTAAATTTAATCCATTTTTTTTAATGTTTGTTTGTATTTTTGCTTACTTCTCTATCACTTTTTGTCAAAGTAGTATTTGACCAAAAATTTATTTTAATTCTATTTGTATACTATCTATATACCGACTCCGTGGTTACTTTAGAATTATGTGAAGCAGCAAATCAGAATAGAAAATTCTGACAGCACTCCGGTTACCCACAATATTATTATTATTATTTTTTTAAGTCTACGAAAAAGTAATGGAATATTGCCATATTTAAAGATATAGGAGTGGAACTACTAGCAACATTATAGTATCTTGTGCCACAAGCAACTGCTTCACTAACAGGGGCATTGTTTCAAAGTTTTAGCTCGTTACCCTTAAAACCAGCCATGCTATTTTTTGAACTACAAACAAGAAAAAACAGCGGGTGATAGCATTTTGCCAAAAAAATACAGGAAACTACCTAAGTCTGTTCTAAATTATATGCTGTAAACACTGATGATTGTAAGAAATATTTATTTTTAGATACACAACTGACCATTGCCTACATACAAATTTGGGAGCATTACATAATCGACACATTGAAAGGCATTATAGAAATGGAATGTACATATGGTTGTGCTATTTATTGGTATTTTTATACTCGAAACAAGTGCAATGTATTGAAATACTCGTTGCTGTATACACCTATCTTATCACCAATTTTGTAGAACCACTGAGAGACAAGCCAAAAGTAGCCATCTAAGAAGATAAAAATAATTGCCACAAATGTTTGCATTTCTGAGAAGTAAACGAGTTTTCAGTTATTTATCCATCGATGTGAATGTGTTAGTACATGAATAAAAAAATTCACCTGCTCGTCAAAAGTTCTAATTGTACATGTCCAAATTTTCGTATAACATTGCATGGCATATGCTTATATAAGTTAAATATAAAAAGGAATACTGTAAGTAAATCAATGTGTTGTTAATGGAACATATAAGAAACTATTTTATATCAACAAATTGATGTTTAATTAAAACTAAATGTAACTACTTTTCTACAATCCGACCACATTAAAAATATTATATCAACAATTTTGAAACGGAACAGAAGTCTCGACAAACCAACTAGACGCCATTGATTGCATAAGAAACATTAATTTTTGATAATATTAATAAAATATTAAATATCAGATAGGCGTTAAATTTTCAATCGAATTGCAAATACTTACGTCCATTAACACTTCATCGATAGTTAATTGACCAGCAATTATGGGCAATATGTCATTGATATCAACGATTATTTCGTATTGCCTTTAAACACATGAGACAACAGGAAAGTAACCCTTTTTCGCCGACTACTTAACCTCATCATTAAAGGTCAAACCATTATTTTCATCACGCAAGCGCCGCTGCCATGTATACGAAAACAATTAGGAACAGAAGAGGGTTGATAAATAGCATTATATTGAATCACTGCAATTCAACCCTTTCGAAATATATTAACCGGTTTATTTCGATATGTATACATAAGATATATGCATATAAAAAGAAACGCACTCATACCCAGTCATGTAAACAAATTAGGAGAGCAACGTTTAGTTATCTCCAAAAGTCACTGGGTATTTTCTGTTTTATTAAAATATTTTGTATCTAAAACCTTATTTATATCGATGAAAAACTCTAAAATATGACGTATTTTCTCTTTACTAGTGTCCATCTTTGACCCCTGCTCAAACAATTCTGAGTAAAACTATCGTAAAAGTGTCTGAGCATTTTTTATTACAAAATTTTATCTTACTAAAATTTACTAAATTACTAAAATCATCTATTGGAAAAATAATGACTTACTATTAATTATTTATTTTTCTTTAAAAAATAGCACACTTCATCCGTACCTGTAAAAGCACGTGCATTCGAAATTAAAAGGCTTTTAGAACTTGAGTGGCGTTGGCATGCTTAGACTTTTTAATATCCTTTTACGACGTGTCTCTAATGAATAAGTGAAAAATAACTAGATAATTCACATCACGCACTTAACGCAAATCATGAAGGAAACTTAAACTCAATTTTGAAGCTGTTGGTTTTCTGCAAAAAGATAAATTTCGTATTGTCTGTTGTTGATTTGGGTTGTAATAAACGATTATACCATTTTTTAAATTTTCAACGTCAATATGTAAATCTTGTTTAGTAAAGAAGAGGGTCAACACAACTACAGCAAGCAAACGAATATACTCGTATAGGCGTTCGTTCCTTCCTGCAAAAAATAAACAAACATGCAGAGGAAAAAGTAAATATTTAAGAGAACGAATGTACAAAAGAAAACGAGAGTCTCATCAACGTTTTCGGACAGTGGCAATCGTATCGCTTCCTAATATTTCATGGCGATATCATAAAGTTTTCTTTGAAACTTAAAGCCATTGGCTAAAATCCTTCAGTTATTTCGCTGTGGAAACACCCCAACCAGTCGAAAATTTCACTACCCTAAAAAAGCTCTCTATGTAATGGTGGATTTTTAGGATCGGCAAGCTAAGCAGTAGCTACCAAGTGATACGGCACGTATTTCAGGTCAGCAGAGGATAAGCTACTTTGTGTGTGTTGTAGTAGGGGCTGATAACACACAAAAAATTAAAAATAAATAAATGAAATTCTAAACAAACATTTGTTCATCACTAGTAACAACCAAGCATAGACAACCGTCCGACCCCCGAAGAGCATACACTTTTAATTTTACTTTAATTTTTTGCTATCGTAGTATTATAAATTTGATTGTAAAAAAGTAGTGAGGTTGCAGGCGGACGATTGATGTTTGTGGCTGCTATTGACAGTTCTTTGCTCAAAACTAAGAAAGCTTATGACATCACTCAAATCTTTCTAGTATGTCGAATTGGATATATTTCAGTATCTCGTACTTAAAATCACTTGACAACTATGAGGCGTCAGGGAACTCACGCCACTCACTCGTCATCTTAATTATATCTATAGATACGCCGAATAAAGAGAAAGTTAATGGTAACTATTTGGCAGGATTTTTAATTATTTTTACATATAAGTATTGTATATCATAATTTTTTTTACATTTGGAAAATATCAAGATATCAAAAATCAAAATTAGAAACAATGTACACATCTATTTTTGTTGAGATACCTAATTGTAAAATACCGTTTGTATTTTAAGATAACCAAGTTTCATCGCGTTATTGTATACATTTAAAGTGTTATTACTAGGTAATCAGTACGGCGATACATTGTATTTCTTTCCCGCTGATACCGAAATGGCATACATTCAGGTACATGCATATAATTCTTCAAATTTAACTTCTGCGCCACTGAATGCAAGATAATACATATTCAGTAATTCGAAACATATATAGAAAAAAACACGTAGCATAATGGAGGAAATACTGAAATGCCTAAGGTTTCAGAAATTAGGGTAGCAGGTGTAACTTATCTAGATCAACTGGTCAACTGAATTTTTGCTGTTAACCACAAATATGTTAACGAAACAAAGGATACTAAAGTTATAGTTTATTAGACCTTTAATTGGATAATTAGGTGTCTATTTTGGGTCAACTTCAATTTTTTTACGCACAACTCTTCTCTACGAATTTAATTTACGGACATCTAGTTTTTTTTCCTTTTACATACTTTAAATTTTGAAATAACAATGAAGATCATTTTCTTTAGGCTCATGAACTAATTTAAATAATCAGCCCCTACTTTCTTACTTAAAAACAAAATTAATATAGTTTAAAATATGTATACTTATATATATTCTTAAGACTGACACTACCGCTTGTCTTATCTAACAATTAGCAAGCTAGGCAACTCCTATAAATTTTAATTTTACTATTTTTTATTGCTTTGAAAATTAAGTTTATGGTTATCAGATTTTAAGGACTTGCAATTTGTTACACCGTCGATTTTTTCAAAGAGAATTAAAAATAATACTCTCTTAGAAACTTTGTTGTGAAATTATAAAAAAAATATTTCACCTTTATTTAAATATAATCCGAATTATGAAAATTCACAGAGTACAATTAAACTGAGATTGAACATGAGTCTATTTTTCAGAAACTGCTTCCGTCAGAACTATGCTTTACAAACATTTGCACTGCATTTGAATCTTATGTCACTTGGCAAAAGTCATTATTCGTAAATAAACGGTTTTTGACGCCTAGATATATAAATTTCTCACCGATTGACGAATAGATAAATTTCTCAAAGAAATATTCAGTATGTACATTTATGGGCATCAAAATTGTAGAAAAAATTATATATAAATGTACTTAGATGTTAGTAAATAAGTCCTTGCAGTCAAGTGAAAATGAGGGTGGAAAATATCAACCAAAAAAGTAAGAAACGTATTTAGCCTAGTGAGTACATGTGAACGTAATTTTCTTTTCTGATGTGGCATTTATCATTCCCATCTTGACTGAATTTTTTCTCAACCAACAATTTGACATAGCATTTACCGAAAACGTCTTCTGCCCATTCGTTCATGCGACCAGTTGGCTAACCATTCATTGCACAATAATTAAAAACAAAGACAAACGATGATGGCTATGCAAATGACAGCCAAAGAAACGTTCATAATTTAGACCATCTTCAACTTTCATGTCACCAACCACAACTCAGTCCAAGTTATAAAGAATAAAAGGACATACAGTTTGCCTATGGCTAATTAAAAGGAGACCGTATACGGGCGAAGTGATGAAAAGGCGAAAATTGAAAGGCAAACTTTAAATAAACGAAAGAAAGGAAATTCTCGCTGATTTAATTCAATGTGAACGCAAAAAACATTCTAGAGTAATAATGTCCACGGTCGCTCACGATAAGAGGCCATGAGAAAGCAAAAAAGACAAAAGGATAACATTATAAATTTTAATTTCGTATCACCCGCCGCTCTTGGCTATTTAAAATGACAAGTGGTTTGAGAAATGAAGAAAGACAGCGACGTTTCTGTCAACATTTCCTACGCAATTTCTCCGCCGCCAACACCGAGGTAATAGCTTTTTTACATTCTTCATTAACAAAGTCCATCGAAGCGGCTTGTGTAAATGCTTTGTCTACACATTGGCTGGCTAAGACGTCCTCTGCTGCTGCAAAATTCTGGAAAAGTTCCAAAAAAGAAAACAAAAGCGATAAAATAATTTGCGTATTTCAACTTTTATTTAACATTTTGTGCTTGAATTTCGCCATTGAAGCGGCACTTAAAATAAACCGAAGAGAGTAAAGCCTCCCATCCTCTTGGCAATATTTATACCAAAATAGCCTTTATTTAATTTAATTTCTGCGTCCTTTATTAGCATAAGAGGTTTTTTCATGTACAGTATAGTATCATAGATATATGTACTTCTATATGTATATTGTATTATTAACGAAATATTTAAGCTCAGGTGTGTATAGGTATAATGAAGGCGATATTATGCAGATGATGACAATCACAATCACTTAAGTAAATATGTACATACATTTTGGTGCACAGAATTTAGTATTCTAATTTACAAAGAAGACGGTAATATTCAAAAATGCTTGTGGTCGTATAAAGTTAGGGAGATATTTGATATCGAATATTACTTTAATATATTAAAATAAATAAAATTATAAATACTAAGGTTAATCATGTCAATATTTGGTTTCTTTGGTTAAATCTGAAACTTTTTCAAATATTTACTGCCTTAGATTACGTTGACGTGTTACCGAATACCAGTGGTTTTACGTTCATTTAGTATGGAAATTAGTTAAACTCTGATTTGAAAATTTTTAGCATACCAAATAATAATCACTAGATTATTTTAACAATTATATATGTATGTATGTATATTATATGTATGGTTTGAAAGCAGAAACAGTAATGAGTGCAAATATTTGTTTTCATATCCATTAATCACAACCCAACAAAATACTTTTGCCAATTTAGTTTTTGGTGGATGAACTTTCATAGGTAACCGATAAACTCTAATTTTTCAACATGTTATATATAATATTATGTCCGAAAATGATGTTTATAAAAAACTCACAATGCTTAGCATCTTTTAAACTGCAATGCCTAATCAGCATTATATTTGGCGCTTGTGTCATTCATTATCAAACGTCCACCCCTGTGAAACACTCTTCATCTGTTAAGAAAAATTAATATTGGTCACGAATTTTCATTGTTTATTTCTCTATTCCTTCTACAGTATTCTTGTCCTGCATTTTATTCATTTTTCTGTCCATTTGACCATTATTTCATTTCATTTTTTTTAAATACATACTGGCAATTCACTCAGCCACCACCAACTACTATTTGCTATGTACATATGTATGTGTGTACATTTTGAAAATACTCCCAAAAGCCATGATATTTTGTTTTTGTTAGCTTTTTCCTTTTAGCCGCGAAATATCCTTTCAACAACATCGAACTTTGAAAGGCTGTTGAATCGGCTAAGTGTCCTTGCTCTTCGGTGGTGATTTGCTGACGAATGCTTTTATAAAATTCGAATATTGTAGCCGTTGTCTTTTCTTAATAGCTGTTGAACAATGCGACGTTCGACAATATTTTCTATTAAAATTCCGCTGCATCCCTCGCTTCTCCTATAAACATTCTTTTCGTCACCCACAATTTTTGTCATAAACATAATCATCATAAACATTTGTCATAAACATGGTATTCCATTGAAAGTTGGAAATCCTAATATTAGGTATATGCGAGCTAGGTAGGCCGATTTCAATCCTTAAAAACGTATGGTCCGATTTCGATGATTTTTAGAAGGTAATGCCACACTATAAATGCAGTAATTGTGCAAAGTTCTGTACCGATATCTTTACTAGTGCTTACTTTATATATTTGTAAAGTAAATGATTCAGTTCGACTTCATAGTTCTGGTATATAGGAAGTAAGCATAGTTTTGATTCGAAGTGGTATATTTACATAACATATCAATGGGATGCCAGGAAAATATTACCAATCGAATTTCATTGAAATTCGTCGAGTAGTTTCTGAGATATGGTTTTTGACCCATAAGTGGGCGGGGCCACATCCATTTAAATCTAGTTTGTATACCAATTTGAGTGCAGCCCTTCTGTACCATCCTTACTGAATTATAGCATTTTTTGATTTTCAACATAACCTTTGTATGAGAGGTAGGCGTGGTAGTACCTAAAAGAAACGACTGTAGAGAGTTTGGTTGATATAACTCTAGTGGTTTATGAGATATGTACAAAAAACTTTGTAGGGGGTCCGATTTCGACCATCTTCGAAAGCAACCTCCCTTTGGACATGTACTAAGTTTGATCACGACATCTAAATTTTTACTCAAGTTACAGCTATTTATAAATTTGCAACCAAACTCACAATGATATGTGTAGTAAATATATACATATATGTATGTATATGTACAAAGCAAAATGAACATACTCTCGTAGCATCTTTGTTGCGAGAGTATAAAAATATGAGAAAAAAGGAACAAGAACAAGGAACTGATAAATTACTGAAGTGTTGGCTCTTGTTAATGTGATTATTCCTGTTTCCAGATTTCATGAACTTTTTAATGAAAATTTCTGATCCATGCTACATCCTTTCTTATAAACTCTTCAATCATATGTATTTTTTTATTTATAAATTTGCAACCAAACTCACAATGATATGTGTAGTAAATATATACATATATATGTAAAGCAAAATGAAAATATGTACAAGCCACCCACCCTGACTCGTTGATGTCAAAGGACAAGTATATAAATATACGTCTGAACACATGTGAACTGGACAACCGGTAGAATTAAAATCATCCACCCCAAGAGATAAAACGACTCAGTATACTCAAGAGGCACCGTAACTTTGCCAAAAGTATGTTTTTTTTTGTTTTCATGCCAAAAACCCTTCACAACCCTTCTCATATACGCACCCACACAAAACTACGACGGAACCACCCCTTTTTCCTACCCTTTTGTTCATAAGCAGTGTATGGAGGGTTGATCTAGCGCATTTATTTCCACATACTACGGAGCAGAATTTTCAGGAAAATTGCGCAAAAATTAAAGCTTTTTGCCTCAAAAATTGATACAGTCACACAGGCCAAATGGCTCGCTCCGCGCATTTGACGGCACACACATTACATTTATCCCTTTGTATGCAGTCGGGCACAGCTTCTAGGCCACACACTGAACCCGATAATCATGGGCGAAGCAGCAATTGGAGACACTCATCACAACAAACAGCATTCGAAGCAACAAAAACAACAATAAACAGTTACAATTACGCACGCACGAGTTGAGAATTACTAACACACATTGTTATCCTGTCGACAATGCCGATATCTGGCACATTTTTATATTTTTAATCAACCCATTTTTTGAGATTTTTCTAAATTTTTTGTGTTTATGAAATTTTTGCGTTTTTTTTTTTATTTTATTTTTTTTTTGATTGTTGGTGCGTGATGGGTTAATGAATGGGCTGACATACGTATGTACAAATATATATGCGTATGCATGTATGAATGTTTTTCCGATGCAGGCGTGTCCTATGGATAAACAACGCAACACCACCCTTTCGGCAAGATTTTAACGTGAGCCTTGTGAGAGGTGGATTTATTTTCAAGTTCGATATTTACAGATTAAACATGGCATGTGATTTTTTATTTTATTTTTTATTCCAACATGTTCTTCCTTTCCTGACAAATTACTAGTGCGTATTTGGTTCACATTCATATTACATTTATCAAAATTCTATGAAAGTTTATTGTACACATGGGTGGTAGGTATTTTACACATTTTTTTAATTCCTATTATTTGTGTGTAGGACTGGCGTTTTTTCTCTTGGTTTGCGATTTGTCATACACGTTAATGAAATAATTTTTTTGCGGGCACTTTGGTATTATATTTAAAATTATGCTTAGCTAAGATATATAATATGTATGTATATTTTATACTCTCGCAACAAAGTGGATAAGATAGTATAATATTTTTGTTCACATAAGTTGGTTGTAAGTCATAAAACTAAACGAGTTAGATTTAGGGTTATATGTATGTGTGTATCAAAATGATCAGGATGATTAGACGAGTTGAAATCCGGATGACTGTCTGACCGTGCAACGGATAACTTGAGTAAAAATTAAGATATCTTGACGAAACTTGGTACACATGTTTCTTGGGATCGTGGGAGGGCGAAATCGGACCATTGCCACGCCCATTTTCCATATTCACAAAAAACTTTGCACAAATATTGTATTTGAGGTGTGGCATCACTTGTGGAAAAATTGTCGAAATTGGACTATACTTTTCAAGGCCCCGGATATCGAACATAAAGGACTCAGTGCCTAAGCTAATTTTTCTCCGAAAATATCGGTAAATCTCTCAGATATAATATTTTAGTTTTAATCCAGAGTGAATCATTTTCTTCTAATAGTGTGTCTCTGTCCAAAAATGGTTAAAATCGGGTCATAACTTCCCGTAGCTCACATATACCTAATTGTAGGTTTTTCAAAAATACGGTGGGCTTTATTCCGCAAATTTATGAGATATCTTAGCAAGATTAAGTGAGCGTATAGCCTTTGATAGTTATAGTTGACATTGGTGTTGAAAATGTATAAAAACGGTCTAGGAACTATCCCAGCCCCATACTCTATATATAGTGATTCTCGTTATTCTAGTAGACTTTATGTTTGTATGGGAGTTATGTGCGTTATTTTGAAAACAATAAATAAATAACTTGCGAGAGTATAAAATGTTCGGTTACACCCGAACTTATCCCTTCCTTACTTTTTAATACTGACTTTAATTACTATCGAGATTTCAGGATTTTCAAGAAACCAAACTATATCTTGTTTATTTTCATATTTGGAAATTAAATTAAATACACATCATTCCACACAACATTTTAATTTTTTTTTCATTTTTCATTAAAAATTTGACATTTCTTTTAAGTATACTATTCCTTGAATGGTTACAGATTTGTTGCATTTCAAATAAATACTTACGTAAAATAGGTTGAGACATTTAAATTTAAATTCTTGTAGTTAGGATAAAAACAAAAATAAAAAAATGAACATCAGAAGCAATGACGGAAATAAAAACAGCAAACAAAGCACCTAACGCTAATTGCTTAATTACGGACTTTAACAAATGTTTATCGTTCATCAAACACTTTCATAAGAATACAGAAAATAACTTTATCAAAATTAGGGTAAAACACCAATACCGACCATATATACATGCTTACTATACATACATGCAAATAAAGTGGAACTTCCATAACTTGAACTTCTATAAGTCGAAGATCTCCATAACTCGAACTTTTGAATTCGCAATAGAGTTCAGAAATCAAATTTTATACAAATTTCCTTCCATAACTCAAACTTCCTTAACTCGAACTTTTGAATGGGCAATAGAGTAAAATATCATACGAATTTCCTTCTATAAATCGAACTTTTCGACGAGAGCATAATACAAAATTTAAAATTGTACTATCAAGGCAGTATATTAAATGAGCCTCTCTATATAGTAAGGAGGCAAACAAAAAATATGATATTACACTTATGGATTGCATAAATCATATAACAAAAGTAAACCGTTTTAAGGTAATCTATATTTTACCACTTTTTGAAAAATGTAAGTTTTAATGAAAATTCTATAACTCGAAGTTTTTTTGTGGATTATGGTGATTCAAGTTAGAGAATTTCCACTGTATATTTAATCAGGAATATGTTGATTTATCTACATACATGTATTCATACATATATTACCATATATGTATTTAGACAAGCACATAGTTTATAGATAAACTTCTGCGCAAAACTGTACACTGTAGATCCCATTGCCCTTTTTGCGTAATGTCCGGCATGATTTCGCGCTTTACCTTTTTCTTTATTATTGTTTTCAATTTATTCAACTTAATTTGTTTGTTGTTGCTTGACCAGCTGTTGTTCGAACTCGTATCGAAAAATAATAGAACTACACCCAAACTGACCGGACATAGATGTGTGTTAGAACATTACACTGATATAACGTAGACGGAAGGGTGTGGAATGACAGAGTTGAAGCATACGAACGTTAATAGATAAATATATTGTACACACATGAGTCATTATTTGCGTGTATTAAACGCAATGTCCGGTTGAGGATGAGCCTTTTCGGTGTTCACTTACCTGATGCCTGCCACATTTTTTTTTAATTCCAAGCGATCTGTTGGCAACTCGTGATGGTCAAAGCGAATAGATATAAAAAATAGGTTTTGCAGTACCTATGCACATACACATAGGGAGATGAGACTTCTTGTTAACGCCAACAAAACGGGTGAAAGGATCTAAATACTTTAAAGAGTCCCAAGGAGTATACTTACATACATTTATGTAGAGTACATACACATCAAAGTAGGGCCCATTTGCATTAGATATGCACTAATCAGACATATTTTACTTGGGCTCACGTTTTTGTTTATACATACATATATTTCAAATCAAATGGAAAAATGGCTACGCTTATACAACAATGGTCGCAAACAAACATCACGACAGCGGAGTTTTGCATTTTCCAACAATCGAAAATTCTTCACAATGGACTGTTGATGCATATCCTTTTGCCATTTCTGCATTATTTTCTACGTGCTACATAAATGCATCCTTTTGTTGTAGCTTTTGATGTTTTTCTGGTCATTGTTGTTTCTTTTATTCCATATATATACATAGAGAATGAGAATTATGCAATATGAAATCTTTCTAGCGCCAGCAAATGCAGACAATCAGTCAAAAGTTCTTTACCAAACGATGTGATACGAGGGGTGTAGAGAAACAGTGTAAATATGGAAAATTGAAAATGAAACTGCAGTAATGCTGTTTCAACTAAACATCCCAGTCAAGGAGAGCAGACAGAGGTAGCTTGGGGTCAGTCAGAGGTCAGCAACGGGAATTTTGTATATTCCACACACAATACACATTCTGTTGACAAGGGATGCAGCCGGTTGCAGCCGCTCGACTTATGTAACAAAATCTCATTTTCGTTTTATTTCCTCTTATGCCTCCTGGCATCGTTACGGGCACACTTATTGAAGCAATGTAAGGTTTTACCGCCACTTTTTGATGGTTTTGTACTCAAAAAGGGATTCGAATTAAAATGCACACACGTATGCACACATATATCCTCGTACAGTTAAATATGTATTATTCAAACTGAAGATCCTTTGTTTGAAGGATAAGATAAAAAATTGCGATTTTTTCAACTAACGCAAATATGGTTTCTTTTTTAATCATAATGAGGTGAGTTAAAAAGTATTCCATTCTTGTGTATGCCACGTGTCTTTCAAGAGTTTTTAATTGTTTGTGTCGCATTTTTTTATAACATATTACGTATATATATTTACGTTAAAACCTCAGTATTTCTATCTGTAATGACCCCAAATAAAATATAGTTTCTTCTTGTGTGAATAAGAAATTTATTTGAGTTTGCATATTTAGAACTTCTTAAATGTGAATGTTTTTTTGACATACATACTTATGTTACTTTGTCGCATTATTCGCTTTTTGACATGATAGTCTTGCAGAATTAATAAATAAATGTATGCATTAATGTACATCTATATGCTTCTATACTTATGTAATACATGTACATATGCATGTGTTACTGCGCTTTGATGTAGCATACCGCATGCTTGCATATTTCAATCCGAAAACAATTATTCAAATAAATTTTTGCCTACGCCATTTTTTACTTTTTTCACACAAGGGTGAAATACTTATGTATTTTAACTAAAACATTCGTACTTATATATTGTATATGTTATAGTAGGACTTATATATGGATGTGCTCAACTTAGGCTGTAAGGATTGTGACCAAGGGTTGATTTCTACATATGGGTATGTAAATGCACACATGACCACACATACCCATATTTAAATTCCTCCATATATGTATGTACATCCATATATACACAATATTATTTGATTCTTAATAATAGCCTAAAATTAAATATTCAAAAACTTTTATCGATCAAAATTTACCAATAAATACAAACTCTGGTTTAAATAACTAACTGAAGACCTATGTATGTAAATTCGAGAATATACATACAGTTGCGGTCAAAATAATAGTAGTTGTATATATGTACATAGTTTAGTATTTATAATTTTTATTTTCCTTTATTGATTTGACATTTTTTTTTAAATACTATTATGTAGATGCAGAGCATAAAAAGGACCGCTATAACTGTATAGTTTAGCCATTGTTATTGCAATTTCATTTATTTTCAAAAGTGAGAGTTATTAAGGCAGTCAAAACAATAGTAGTGAGTGGATTAAACTGTCAAAACGCAAATATAAAATACTTATTTGGATATAAAATTTTCAGAAAAGTAAGTATTACGTATTTTGAAGTATTTTTTTATCATTTTGTTTTTGATTGAAATTATGTCTGCAATGGGACAAGATAAGCACTGTATGGCTTATCAGTGCGATCTTATGAAAAAAACTTATTTCAAAAGACAAAACGTTTAAAGAAGTTGAAAATTTAATTGGTTTTTTACCGAAGATAATTTAAAACGACTTAAATACAAACCGAATCCTGAAACACGTCGCCGTCGTCCGGTAATAACTGACTGATGGTCTAAGCATCTAGTAAGATTCTCAACCCAGTATGATTTTGCACCTGCAACGAAAATTAAAACAGAACTTGGACTGAAGGCAAATGTAGAAACCATTCGTAGACGTCTCCTAGATTGTGATTTAGCAGCTCATAGCCCACGAAAAGTACCTTTATTATAAAAAAAACATGTGGTCCAATTGCTGAAGTTTACAAATGACTACTTCGATTGGGCCCTAGCGAAATGAAGAAACATGTTATGGACAAATGAATTCAAAATCGTTCTATACGGTGCTAGAGGATATCGTCAATTCGCAAGGCGCATGTCAAAATACACCACTAATGCGGTTAAAAAATTCTTTAAGATTTTTATTATTACCATTAACTTAATTAATGTTAAAATTAATCAATTTCTAAAGTTTTTTTTTATGAATGACATCTAATTAAAATAAATTGTTAAAATAAAAGCAAAGTAAACATTTTGCAAATAACAATCCTACATTTTCTTTCTTTTCTTTTCTGCATTGTGCGCACAACTATTATTTTGACCGCATCTGTATATACATATATACATATGTATGTATGTATGTTGTGAATTAGCCAATGATTAAGCCATGACCGTATTCGAGTCTTTGTATGGAGCCATCGTACAATTTGTTCAAAAATTGAGCAATCGGTTATTGTCCTTTATACCGAATATGTATGGTGGTTTTTACGATGTTGAAATACACTTGTTTCATAACTTATTATAAAATATATAATTTGATGAGTTTATATATTGCTGTAACGTCAGAAAATATTAATTACGTAAACCGGATTGTTGTGGAAACGGATGATGATGCTCGGTTCACTTGCCTTTCACAAAATTGGAAAATCACAGTAAATATAGTCAGATATAAAATCTGAAACACAATAATTTTCCGAATGCCCAACACCCAGAAGCATGATGAAAATTATGAATGTATTCTCTTACTGATTTCATTAGAAGCTTTTTGAAAGTTACATTACTTTCCAAAATGTATATAATAAGCATGTAGTGTAAAACAAATCGTTCCCAGGGTAATTCTTACTCCACTCCTTTTTTGTTTTGGAATTGTACACTTAAAAATGTTTCTGGAGTAAATTTTCCTATTTGGAATTCCTGAATTACAATACTGGATAGATATGTTTTCTTTTCCAGTAATAACATTGACTGCTGTTTCGCTTCTGTCCCTCTTTTTGCAAGTAATCTACATACTTATGTATATACCTTACTGCAACAATTTACTTTTATTTTTTCGCTTATTCATCGTGGTTTGAAAAAACACATTTTTTTTGTATATTTTTTCAATTAAGAAAGATTTGTCGGTACACATAAATCTTGTAAGAAACGTTTTACTAATTACTATTCTTTTTCTGCCATTGGTAATTTTAAATCCTTTGGCTTCGATTTCATTTGTCTTATTTTTAATCCCTTTTTCACACTCAGTAAACATACGTAGTTGTTAATAGGGTATGTTTTTCTAAAATTTTGAAAATTAAAAATCACCTACTTAAAAATTCTTGTAAAAACAAAGCACATTTTTACTCAAAGTTAAGAAGAGAGGCATAAACATTTATTTATCTACACTCGACACGCTAAAATCGGATAACGGCTCCTACGCCAATTTCATTACAATTTCATCAAAACTAAAGCAACCCATTATTAATGTCACGGGCTACCTATACCATATACCCGATTTTAATAAACAACATCACATCTTTGTTCTGGATTTTGCACATCTCTACTTTGAGATGGAGTAATAAGTTTTGAGTTGAATTTACATCAATTAATTTTTTTTATTAATTTAAGGTCATTTTCATGACTGACCAATACAAGCTCTTATTTTCCCTTCTTAAGGTAATCTTTTGTATTATTCACAATTTAACAAAGGAACGGAGTATCAGAGTATTTAAATTAGTGTATTTTATATAGTGTATTTTGTAATAATTAACATGTTTAACACCCACAAAATGTCAGAAGAAAAATAGCCAAATTCATTACGTTTCTGCCTATAAGCTTTTGTCTTATTTCATATATACTTGGACCTCAGCAACAGTTTTTAGTACCCATTTCATTAAACTTCCGTTCATCAGTATATAGTATATTTAAAAATATTTGGTCCTTCCCTCATGTAGTTATAAGAATGTACTTTATATCGGATATCTAAATGCATATACAATATGTAAATGTAGTTTGAAATGTGTACAATTTATGGTCGTCAAATTGGAGATCGTCTTTCTGCCCTCAATATATTTTTCATTATTAGCTTTGCGGTATTTAAAAGTGAGAAAACTGAACGCGTGCACCGTCGCATTACTGTATATAGCAGCATCGCGGTTCGTAGCACGCCTAAAGATAACTAAATATGCAATTAACAAGCAGCACACTTTTCAAGTGCCTCCACCCTCTAATATACATACATACATTTGTTGACTGAACTTATGAGTCGCACAGATCGTGTGGCGTGTGCCAGGGGTGTGCTCCGTTTCTCCACGGGCATGAAAATATAAAAAATAGAAAAAAACATTGTGATCGAGTGGCGCACACGTAAAAAAAAAACTATTATTTCACCATCTTCGACAGTATAAAAATATTGCAGCATCTGTGCATAGCTAAAAAGTGAGATCAAAGATGTGGTATTACGTATGCATGTACATAAATGTACAACCAACCTCTCTAAGAGGGCTATAAGAAAAAATAACGACGTCAAAGGTCAGTGCAGCAGACGCATCAACTGAGGTCTCCTCTACCTAAATGAAAAAGAAAAATGTAAATTTCTCCTGGATCTAAGCGATAAAAAATGTATGCGATCGTTCAGCACGAGTATGGATTACTTCACGAACATACCTTTCTTCCTTGAGCTCCCTCAGCTGTGCTACCTCATCGGCAAAATTCTTAATATCTTGGAATTTAGTGTCGCGTGCTTATACAGTTATATTGATATGAATAAGTAGTTTTCCCCTATTTTTTCATCTTCATTTTTTAAACACGTGCGTCGGCTCTCATGTCCTTTTATTAAAAAATATTCTAAAGATCAACCCTCCATTAAGGATGCACGAAGATCTCAAAATGGTCCATATGTATATTGTCTTTCACTTTTTACCTATCATCTACCTATTTCGATTTATTTATTGCTTGTTTTGTTTATTCAAATACGCACGTGATCACAGTGTGCTTCAATTGCTTTACTTCAATAACCGCACAATTAAAAACAGACTCGCGCTACTAACACCGTTTGTATTCCTAAATACTTGCATTTTACATTATTATCCCATATTTTCTCTCCCTTTTTCAGTATTCGCTTATTTGTTAGTGCGATTTAAAGTAACGACTTTTATAAATAACCGTATTGGAAACAATTTAACCTGTGGCGAAAGCTTGTGCTATATTTATATTTCTGCAAATTTTAATATTATAATTAATGCATGACAAACAAATACAATTGTAATTAAATAATAGTATACTCTAATACTTCTTATTTTGTATAGTACTAAATATCTAATATTTAAACAAGTAACAAAAATCAATTAAGATTGTGGTATATGATTTCGAATCGAAATGTTTTAATTACTTGAATAAGCTTTTTTGTATTTTTTTATTGTTAAACACACATATGTATGTATCATAGCTTATTTCTCGTCGACTTTTTTACAACAAATTTTAGCAAATATACGCATACATACATAATATGTTATGATGCATAAGCATAGAAAATTTTCAAAATTTAACGCGCCAAAAGCAGCTGCTGCGATGCTGAATCGAAGTGGTGGAGAAAATAACAAACGGTTCAGGCTGTCACTGAGATAACCTTTGGCCTGTTCGAATACGCCGCTACCACTAACGCTTCAAATTCTATTGCTTATGCAGCCACTGGTGCTACTATGTAACTATGATGCAAAACATCAAGGGATCGACGCAAAGGGACTTGAAAACTCACTACACTACCGATAACAACAAACAATGGCAACATTTTCCAAATTTGACAATGCAACCAGTACACAAGAATTTTTTCCTTTCGATTCTACCACTTTTACCATTTTTATTTACCATCGATTTTTTGAGTAAAAACTCAAAAACTATTGTGTTTGTATTTGTGTGGCAAACACACACATCATGTCATTCGTCCACTCACTCACACATTGACTAGCTACTTCATTTACTTCTATTATTCGTGTTGATCTGAATCCTCTACTCTATACAATTCACACATTCAATTCGTATCAATTGATTAAAATTTACCCTCAAGAAAATATTCACAATATAAAAAAATATACGCTTCATCAATGCATTTTTGGTGCTGACAGAAGTAAATGAGAATATTCTTGTATGTGTTCATAAGTGTGCATACATATATAAATAGTTATGAAGGGGGTTATACTGTAACAATGCGAAATATTTTGAAAAGAAATTTGAATTCATTTGGCAGAACATGCCGTTGCATATTTTGATGTCATTAAAATTAAATTTCCTATTTTATTAAATATACATATGTACAAGTAAGAAGCGTCAATATATCTGAACGTTTTATTGGCTAGTGAGCATGTCCTATGCAATGAGCAAAAATTCAGGAAAACGGAGTGTTTTCCAAATTGGACAACACTTTCCCCATTCTCTGCCATCAAACAATATATTTAAGAATGTGACTATATACAATAAATATATATATATATGTACATTTATTAGTTGCTATGTTTTTATGAATGCTCAAGTGTGCGCAAATACTGATCGATAACATTAGCTTTAACAAACACGTCGTTATCTCGGTTAATTCACCAGTTAACAACAAAGAAAAATATACTAATTCAAACATTTTAAAAATTGTACAGATCCATACCTAGATCGTTATAACGTTCTTAATATAAATTTTAAATTTATTCCGTTATATTTTATTTAACGTTAGATCCCATTGTCGGATTAGTACAAAATAATTTACTTTCTTTAATTCGGTTTTCAATAATATTTGGAATCGCATTTTATTCTTACTTTAACGTCATTACATCAATCTCTTTTTCTTATATACATGGCTTGCACAGCAATAAGCGTTAAACTATTAATATAAGTATATAACTATAACGGTTGCTAGGGAAAATCAAATTATGAAAAACCAATTTGATACAAACTGCGATAAAGCCAACAAAAACCGAATAAATCAATCAATTTTTTAGATATAAAGAGAGTTCACAACACAATCCCAATTGAATAATCAAAGTGAAACATTTCGCGTGACTATGTACTATATCATAGCCTTGTTTTACTACTTCTGATTATTTATAAAAATAAGGTAGCCCAATAATGAAACGCTAAACTAATTTAACAATTCGAAATGTCATCAAAAGGATTGGTTATTCCTAATAATAGTGACAATTAACATGCAACATTTTCTAGGTGTTAAATGAGATATCTTATATAGCAGAATTATGTGGTTCTGAAATATAAATATGATTCCTTGGGTTTTTATTGGTGATAATGCCTTGCTGATTTTAACATTTGTGGTAGCCATGGAAGAATTTACGAAACACTTAATGATAATCAGAGATCATTCACACAGTGGCCATATTATTGCATGAATTTAAGAAACCACTTTCTGTGTACATGCAATTTTTCAACATAGCCTCAACGCTTAGAGCCTGATTTTAGTTTTTTGATTTTTGGCCCATTAATCAAGCTATCTCACGGGAAAATTGGTAACACACACAATACACATATAGGAATGAATATCACTGGGACATGCGTGCATATGATAACTTAATGCAAGTTCATACATATACACACATGCATGCTATATGTGTATGAGTATGAATGTAGGAGTCAAATATCTTTGTACTTACTGCTCATATACTTTTGGAAGAAATAAAAAAGTCAAGATTTTTTATGTAAACAGGCAAACTCTTAATACCGTACCGATGGCTTTTATGTACTCCCATAAGTAAGTGTGTTTATTGGGAAAGCACACACTGATAACTTAAAAAATGCCTGAGGTTAACACAGCTAAGTATATAAACTTGTATACTCTTGGAATATGTTGCACAGAGTATAATAGATTTGTCCACATAACAGTTGATTTTAACACCTAAAACTAAACCAAATAGTATAATGTTATATATATCAAAATGATCAGGGTGAGTACATAAAAGCTGCAAATGGGTATAAAAACTTAACATAACATAACTTTGGATTCCATATGATTCGTTCATTTTACAATATATTCAGGGTGACCCATAATAAGAATATCAGAGTTTCAAAGTTTAATAAAAATTAAAGAACTGATTAGAATTTCATGATTCTTTTTTGTTTGATAAATAATACTTCAAAGATTGGTGAATAAGTTCGTTGGTTCAAATCTTTCACCTTTTTCTTTAATATTTTGACGCAAGTGTTTGAAGAAAGATTTGCAAGCGGCACGCAACATATCTTTGTCCGGAAGTTTGTACCGTATATATCTGTTATTTTGTAAGATGTGTTGACAAATTTAAATGAACGTATAACATAATGTGTGAAATCGATCCAGGAATTACCCCAAGCTGAATTTTTCCCTTTCATGATGATTAAACCTGAAAATGTTCTCACTCCTTTGCGGTAGTATAAAATTATCGGTTAGACCCGAACTTAGCCTTTCCTTACTTGTTATATTTATTATCAACCAGCAAACCATTAGTGAATGTAAAATAAATTTGATCCAATAGATTAAAATAAATTAAATTTTCGATCGTATTTCTCACACGTATATAAATTTACAAAATGTTAGATGATACAAACTTTAATATCTGGCCTACATGTTTGTTGGGTAGTAGTAAAGTTAATGGTTTTGTTTTATTTTGTTATGTGCATATTGTTAGTTTCCATATTATCTTTTTGGTGTTTATCCTAACGAATGAAACTTTTTGCTTATTTGACACTTGATTATTGGTGTAATTTTACATTATCTGATTGTAAAGTTCTTCTGTTTGTGCCTGAAGTGGAATCATTCTAAGATATTTATCAACCTTGAAAAACAGGGTGTTGATGATATGTATTTCACAACCTATACGAATCATTTAACTGCATATGTAGTGAAAAAATATATATATAGAGAAAATAGTATAAGTAACGACATAAATCGCTTCCAAAATATATCTCTCTACTATAGTGAATAGAAATAGAAATAGAAATAGATGAACAATCCTATATCTAGCATATAACGTCATTTAACGTCATATACCCCAATATGGTTATGAACCGAAAATAACTTAATAGAATAAATAAATAAATAATATACTTACCAGTATATCGAAATTAGTACTTTTTTCAGCGGAGAATTCTTATAGATGTAGCGAATTTAATATTTTTTGTTTTGTATTTTGTTGTCTAAGCTTTTTTTCCATGATTTAATGATATGTATATTTAAATAATATGAAATATGTTTATAACACCCTGTGAAGTGTAGCATCTTACTGAAACTATCCATAAAACGCAATCTGGTAATGATTTCTCCAAGGATACAAAAAACAACTTTGGTCAAAAACAATCATTCATTTGGGTTAGTAGTGGAATGGTTGATGCAAAATGGACCAACCTTTATCAAATATGGCAGAAAAAGACAACACCAGCATATGCTGACAAATATACACCAAAGCACTTTGTACCCATCTTATCAATTTCCCCAAGTGATTACTCAATTTAAAAAGAAAACACATAACTATACACTTCAAGCAAAAAGTAAAAAAGCACAATAAAAACTAAAGCGTAAAACGTACATAAGTGTAAGATGCTAATGCACGCATTATCCGGGGAACATGGTAACAAAAAATAAGTCCAACTATTGCGGGAGTATGTACATACATATATGTATGTTTGAGTGTTAAAAGACCAAATTTAAACAACGTTTTGCTCTATCAGACTGATGTGTTTCGCCACGGTGGAGCGAGGAAAGTTAACGAGCCTTCATTCCTTGATTACAATAATTTTGACTTACACCCTTACAATGTGTTCATCTTACATATGTATGCACATATACTTACTTATACATATACGAGTATACACACGTGTGAATATGCACGTTTCACGAATAAGTAAAATAGAATGGTGTGGTCATTGCAAATAAGATGGAGACAAGCCGATGCTAATCTCAGCAGTTGTCACCCACTCACTGTTCCAGCGAGAGTGAGTGATCATAGGATGGTGGTGGCTAAGTGATGCAAGTAAAAACCGAAATTCAGTTAAAAAACTCACATTATATGTTAAGTAGAGATGTGTACATATATGTAGATACATTTGCTCTATATGTATTTACAAATGTACATACTTTTGATGAATGGATGAACAGAAATAAGATGTTTTATGGGAAGTTTATACAAAATGTTTGGTCTTTCGTTCATTTATTATTATTGCTTAAACGATTACACGTATGTTTCTAATGGCTTTAATATTCTGCGTTTTATTTCACTTTTGGTTTTATTAGACATGTGATTCTGATTCAAATTCAACTATTTTATACCACTTTATCATCGTTTTCTAAAGATACACACCGATTAAAAATTTATTGTAGTAATGAGAATTTAAGGAAATTTACATACCACAAGCATTTATCTATATTTTTTATTGATTGTGATATTTTTATACTCTCGCAACAAAGGTTCTAAGAGAGTATAATAGTTTTGCTCACATAACGGTTGTTTGTAACACCCAAAACTAAACGAGTTAAATATAGGGTTATATATACCAAAGTGATCAGGATGACGAGTATATTTGAAATCCGGATGTCTGTCTGTCTGTCCGTCCGCCTGTGCAAGCAATAACTAGAGTAAAAATTAAGATATCTTAATGAAACTTGGTACACATATTCCCTGGCATCATGAGACGGTTGGTATTGAAAATGGGAAAAATTGGACCACTGCCACGCCCACAAAATGGCGAAAGTCGAAAACCCATAAAGTGTCATAACTAAGCCACAAATAAAATTATAAAAGTAAAATTTGGTACAAAGGATCGCATGATGTAATATTTGTATTTTGTATATATGTATCTCGCAATACAGTAAAACTATATAAACCAAACTTTCTGGAGTCGTTTTGCCTACGTACCCCATCACACACCAAAGAAATAGTTGAAATCGGATGATAACCACGCTCACCTCCTATACAAAGGTTATGTGAAAAATTACTAAAAGTGAGTTAACTCACTACTTAGGAACTACTTGACCGATTTCAATGAAATTCGGTATATTTCTTATACATATTTCTTCACACCCTGATAACACGGATAAAAATGGGCGAAATCGGTTCACTACCACACCTACTTCCCATATAACTCATTATACCCTGAACAGACAGGGTATATTAAGTTTGTCACGATGTTTGTAACACCCAGAAGGAAGCGTCGGAGACCCTATAAAGTATATATATAAATGATCAGTATGTTGAGCTGAGTCGATTTAGCCATGTCCGTCTGTATATATAGTTTTTAAGATATCGTTGATTTTGCAGATGTTATTTTCTCTTCAAGAAGCTGCTCATTTGTCGGAACTGCCGATATCGGACCACTATATCATATAGCTGCCATACAAACTGAACGATCGGAATCAAGGGCTTGTATGGAAAACTTCCGCATTTTACTACATATCTTCACGAAACATGGATTACTGCTTAAAGTAATAATATAATCTCCGAAGAAATTGTTCAGATCGTTTAACTATATAACCTTAATGTTTCTAGCAAACAACCCGGCTAAAAAGTATTAGTAAAATGTTTTCTTTTTTTTACTTACTTTTTCTTACGTCTTTAGATTTGCTTAAACACATAGTTACTAAAAGAAATGTACCTGTGAAGGGTATATTAGCTTCGGTACAGCCGAAGTTAACGTTTTTTCTTGTTTTGAATTCCATTTGAATCGCTCACTTTATAATATATAACATTAGGAAGCAATGAAGATAGTGGAATAAAACTTTGCACAAAAACTTGATAGGATCTGTGGCATCACTTCTAGAAAAATTGTCGAAATCGGACACTATTTTTTCAATGGCCTGGATATCGAACATGAAAAGCTCAGTTCAGGAATTATCTCAGCCCTCATGTACAATATATGATATACAATAGATATTATTCTTCAAAAATCTTAAATTACAAAAAAATGTTTTATTATTCTAACCTCCTACGCAGTATGTATGCATACAATTTTATAATTTTTCAATACTTTTGTATGCACTCGTAAGTCAATGTAGAGATAGGCATAATTATGGCGCATTAATAGATCAAAATATCAAAGTACTTTTAATTTTTACGTTCATTTCAAATAAAAAAGTAGTTGTACCAGAAGGATGAAAATCCTTCATTCGACACTTACCATTTACTATATTGGGAAGATATATTCAGATTCGACAACTTACGACTATCCGAATATTGCAAACCGAATATTATTATTTAAATAATGCCCTATCCGGCTAATTCGGTTAGTCAAATACAAAGAGCTCTAATAAATATATACATATATCTAGATTAGTTTTAGGTGTAACAACAATTATTATGTGCATTATATTCTTGTGCAACATTATGCCAAATCATTGCCAATAGTGAAATGCAATGTGCATATTTCGAATTACACAATTCCATTCTGAGTACATTCAAAATACACACAAGATGCGCACATTTTTAGATTCGAGACAAGGAACAAAGCACAAATATTCCTTAGTGGATTAGTTAACGGAAAGTATCGGAATACTCCTTACTATTCTAAACGTAACATTGAAATCTGTAGTTATTTATAGTACCCACAATCATGTGGCATAATGTCAAAATCAATCCAGGTGGCTGATTCAAATAATTCAAACCCATTAATTATGCCTGTACCTTTGAGATTTACGGGCATATATTCGTTACCTTTTCTCATAAGACACATTCATTGTACCATTGTACATGGTCTAAATATTACACTATACGACAAAATCGATTTTTTTTAGAAATCAATCAAACAATTTTTTTTTCGAGATTGAGCCATAAATAAAAACGTAATTTCTCCTATTTTCGACGTTAGCCTCCAAAACGAAGTATAGGTTTGAATTTGAAATTAGGCTTTTTGAAAAAATAACCCAGCCGAAACTTTCCGTCAGTCGGATGAACTTTGACACAGAATAACGTACTGCACAATATGATTTACACGATTAATATATATACATATTATGGCGTCACGTTAGTTTGCGACTACGCAATAATTAAATGGGTCTAAAAGATGCACTTGAAACACTTGACAAAATATAAAATAAACCTAAAATCTGTATAGCCAAAACCTGTTTGCCGAATCTGAATTGGGTCTAATTCAATAACCACAAATAAAACAGAGGCATCTTAACCAATATTGCCACTAATGTTTCCCTGGACCACGATAGGATTCATTTACGAAAGGACGGATGCTGACCATTGCCACAATTTAAACTTAGCACTTCCTTAATACAATAGCATTAACTAATGAACACTCAATAAGCAAAGATGAACAAATATGGCTACCACAAAAGTATTTCCATTTTAATGTACAAGCATACAAGTATGGGTAGTATACAGAAAAGCACATATGAAAACATCAAACTTGTTCAAAAAGTCAGAAAAAATTAATAGAAAGTCGAAAAGGCGGCGTTATAATGTAAATGTAAAGTGTAGTAGATAGTAGCCAATAAGTTCTTTCGAATTCACAGGGGATCGGATATACGCGTGGCATACACCATATTAATTTACATTTCACGTATACCCTATATATATGTAACCTCACATATACTTAAGTGAAAACAAAGAGTAAAGCAAAACGAATGAAAATGAAGACATTTCTGCATTAAATTTTACATAAACTTCTTGTATGGAGATGATGTTCCATGAATGAAAACGTACATATCCATACATGACATATTAATGAAGGTTTAGTTATATGTGAGGTATTAAAAGTCATTGATGTCTTCGATACAGGAGTTCAATAAAACCATATGATCTCATCAAAAATAGGTACACTTCATAGTTATGTAATTACGCCCTCATAAAATCATCTATAACTACACATGTGTTCTAAAACAATTAAATATATATCACCAATGGAAACGAGTGTAAATATACCAAAAAATCGTATGTAGTAATTCTTTCGCTTATCATTTAAACATATTAATATATACCTATGTACATATCCGGTACATACGAGAGTTTTTTTATTATGAATTTATTATTATTGAGAAAAAATTCTAAACACGCACTTATCATACGATATATCAAGTTCCAAAGTCTGAGGAAGTGAACAATTTTCAGAATTATCAAATATGTCTTTTGGTCAGTGTTTACCCTTTTGCACCCCCAGCCTAATGGGTTAATTGCGTGCTAGTTGTTGATACATGATCTCTTTTTATGAACATAACAAAGGATTGACAAAATGTGTCCAACATATGGACAATTAGGGTCGTTTGTCAAGTAAATATTAAAGATAAAGTTAACAAATGTGGCAGTAGGTACTTCTGTGTGTTTTTAATGGCAATTAAGGGGTTAAATGAAATCTATTGAGTAAAGCTAACAAAAAAATTGTACAGTTAATACTTGTACTAATATTCTATGAGCCTACGCTCCTAATCTAGAGAAGGCAATATCAAAGTTATATTTGTATATATTGTAGAATATTCAGAAAATTTTTTCATTGAAAATTAAGTTATATTTAATTTTAATTTTAAATTTTATTTAAGTTTGCACTTAAGCTTTCTGCGTTCCACCAATATTCAAAATAGACATACAAAAAAATTAAAAGCATGAATGTTAGAAAGAATAAAAGCATATTTATGTAAACAAAAAATTGGATTTATTTGTCAAAATGAAAAAAAAAAATTAAATCAGCTGATAGAAAAATGTAAACATTGTTGCATATAACAGTATTTAAATAATATTTAAATGGCAAAGCGATATCATTTAAATAAAAATTAAGTCAAATGGTGAAACTGAAATAAATAATTTTTCACTTAAATTTGTTTTGTGAAACCGGATGTTAGAGAGATTAATTTACTGACTTCATTTGTGGTAAATGGGGCTACCTTTTTTGAGTTAATACAGGTAATAATTATTTCTCCAAGCGATCCTTTACAGCAAACTGCAACAAATAATCTTTTTGAAATTTAAAAATTTGCGAATACGTCTTGGTTAGCCATAATATGCAAATCTATGTATTTTCCTCCATATCCATTTTGTGTATATATAAAAGAAAACACAAAATGGATATGCAAAGAGAAGGTAAATACAAAGATTTGCATATTATGGCAAGATTAAGATCCTATGAACGCTTAAAGATTTTGTAGAATATGCATGAAACAAATGAAAGGGAAAATCAATAGAACTTGAGCCAGGGCTCAGAACAGAGATACACATGCACAGAAATCCAAAGATAAGCGGATTTAAAAGCAACTCTTTCAAATAGAAATCATGTATTAAGCAGCGGGTGCAATTTGTGTCAACATAACTGTTTAGTACATATAAGCAATTTATTGGTACATTTGTAATGCTTCTTGCATTTGTCCAATGTTATGTATGTACATATATGTACGTAGGGATATTTTTCCAGTCCATAGGCTTGATGTTGATTACAAATGTGAGTCCTAAAGTTTTAAGCATGAAGAACGGTCACAAAAATATATTAAATTATCAAAAACTTAGTCAAAATTATTAAATCTAACACAATATATTTAATATTTTTCTCTTATATAAGAGACATTTGCAATGTTCATTCATAACATGCTCGTAAACATGTGAACTATTACTGGATTGCAAAGGTTGAGAATAGGTATGATTATATGTGACGTTTACTCAACATTTAGTTCTAAAACCCATTTATTCAATTTACTACTGCACCCTAATTTTTAAAGACTTTTGTTTACTAAACAAAAGAAGCAATAAATCAAAACACCTACAAACATCATATAATAGAACACTAAAACGCAGTATATGAAAGAATAATATGGACCTCATAGTAACCCCTTTAAAAGACTTACAAGATCGGAGAACAAATTGCTGTGTAAATGTCTCAGTTTTTTGTAGAAAATCATGATGCCTCTCAAATCCTTTATTCATCACAGTTCAAAAGATTGTGCCACCACCTTTGCCTTTTTACAATGCCATCAATGCAACAGTCACAGCATTACTTGTATTTATTCCTCCGATAAAAGGTGAAAGGAATTATAAAGAAGGGATACATTTTTTACAGATAAAATCTGGAGTTGATCAGGGAATAAAAAGATAAATACAAATAAGAAAATATACAATTTCTAAGTTTAACGTAGGTGGGTTTTACTTCAATTAGCAAAATTTATAATTTGTTAACAATTGTAAATGCATTCCTTGCAAAAATGATTATGATTGACATGTGTTACGACTTTATATCGCGCAAATTAAACGAGATTCACAATATATGTAAATAAAACCATTATAGAACTCCAAATAGGAAATCATTTATATATTATATCGGAAATTGTTTCTAATTGGCTTTGCATAAACGATAATTTGTTCTTAATTTTAAAACCTATTACTATTTTGCTATCTTCATTTTTCGGTATTGTACAAATGGAAGGTCAAAACTAATAGTTATAGTTAAAATTATAATTATTTAAGCAATACTATTTATTCCTAAAAAATACAACATTTTTAAAAATGTGTGATAACTTTAAAGTAGTTATATAGTTATCTACTGAGTTCGATTATCAGTTACAATCATACGAGATTGGCTGGAGACATTACTATATCCTGTTGAATTGAAATTTAAAATTTTTACTAGTTACCTGGCAATCAGTCAATAAGAAACTTGTGCTTAGAACTAAATTACTTTCTAAGTATTTTCAAAGTAATGAAAGGAGATCCATCTATGGGCGGATCTAATTCTCCCTTACACCACCCCCAGCACTTCAATTGTTTCCAACATTGGTCAAAATGAATAAAAGCAATTTCAATTTACACAGAACGTGGCCGTGTACTTTTATCCGTAAAAAATGTGGTACATATGTACAATGGCGTACAGCTCCTGGCGGAAATAGCAAATGTTTGGAAAGAAAACTAAACTGAGGAATATATATGTATCCTGACAACGAAAGAATGTAACAACAAAAGCAACATAAAGAATTTAACACAAAAGAAAATATATTGACAAAGAGAATAAGTTTGTAAGGATACTATTTCAACTTATTAGTAAAAACGCACTGTACTAAAAACCTATTCCACAAATATTTCAAACTAGGGTAATCTAGGTATTAAATATCCCTAATGATTAAATAATTATTTGCAATAGAAAAATTTCGCTATCTTCCATAAATCTCGTATACGTTTAAAGCAAAGCTTTCACATACATATTTGTAGGGATGTACTTGTATATACGTGTACAACACACATGACATCCAATAACGAGTACTACTTGTTATTTATTTGGTCCTAAAAATTACACATTTTCTTATTTCTAAAAAGAATACCGAACATGTTTCTAAAATAGCAACGAAACGTGTCTAATATTACATGAAATTTGCTAAAATGATGACAATATTTTTTACTGATATAATCAGTGGAATGACAGACTGTCATCTCAGCCTATAAGTATTTTATGTAACAAAATCAAAACGCAGACATGAATTAATGGCAATACACAATTCATGTATGCTTTGTCCCATTCAGAAGCGGTACTTGGTTGATAAATTAAATTAATGTGTTTTAAAGTTGTCAATAGCAACACCATTACTATCTAAATTTCAACTACACTAAATTTTTATGACTTCATTTCCTTTTAAGCGCACTCTTACCACAGCCTCATCCTTTCTGGGTGCGCATGCGCAAGAATGTTGAATGGTATGCCCGTTTTTTAAATAAAATGTCAACTTGTTAATTTATTTTTACATATCCGTTTTTTTTCATCTTTAATTATTTAAAGAATTTTAGGGAAGCACAAGGATTCATTTAATTTGTCGTTTGACTTCCTGTCATCTGCTCTTACAGAACGATTTTTCAAATGAATGCAGATGGCACTGCTTAAATAAATAGTTTTAAAACTACACGAATTTGTTTTGGGGGAGATCGCGACCATTCAAAAAGGAGATTCCAAATATTTTTACATACTCGTACATATCTACATATGGTTCATTCGGTTGGATAAAAACAAATGGATAAGCGGATTTTTTCAATACTAAAAAAGAATCACTTTAGTTATCTCTATACATATGTATATATACATTATTTAAGTATACTAAGGTGCAAGTAAAAATTGATTAGTTGGTAAGCGCGAACCATTGTGGTGTTTTAATTCTTTCGCGGTCTTTGGCCGCGCTTTAAAAAAATAATGGTCGATCCAATACCGTGGTGTCCTTAAAAACAAACGGTACGTTTGCATTAATACGTTAATTAATAATAATTCTAAATATCTAAATAATTTACAGAAGGTAATGTTGTCCACGCAAATTCTTAAGATAATTCTCAAACACATTTAATTCGCATAATCGCATATGCTGTGTTCAATATACATACTTACATGAATTAGCCTTAGAAATTAATATAAAACTGTAAGATGACATTAGCTCCCTAATCGCTAAAATGTTCATGTGTTCATTGAGTTCATATTACAATCCTCAACCGTACGAAGAGATAAATCTACCTCGGTACAAATTATATATTTGTAACACCTATTATAATGCGGTGAAATCTAGTTACTACGCTTAGTTAGCGATAAGATTTACTTTATTTTGAAACAATTGCTTACTGTCGGTATTGGTTGATATCTTTACTCAAATAGAAGATGTCATTGGATTCCGAATAAGTAAGCCTAGACATAGTGAAGCATATAATTTTAGTGATTCTTCGTACAGCATACACCTAACCCAAGCAAATTTCATTAGTCACGTTCTTCATGTTGACTTATGTCATCTTACTATCATTATTATTATTTAATATGTACATCAGTGTCATACACATCAAATTACACTTGCAGGGCACTCTGTTAGAAACAAATACTAACTTCAGAATATGTGATTCTGAGATTCTAAGTGCTTCTATTTTCATCTCCATTTTCCGTGCATTTTTTCGATAATCTTGCAAAAAGAAAAATGTATATTTAAAACACGAAATATAAGTGTGTACATAAATATAATGTATATGTCTTCGTACACATGTCAATGCCGGACAAAAAAAAGAGCACTCTAAAGAAATTAGGGGTTTTTTTTATTTAAAAACAAACACTTTTATAATAAGGAGAGTAAATAAAATGTTTTATTATAGCTGAATAATGTACTTAGTATAATTAATATCCACTTGTATAATAGAGTTTGATTTGTTAAAGCTTCATCGATGTAAAGTAAAGACTCAACAAGTATTGGTCCGTGTGTGACCAATGCTGAAGTGCTGCCGACATGCGTATAGATATCCTTGTCTAAACCGTCAGGTGGTTAAACCACCAAAAGACATTAATAAACAAAAGCGTTTCGGGTTGTGAGAAGTACTTTGAAATTAACGACTTTACATAACACCACGACTCTTTTCATGTTAGTACTTAATTACTTCCGTGCATATGATTTTTATCGATATATAGTTGAAATAATCTCGAAGTTCAAAAATAAATAAAATGTATCGTATGTTAAGCTTAGAGATCAGAAGAAGTGATGTGCTATTATAGTAAATACACCAACGAGTTTAAAATTGATTTGTTTGTTAAAGAAAAGTATTTAACATCAGTGTAAAAGGGTTTTATTTAATTTATAATTTGTAATTCATTTTTAATAATAGTTAGCAGCAACTGTGTTGTACGCAAATGTTTTATGATTATAACTTTTAAAAGATGTGTGTAAAAAACATACCCATACTCATTTTTTAATAAGGTACATTAAATATTTTTGAGTTTATAAGTGAGTTAATACATATATCTTGGGAAGGTATAGTAACGGAAGCGGCTGAATAAATCGAATAATGCAGTGTTGAAGGCAAAGGAACTAAGCGATTAGTGTATTAGGCACACCCACTTTTTTATATTATTTGTATTTTCTGGGGATAAGAGAAAACGTAAACGCAATTTAGGAAACTTCAATTTACTCCACGCTAGATGTACACTACTCGCTTGTATGTATGTACTACATATGTATGTATGTATGTATGTAGATATATGGACAAACAATGTATTTATAAGAGACATCAAACATACTTTGCCGCGCTAATTAAAGGTTATTTCATTATTGCATGCGCTTAACCTGCCAAAAAAGGATAATACATAAAGTACTTGGATGTCAGTAACTGGAACAAACAAAATTTAAGCAAAAATGTTGGAACAAAGATAATTTACAATAGCAATTTGCAGTACATATGGTGCAGGTTCTAAATGTAATTATAAGAGTGTGCAAGGGTAGAGAAAAATGTCTAAAGGCGTGTTAAATGTGTATTGGTTTTACTGATGAAAGTGTTACTTTAATACGTAAACCGTCTTCCGATTTGATGTTCATAAAAAACTAGGGAAAGAAATGCAGGAGCAATTGAGCTGAAGACTTTAAACTAAATTTTGCAAATATTTTATTTAACGTGCACATGTATGTGTATTTAAATTGTCAATATTTTCGTCAAATACGGTACTTGTACTTCTAATACAAAAATAGCAAAGCCGAAATACATACACATGTCAACATGTTTTTTGTATGAAGGCATACCACATTCACCGCGCTACTAAGTACCTACTTAATGCATAGGTCCTACTCTTATTTGTAGTACTATGCATTCAGTGTCGCATCGAGGATTTCGGCGTGGAGGGTGATGCAGTTTAACTGTCCCTCGTTTTAAAATAATTACAATATATGTGTGTATGTATTTCGCAAAGCTATTTGTGGATAATTTAAATATAATACAATTAGCACATTGTTCAATTTTCAGCAGTAATAATTAAAAATGCAATCTTAAGAAAATGATGCACGAATCACGAAGAATCTATCATAAATCATTATTTTTAAACAACACAATTGGAGAATATCATACTCAATGGATATTGCTAAAATGTCAACATTTTATATGTACATATATTCATGTTATATTGATTTTTAAAGAAAATATGGAATTGATCACAAGTTACAATATTACCGACTCCTCCCTTTGATACGCTACTGTACATGTATGAAAATATACATATGTATGTACATACATATCATGGACAAGCACTATATGGGTATGTATAGTTTCATCCTTTCGAAAATCGTAGGTTTGTAATGTTATGAACAAACGCATACAGTTCGTTCTGCAACATAAATTCCAAATTGAACTGGACATGCACATTAGTAGGCTCCGTTGGACACTCCTTTATGCTTCGCAGAATGGTTTGAAAAACGAAAGGATTTAGGCTATAGATATCGGCAAGCGTCATTTAAGACAGCAGGATGTCTACGCAGCAAATCACATCTGCTGCAATGCAATTGTATAATTTTTAATTGTAGATTAGCAATAAAGGTCGAACATGTTTCGAAATAATGAGTTCGTTGAGTTGAAATGATGTATGTATATGTGTGGGTACATACATATACATATGTATGGTTTGAAACTATGTACATATGTATGTATGTATAAACGTTTTTGCGAAGGAATAAGCATGTATATTGTATGTATGTACATATTTATAAACTTGTCGATTGCGAATACAATATTCTAAATAATTAGTATAATGTTAATATAGAATTTGCAATACACTTATAGAAAGGGTTTTACCACTATTACACATGTAATCGAAAAACGGTGATTTTATTCCCAGAAAAGGTTATCTACAACTTTTTTTGATTTTCTACTTTATTTCTTCGAAATGTTTTGTTATTATATTCTTTTTTCTATTCAGCTCACATTATTTTTCAATTCACATTGACCATTATTACCGTTTGACAGGATGTTCAGTTCAATTGTAAAAGTTGTGTAATTTATTAGACGTTTGCTACAGAGGATACCTCTCTGTTTCGAGAATCCCACACAAAACACTTAAATGTGCATGGTACTGTGTGCAGTTACCCTTTCCTGTGTGTCCCTTGTCGCCTTCATTGTGTTCTATGACAGTTGCTATATTTTGTTCTTTGCAATTTATTTTAAAATAATAATCATACTTGGCGACTGGGACCACACTTTTTTAACAAGTGTCTATATTACGTGAACGAATGCTTACTAATTCTATTAACTAGTACCGGTAGGTAAAACAGCAACACAAATTTTATTTTTTATATATTTACATACATATATGTACATCTATATATCTTTATATACTAAATATTATATATAAATTTCATGTCCCGTTGTTTGCCCGGGATTGACGTCTAAACTACTGAACCGATTTTAATGATATGCACACGTCTGCAGTTTGGTAGAACTTAAAAGATAGGAGAGTTTATATTACAAATTTTAGTCGGAATGTCCATCCGTCTATCCATTCGGCCATTCGCTTAAGCGATCATTTCAATTGAAATAGCTCGGAGAGGTCCTTCCCAATGATGACGGAGCTTTTGGGTGCACAGATTGTGGGATCTCCCTTTTTATGGATTGGGCAGAGCTCACTGAGATTCCAATCGTCAGGCATGCTTTCTTCCGACCATATTTTGCAAAGAAGCTGATGCATGCACCTTATCAGTTCTTCGCCGCCGGATTTGAATAGCTCGGCCGGTAATATATCGGCTCCGCCGCTTTGTTGTTCTTCAGGCGGGTGATTGCTATTCGAATTTCTTCATGGTCGGGTAATGGAACATCTGTTCCATAGTCATCGATTGGGGAATCGGGTTCGCCATCTCCAGGTGTTATACTTTCACTGCCATTCAGGGTCGGAGAAGTGTTCCCTCCATAATCCCAGGATGCCCTGGACATCAGTTACCAGATTACCACCTTGGTCTCTACATGAGGATGCACGGAAACCTTCGTTAAGTCGCCTCATTTTTTCATAAAATTTTCGAACATTACCTCTGTCTGCCAGCTTCTCAAGCTCTTCGTACTCAATCAACGTTGCGAGGTAGGCAGTCTGTTTTCTCTCCGCTGCGAGACGACAATCCTCATCGTACCAGCTTGTTTTTTGTCGTCGCCGAAATCCAATTGTTTCGTCATGGAGGCTGAATTTTCCGACTGTTGTGCCAAAGACACCTTCTTCAAATCCAACACCAAATTTGCGCTCCTTTATATGGCCGCTGTAGTATAGTCACAAGGATCCACCTTCTTCCGTCCTTGTCACGTCCATCGCACTTCTTGGATGGCGGTGATATCTGCCTTTAGTCGTATGAGGACATCAACCAGCTGGGCAGAGGCACCCTTCCAATTAAGAGTCCGGACATTCCAGGTACATGCCCTTAAATCATAATCCTTAAAACGTTTGCAGGGGTCGTCATCAAAAGGGGGTTTCTCATACGAGGCTTTCTTCGATTTTTCATTGGTACTTCGTTTTTATGTGGTGTTTCCCAAACCCTACGCACAACCGCAGAAGCAGGTTCGCCTTCTCACTTTAGCTTGCCTTCAAACGGATGTTTGTTAGCAAGGGAAAACATCAGAAACCTTAAATTTCATTATAAAGAAGTTACAGAAGGTAGCGATGATATCGGAAAAGAACTTTGCATAAATACTGCATTTATTGTATGGCAGTCCCTTTCTAAAAATCGCCGAAATCGGACCATAGGTCCCCATATATCGAACATAAGGACCGCGGTGCTTCTAACCTAATATTAAGGTTTCCAACATTCAATGGACTTTATGCCATATATATGACGAATATGTGGGTCAAATTGTGTATTATAAAATATTAAATAAATAAATTGCGAGAGTATAAAATGTTCGGTCACAACCGAACTTAGGCCTTCCTTACTTTTTTATTTAATATTTGTTGAATTCTCCTTTTGTTAATTTAATAAAACTAATTTTTTATAACAATGTTTTAAGAAATTTTTATAAGTTCAAAAAAATTGTAGATAAACATACATACATAAACCGAAGTCAGAGAACGAAAAGGTTTCATGCTATTTCATTAAAATTCTCACATTCTCGTTTAAGTGGATTGTATTCGAAATTTCTTTTCGAAATGCATTGAAACATTGCACTATGCTAATCGTCGCCAGATGGCGCTATTGCTTGAAAATGCTTGCATTTATAATTTATTCTACCACATGAGAACGTGAATATATCCATATATAAATTATAGTTATAAAGGTTTTCTGATACGAGCGCTATCTAACGGTCATATATACACTTGTATAGAAATCAGAGAACGTATAGAATTCGAAACAGAGATCGTATATTATACGTTCTCTGCGAAGTTTAACTTTTTGACAGTCTATTTTGTAGTCGGCAATTTATTTTCCCTAAATTTGACATATTCTGATTACACTAATATTTCGTTAGTGTAAATTTTGTTTTTTTGTCGTTGTTACCACATAAAAAATTGCCTTGAGCATGCTTTATATTTTAATGTAAAATTCGGCTGTAAATAAAAAACTTAATTATTAAATTTGTAATCGGATGTAATAAATACAAGAAATAGCACCAGAATAGTAGCCGAAAGAAATAAATTACTTTATAAAAACAACAAAAGGTGCCGTTTATTCACTTACACTTCACTGGCAGAAACATTTTGTACCTTTCCGCTAAACGGAAAATTGCATTATTAAAACGTCAACGACAACGGGTTCGAAGGCATTAGCGTGTACTGTTTTTCCAGAAAAGAAGTCAAAAAGTAGTTTTGCGTAATTTTTTATAAGCGCAGTCCATAAAATGTCAAGCTTTCGTAAGCGACATGTACAAAAACCAGTACCAGGCACACGGACTAGTCCACAAACAGGACAGATAATAACATCAAGTGGGAATCCATCGTTTGATGTTATTTTTGGTAATACAAATAATAAATAAAATAATTAATATAATATTAAAAAACAAGTTACGCATTTTAGGAGGTGGCTTACCTGTTGGATCAATATGTCTAATTGGTAACGTTGATCATTTAATAAGTTTACAGAAATAAAAACTGTTTTTCTTCTTTTTATGATGTAGAGGAAGATAAGTACGTAACATTTTCAAAGGTTTTAGCGAAATACTTTATCGCCGAAGGAGTAGTTTCAGGACAATCGGTTTTATTAGGAAGTTTGGATGATGATCCACAGGAATTAATGCGCAAATTGCCAAAACCACTCAATGACGACGAAGTGGAGATTGAAAAATGTACCGAGCAAGAAAACGGGGATGCTCCTCAAAATGGTTTACGGATCGCTTGGCGCTACAATGATCTACCTCCAGTAAATTCCGAACAAGTACCAAGTAAAATTGGTCACCATTTCAATTTGATGGAACAAATGGATAAAAATTTACTAGACTTTGTCGATACACTTTTATGGAATGGAAATTCGTATGTTAACTCAGATGAAGGTGACGATGATTATGATTGTGGATTAGGCGATGAGGATAATGTATTTTTTGGGGTTGATTCAAATGCACCGTCCAAGGATGACACTGATCAAAATACGACGAGCAGCAGTAGTGGAAGCAACATAAGCTGCAAAGAAGTCGATTTAGAGCAGGAACGAATTAATGCTGCAGCTGCACTACTCTCTGGTAATACCAATGAAAATCCACGGATTCAAAATGCGACTAAATTACAAGTCGATGCTCTGCAGATACCCTCAATTTTAAAACAAAAACAAAATAATATTGCCCAAAAAATCTTTAATAATATGAAATATCAGCGTTTTCTAAAATTAGTTCAGTCATTTGCAAAGGAGGAGAAATTTTCACCGAGTGCATTGGTGTATCGTAGCCTTTGTCGTATTTGTATAACATCACTTGGATCGCCACATTGGTATGATGAAGACTTTTCTAAAAATATTTTAAAATTTCTAACAGTGTTAAGAGGCATAGTACGGAATTCAGTGTCTGTATGTTTTATCACTATGCCAATGCATTTGATAGCTAAATACGTAAGTATAAATTAGTGGATAATTACTTCAGTAACTAATAGTAAAATTTACATAAAGGATGAGTTGCTTGTTCACAAAATACGGAATTTGGTAGACTATGCCATCGAATTAGAATCATTTAACGGTTCCGAACACGAAACCAATATCGCTTTTAAAGAATACAGTGGTCTAATACATTTACACAAAATAACAGCTGTGAATACACTTACTGCCTATATGCCAGAAACTTCCGATTTAGCATTTAAGTTACGTCGAAAGAAGTTCGTCATTGAAAAGCTTCATTTGCCTCCAGGTAATTTATATTCATGTTTTTATGCAATCGTAAAAACAAACTTGTCTATTTTTTAGAAATTCAAGAAGATACCAAAGGAAGTATTCAAAAATTTAGTTGCAGTGGTGGCTCTTCAACCAGTACAACTTCAATGGATTTTTAAATATCCTATTCTTTGCTATGCAAATGCAATTTCAACGTTCAACAAAATAAATAATGGGGAGATTTTTAAAATATGCAGGTTCATATAATTTTTATGACTGCAAATAATATAAAATAAATCCAAAAAGTTTGCAAGTGTTTATCTAACAAACAAATGTGTTTTATATTGTAAATTATTTATACAAAAATTTAACCAACAAAAATCATATAAAATCTATTTTAATAACATATTACCTACTAAAATGTGAGTACCAATTCCGATTAATTGATTTGATATTTAATTCATTATTTACATTGGATTTAATTATAAATTGAAATACACTAGGTAAGATAAGTATAATAAGACTTACAGTGTCTTTAAAACTACATAGCAAATTTCGCAAAGAACCTACTGTTTCAAATCATAAGAAACTGATATTAATTTTCGCTTTGAACGAAAAGTTTATAGTAGAAAGTATGAGTACATAAATACTCTGAACATCGAAAGTTTTTCGATTAGTGAAACAATAAATTGAAACGGACTGGTATTACATATAACACCTACACATATCATAAAAATATTTTTTTTTGGCGACTACATACTCATATTACAGAATATACATACTGTTCAAACAATTGTAAGTCATTTTCTTTGTACATTCAACAGGTAACATCAATGTGTTTTAGCGCTTTCCATTATCGCTTTTTCATTCCTATACGGTTTGCCGAACAGCTATCGCATAAATTAAACGAAAGAGCAAGAGAGTGGAACAATTACATTGGAAATATTTTAAATTCAATTGTTAGCTTGTTTACATATAATAGCAACTACAACATTGATATAGAGCAGCAATACATTTCCATTTTAACCATACAACAAATATTTGAGGGAGCTCTTTGCCATCATTCAGATCAAACTATACAATCAGTCCTATTTAGTAGTCGTTGAGCATTAGATCAAATTATTTAGTCGTGTTTCGATTTAATATGAATTCATATAATGATTTGAAGGTAACGGACGAATAAATTAAAATACTAATGGATATATTTTTTCTGGATCCAATATTGTCACCATTACCATCAGTTCATTACCATATGAAAAGCAGTTATTCTACAATATACATACTAAATGTTGGCATTAAATTATTTCGTACACACTGAACATAATTATATTACAAAAATTAACAAAGTAAAAGTCGGACAATGGCGCGCCCATTCAATCATAAATTATTGCGCAATTGTTGTAACCTCATATTTTTGGTGAGTAAAATTAAAAGATTGTGTAAGTGATTAGTCAAAGTAGTTATTAAAAAAGAACAAAAAATATTGTATTTGCGTTGACTAAACAATATACATATGTACGGATATTTATTTCAATTTCCGCAGAACATCTGAAAATGTTTTATGCTGTCCGTTATGCTCTATCGCTTACACATGTTGAATAGAGTATAATAGTGTTGTCGTATATATGAATCACTTCAAACATTGGTAAATTCGCGCTGCACTGTCGACATTTAATTGAAAACTAATATCTCAAAAATTATCAGACCAAGTTAAACCTAATTTGAAACATAACATTGACGTATAGCTACTCCACGCCTACTTCGCATTTAATACCATTATATATTATGGCAAATAGTACTTCTAGTGGTAACTTTCACCTTAAAATTGTCGAAATCCAATTTTTTCAGACCCTCAGACACCGAAAATTAAGGATAAAAATAGATAATTTTATTAAAAAATCTGTCTAATTGTCAGCAGCTCCCGAGCTTAACACTTCCTACTTATTTTCTGTTGCTTCTGCATTTAAATAATCAAAGTTGTTAAAATGATAAAATTTATGCATTACAATAATTTAAAAACTCTAATTTACGTTGTTTTTGTCTAGTTCTGCGGAGTGATGCTTGTCGTTTTTGGTTTCTACCTCATTAATGATTCGAAACGAATCCTTCTCTCACGTCTTCTGGTGACAACGAGCGAGCAACTTAACAGCCTACCACAACCTTTGTTCTACTACATTTCTATTGCTATTCCTGTAGCAGGATGTGTGGCTGTCTTTATCGCCTTGCTTGGATATTGGGCGTCCTACCAGCAAACCTACTGCTGCCTTAGTTTATACTTTTCATCAGTGATCGTATTGCTTCTAGCTGAGTCGTTAGTCTGTTTAGCCATTACATTGTGGCCACATTGTTTGGGCATCAGTTTGGACGAATCGAAAATGGTTAAAGCTCTACAGGGAAATTATGGTGTGCCCGGAAAGGAACAATTCACTAATGCAATGGATTTGGCCCAGACTCGTTTCGGCTGCTGTGGTATGAATAGTAATATTAACTATAACACATCCAGCTGGAAGCTGCAGGGTTACGGTCAGCGAGAATGGGTAGTACCTCTCACTTGCTGCATTTTACACAATGTCACTGATAAGATGTCTTATTTGGATCCGAAGCCTGTGAATATAACTCAGTGTCAAATGTTACAGAAGATGGACTATGTTCAAAATCGTCACGAAGTACCTTGTCTTAAGTACTTGGAGAATTGGTATTATGAGCAGTATACATTGTTCTTAGGCGCCAGTATTATCATTGCCATTGTAGAATTTTGTGTATTACTCTCCGTAATTGTAAATTGTACAAAACAAAAACACCAAATACTTTAGATAACATTTATGAAAAATATTTATAATCGAGAACTCTAAATACTACCATCGGATGAAACAAGAACGTATTTCGGTGATCTAACCATTTTTGGAACGGTAAGTAGCAAATTTTATTTGTCATCCTTGGACCAACTCCCTGTAGCAGGTTTATTCTACATTATCATAATCCGTGCGGTGACTGAGTCCAACCTGAGCCAGAAGAATTTTTTTCTGGTCCGTGTGTGAACCATAAGGTAATTCTTGCTCTGGGTGGTGTCATTTTTAGAATCATATTCCAGGCCATTCCTATAGTACGTCGACAACATTAAACATTTTACAGACCAGACTTTAGATGTAAGTTATTTCCAAAAAGGGTCTAGATAACGTTAAAACAATAACAATATATTCCTAAATAAAAAGTACCGTTATTTTAAGCGTGTTGTTTGAGGAATTAAGTTTGTATATGGGCATTTCCGCCATGTCGAACGTGACAATCGCACACATTTCAACTAAAAAAAATTATGAACCAAAAAATTTTGACAGTAGGATTTTTTAATAGCTCTTTATTAGCCCTACATTTAGTGTTAAGGTTGATTTTGGAACGGTTTTCATTTTCAAGATAATTGCAAAAAATCAAGGCATTCGCACGGGACAAAAAATGGAAGTCGTTTTTGGGGACAACGAATCAAACGTCGTTTCAGCGAATTTGAGGCAATATTAAAATGTTTTTGATTGTAAAATGTTGCGCATTGATACCTTTTAAATTGGTATGAATTTCACCCAAAAATAATTTATAGTTTTTTTTAATTAAATATTTACCACATTCGCACGGGACATGTCGCACGGGACATTTTTTTCCATAATAATATTTATGTTGATTTTGTTGTTATAAAACAGAATTGTTTAACAACAAGTCCAATAAAATGGCTTAATAAAGTAGTAAATGTATTTATTTATTTATTTTAACTAACATGCAACGAGAAACCCAACAAAAACTCTATAGTATGAAATGAAAATAGTATTATGAATGTGAAATACAGTTTTTTTTCAGAAATTCTGCTGTCCTCGGGTATAAAAATAATGTTTGGATTTCGTTATCTGCCAGACATTCCTTTTGATAACTGCTCCCAATGCATCGTCGGCTCTTTGCAAAAAAATTCCATTCTAATGAAGAGCATTAGCAATTTTTTATAAGAGCAACCAGGCTTGAAAATATAAATTTCTTTTTAAAAAAATAAATATTTTAGAAAAGCAACTAAAGGATTTCTTAATTTTATTTAAGAGATTTATCAAGAAAATAATATGTCATGCGTTAACTTGTCACTTTTAAAGGCAAACGCTTTTCTCCTGACAACATTGTTAAAATGAGCACTCTTATTTTGATTTGTAAGCCTGTAATTCCCGCCAAAATCTATTTTAATAGCTAGTTCAGTGGAATTTAAAGAATTTATAAGACAAAAAATAATTTTAAATTTTTGAACTCCACACCTACGATGTCGCACGAGACCAATTTTAAGTAGTTACCAAAATCACAATTTAGCGAACTTTCTTCTTCGAACTTCAGTGGAACTTCTCTAACTCGAATCACCATAATGCACAAAAAAACTTCGAGTTATAGAAATTTTCATTAAAACATACATTTTTCAAAAAGCTGTAAAATATAGTTTTATACACAGTTTTATTTATTTACTTCGCAAAATTTTTATGTACATACGTTAAAATATGTTTTATGTAATTTCGTTTGTTACAGTTTACTATTTGGCTCTTGTCACCTATATTCCATGCCTTTGTTAGATGATTTATGCAATCCATAAGTGTAATATCATATTTCTTGTTCGCATCCGTACAATATAAAGGGACTCTTTTAAAATTCTGTTTCGATAGTAAAATTTTAAATTTTGTATTATGCTCTGACCAAAAAGTTCAATTTATGGAAGAAAATTTGTATGAAATTTGACTTCTATTGCCAATTCAAGAGTTCAAGTTATGGAGATCTTCGAGTTATGGAAGTTCCACTGTATTTCCGATGCAGTGGGAACAAGTGTTATTTTTTGATGTCGCACGGGACATTGAAATATAAGATAAAGATAGTACAAAAACAGACAACAACAGTTATTTGCAATCGATAACTCTCTTATGCATTTTATTTTGCTCTTTGTACCCTTATAAAGGTTTTATACAAACCGAAAATTAATACATGATAGTTTCTTTAACGATTTTGACGAAAACACAAATGCAGTAGAAAAATCGAAATGAGAAAAGTAGCTCCTATGCGACTTGGCTTTCGTATATCACGTAATTGGTTATGAATTAATTTAATATAAATAAATTTAAATATTTTCTTATGGAAATAATAATGTTTAATATTTTGTCTGTGGTGGACCTTCTGGCGGAAATGCCCATATGTATGTATATGTTTTATAATACTCATATTACTAACAAGATGCATGTTTTGAAATTAGAGTAGACATATTTGTTATATTAGTTCAGAGGAATATAATCGTCATCAGAACTGTCCGAAATCTGACGAATACGCTTTCGTTTCTTAATCTGGGCAACATTTTTGAATTTTTTTCGAACACGTTGTTGTTTTTTTAAAATACGTTCGGCCCGTTCCAGCGGGCTCAAAGTTTCATTTTTCGATTTGATATATTCTTTGTCATCCTCTTCATCAACTACAAAAGAGTCGCAGATATACTGGGAAGGTTCTATAGATACCATTTGTGAGTAAATTTGGCTGTGATCATTATACTCCCGGAAGGCCGGAATTTTGAAAGCACCACGGGCTATTGGTTTGGGACTTCTGAAATATAAATGAAATTATCTGTATTAGTATAGCGTTTAAATAGTTAGAATTTGGCATACTTAATGGATTGCAAGTAGTGTGCTTGCATCTGAGAAGATGTGGGTGCATTTTCGTCTAATGTCTCCAACTCATCACTCGATACAATCATAGAGTCCTTCACATACTGACTACAGGGCATTTCATTATATTCATCTTCACTTTCATCGCCACTAACTGTAGCCTCATAATCAATAAAATTATTCAGACGGTTACGCTTTTGTCTTTGTCGGCAGAAAGAATTAACTGCCTCCTGCGTTTCAGTGATTTCTTCGCACTCCGTTTCATACCCTTCTCCTGTCTTTGTATTAATAACAGTAGAATCGCTGTGTTCATTTGAAATGGATTTCGTATATGGTGCGGGCTGATTAATTTAATAAGTATACTATATATTACTAATGCTATAAAAAACGGATTTTTTATTTACATACGATTTGTGTTTCGATAAGCTCTTCACAATCTGTTTCCGACCCAACTGTTTTCTCAATTCGTTCGCCTGAATCACTCGACGAAATATCTTTACATTTGGATGTTTTAAATGATGACATCGTTGAATTTTCATTGTCGCTTATATTTGTTGGTAAAAACGGCTCATCATCGGTTGTTGATAAACATAACGCTTTGCGAACCTGTTTTTCTGCGAAGGCTACGCTATGTTGTATATGTTCCGGCAAGTTACCTTTTCGCCTTTTAACATTTTGTAAGAACAATTCGTAAAGGGTTGGTGATTTTTCATATTGCTCTGGATGAGTTGATAACCTTTCTGGTGGTGTTATGGGTCTATTAGGACTCAGCATTTCTAAATTAGGATTCGCATTAGTTGAAGTATTTAAAAAATCAATCGCTTCTTTTTGGAGAGGAGCGAACGGGGTTAGTTGCTTTTCATATTGTTTTGCTTCAATAGGTAGCCTTTTTGGTGACGTTTTGGGTGTATAAGAACTCAGTATTTCTGAATTGCGATTTAAGTTAGAAGTGTATACATTTTCTTTTTGACTTAAATCGTTATTAGAGGAGGAATACAAAGGTCGATCAGTCAAAACTTTATTATCGTCAATTTTGGAGTTCAAAGTAGGGGTGTTATCAACAAATTCCTCATATAAAATTTCCTCAGGAAATGGTTTCAAAAAATCATTTATATTTACATGTAAATCATTTAGGGTTGACTTTGATAAAGAAGACACCCGTTTAGGAAATTCATTAGTAAAGGTGATACTTTTACATTCATTTGAACATTTGTTTAAATTTGGAAGTGTACAATTGGGCTCTGTCTTTTTTGATCTGTCATTGATCAAAGTTTGTTGTTCTAGCTGATATTCTTCCGTTGAAGTGTCAGATAAAATTATAATGTCAGATGATTTATTTTCGCTATTGTATGCAGTCAAATTTTCGTCCGCCAATTGCAATGACTTCACCATTGTGTAACTTTGTTTCCCAGAATTTAAAATCTGACGCTGAAAAGCTTTTACTAAAGGTGTTTGTACTGGAGTAGACTTGTTACCTGCATTTATTGTAAATTCATTCCATAGGCAATTATCTTGACATGTGGATTCAACATTTATGCTAGATTCACCAAATCTGCTGATTTCAGCTTCTTCATCGAAAATGACAGTTTCGTATACCATTGAATTGGTATCTTTTCTCAATTGTGAATATGATACAGGTTGATAATCATCAATTTCAGGTTTGGAATATGACTCTTCATAAAACTTTGTTTTCTTTAATTCTTCTTGTATGTAATCAAAATTATCGTATAAAAGTCCTGGTTCTTCCAACCCATTAAATATTGCATTGCAAACCTGTGTGTATTCACTGTCATTTAGGTCATAATCAGAGGGAGGTCTATAACTTCGTTTTCTACCTAAACTTTCAATATTAGCATCATCAATGAACATTTCCACACTTGAGAGATTGTCACCCAACAGTTTTGTAATAATGTCGCACAAATGTCGAATATCTTTTTCTTCGTCCGACATTTCATCGGGATTCAAAGGTAATATATCCAATAACTTCATCTTCTCCAATACATCCTTAACAATATATGGTTGCGTTCTTAAAATAAAACGTTTTCCATCATTAGATATCTTTGATGATTTCAATTGTTCTATCGGATTAGTAATAAGTTCTTTAGGGGATATTAAAGGTGAATTTTTTTCGAGGACTCGTTTTAGACTGCGAAAACGTTGAGAATTATATAGTGATATTTCTTGACCGGGATTTAATTTATGAGCACCTGTTTTGGAACATGTAGTTTCACTTAATAGCTGTGTATTAGATGATACGGGATCTTCAAAAGCACTGAAATAATCATCAATTTTTCGCAAACATTTTTCAAGATTTTGTTGCGTCTCTAAGCCATGCTGTGACGGATCCGTAAATAATGTGTTAATATTTGGTCTTACTTTTCCTTTGAAAAAAGTTCTCAAATCTTGATTGCCCAACATTTTTTTTGTTCCATTCTTTGAATTTACAGATTTGTTCGTTTCTTTCAATTTACGTGGTTTTATAAAAATCTGAAACACTTTAGGATCTATATCAATAGGGACCAATCGTGGCGAGTTCTTATATAAAGATTTTTTTACAGTTATTGAATGGAGCATTCTTGCATTAATCAAGTCCTTCTGCGCTAAAACATCTTTAAAAATTTGTTGTTCCCGGCCTTCGGTAACCAATACCACAACATGACCTTGTTTTTTCCTTCCAGTTCGTCCAATTCTTTGAATGAAACGTTGTGGATTCGAAGTATTGATGTCGAAGCATACAATAAGCTCTACTTCGCCAACATCTATACCTTCTTCTCCGATAGAAGTGGCTATGAGGATATTACATTTACCACATCGAAAGTCATCCATAATTTGAATCTGTTGTTTTTGTGTTAGTGAACACAAAGAACCGGTGGTGCTACCCTGACCTTATAATTTGATATGAAAATTAGTTTCTTAAATAAACATGGAAAGGACAAATTATGTCATAATTACCTACAAAATAACGTGGCTTGAGTAATGGCTCATGCTGTAACAATAATCGATATATCAGCATAACTGATTCTCGATATTCACAGAAAACTATTGCACGCGTGTTTGGGTTAGTCTATAAATATTGAAAAGTCATATGACTGGAAACCAAATATTGACTTATTATAACGGTAACATACTTGAAAATGCTGAAGTAAACATGTTCTTGCTTGCTCGAACTTTGGGTGTCCAAAGTCAAACTTGTCTGGTATTTTAGAGTTTTCGCCATTGACCATCGAACGTTTTGAAACTTCAAAAGAATCTGGACCAAATTGATCACGTAATCGATCTAATAATTGGCGAACTTTAGGTTCCATATTTATAACGTACTTACACCGCCCATCTTCGTTCTCCTCGAAATAATTAAGAAATACCCGAATGCCATGGCGCTCCAATAGTTCTAGAGCATGGTGCATACTAATACAGAATGAAAAACTACTTGAAATTAATTGTCTCTCTGGATGTTGCTGATTTTGACTATTTTCCCGAAAACGTTTCTGTTCGAACAAAAGAAAATTACGTGAAATATTTTTTAACGATCCTCCTAAAACATTCGCACAAATTAATTTCCTTAGATATGGATCTATAATTGTTAAGATCTCATCATATAATTCCTTTAAATTATTTCCAAGCTGTACCACAACAGTTTTCATATGCCTTTTATGCACATAAGGCAAAACGTCTTCTGACGAGTCACAACGTACTTCAATGTGAGATATAAATAGATTTTGTACCACTTCAGCAATATCTTCCATTGTACGACCAGGAGTTGCTGATAGTGCCACAACTCTAAAGAAATCATTTCGATTCTTTATGGCTTGAACTACTTCCGTATAGGCATATCTCCCCTTTGCTCGATGAGCTTCGTCCACGACAATCAGTTTTACATGTCTAAAAGGAAAATTTGAATCGTCATCCCCTATAATATCGGACAGCACCACCTGAGGTGTTGCAAAGAATACACGTTTTGTCTTCCAAATTTCTTTTCGACTGTTACGATGCAACCTACCAGTCAGCTCAATGGTATCTTCATCAGGAAACGGCATTACACGTTGGCATGCCTCAATTTGCTGTGCCACTAAAGGACGAGTTGGTGCCATAAATATGATTTTACTAGTCGGATACCATCGGTAGATATTGTACATTACAACTGCAGCAATGAACGTTTTACCAAGTCCAGTCGGCAACACAACGAGTGTGTTATTGAATAGTGATGCTTTTATTATGCTTAACTGGTAGGAACGTTCTGGTAAATTACTAGGATACAATATCATCTCACCAACATTGCTATCGAAACCTTGATACTGTTCTCCTGTGTGTAATTGTGATTTATTTGGTGAATGCAATGGTGCGTCTAATGCACTTTGTAGAGCCTCTTCGTCAAATGTCAAATCACACCAATAATCTGATGAACCCGAAATACTGTTTGCATTAGACATATTCGTATGATAATCTGTAATAAATATTTGCAATTTATTAACATCATTCAAATAAATTACAACCTTTAAATGCTGGTTGGAAAAAGTAAAAGCAATTTCCTGACGTGCTTCCTTTGTCCTTAACTAATGTTTCATAAAAATACTACAATATACAACTAACTTTAAATTCTTTTACCCGCGTTTGTCATAGATACGATACAAACAAATAGGTCCTGCTAAAATTGTATGTTACCAGACTGCACATTTGATTTAAATTGTTATACCCTTCCATCAGTAATGGTTGCCATTCTATTGTTTTTTTGTCGCCAGAAACATTCACAATATATTTTGTAGGTATTTGTATTCTTAATAAAAATAAAATTTGTAACAATTACGCACAGGCAAATCCGATTTATTGTGGTGAAAGAAATTTAAGAGAAAAATGGAATATATAGAAACTTTTTAAGTTATTACTGTGCATTATACAGTGTCATCAAAGACCGTTTTCACACGGGCAATTTTTGTCGCGGCAATTCTTAGTTTTATAGGAGAGGGGGCGACGAAGAGAAGAGAATTTCTCTCTCTCTAGCTTCCCTGAACGGTCAAACTTTACAAGTCGATATGTTCAGCACTTTTCACATCTCAGCCATTTCTCACTCTCTTTATTATATATTCTCTTATATATTAAATGCACGGCGAATTTAATTAAATTCGCTTTGGTTACATGTATAAACTCGTCTCTCTGCTCAATTAATCATATAAAATATTTTGTTTGGGTAGGCAACATTGCCTCACTACATGCAGCCTAAAATTAGTAAGAAGCAAAATGTCAGCGGTCATATACTTATGCATCCGGCGCATAAATGTAGAAATTTTTTCGTGCGAATTGAATTAATGTGAAGTGAAAATCGGAAAGAAAAATATATATACATAAGTATACTATTTAAATCAATGTTGGTGATTGCATGAAATTGGAGTGTTTTTTTGTTAATACGGCACTAGACGTGTTTTTATCAACAATGTGTTATTTAATCAAAATTCTACGAAATATTAAATATCCAAATTACAACATCGGCATGCCAGTCTGCGTGTGCAAAAATAAATGTGATATACTGTGAAGTGCAATCTTTGTGTATATTTCATTGGTTAATATACAAATCGAAATACTGATTGGATTAAAACTTGTGTCGAACAGAAAAAGTAAGATAATTGAAGATTGGAATATCATACACGAACACATGTTCGAACTAACACATGCATACTCGCGTGCGTATGTATATATAATGCTCATTTGAGTATGCCATATGCATTTATTTATCGACTCGCGCCAATTCAATACAAATCTTGAATCCAGTGTGGGGAAATTAAGGTAATTGACAGTTTTTTTTGGCTCATATACATTGTCAAGAACTACAAGTATTAAACAAATGTTTTAGTTTCTTTCAGTGTTTTGTTATTTACTTTAATTTTAATTATTCAATGCTTTTACACAAACATTTGTTTTCTCTGTATGGCTTATGCTCACGAGAGAGGATATAAACATACACATGTACATATACACACAGACACCACAGTAAACCTACTCAGTCATTTTGTGTATCTTATTATAATATATTTAAAAATTACGCCATTTACATATACATTTAATAATAATAATAATAAATTAACAAGTTTAGCTAAGTAATAAAATAATAGCTGAAATGATTCTATGTGATTTAAAATTTTAACTTTGAAATTTTTACAATGCTCTCTCAATTCCAATTCTGAAATAATTTCAATACATGTTCTCTCTGGTTAAAGTTCATGCTTCCTTCAGCTGCTTCCGCTCTTTCAAAACATTTCAATATTTATTGTTTTGTCATAATATTAAGTTAACAAAAAATATACACATAGTGAACAAGGTGCTTTTGTATTATAATATTAATAAGTTGTGGAAGTATGTATGTCTGATCATTGGTTCTGTTAAATACAACGAAATGAATTCTTCTAATAAAAACTGAAGTAGTTGGTAATTATTGTTAATTAAATTATAATGTTCAGAATAAAAAACACCTTTAATTATTCCTTTATATTTAGTTATTTTTTACATTATTTGTTTTTATTATCCAATTAAGAGATAATAAGTAAAATGTAACTAATTGTAACTAAAAACAAAACAATACGTTTTTTTGAACGCATCATAATTATGTATATTTACAAACATATATATACGTGGTTTAGAGCCAGACACCAAGTAATGAAATTAAAGCTCACTGAAAAACCATTTGCATCGTCATACATCGGTGTGTGGTTCATGCCGGCGCTTTCGACGATTGTCAATGATATTTCTTTTTGATTAGCGGTTCTAAAATAGCTAGCTTCCATTTATCTAATACCGTATATATCAGTTAATATGTGAAAATTTAGTAAACCTATAATTTCGAATAGCTTGGTGGCGAAAATGAGTGAAATCGGTCCAGGAATTACCCTATCTCAAAACTATATATGTATATTCAAATAATGATTTCTGTAATTCTAATAGACTTTAGGGCGAATATATAGGTCAAATTGTATGTTTTCTTAATAAAATTAAATTATTAAATTGCGAGGGTGAAAAATGTTCGGTCACACCCGAACTTAACACTTTCTTTCATGTTTTAATTTTCACTTGTAAGTTATGTGGGAAAGGTATAATTCAGTTATAATTCAGAGTAAATTGAAACTACTTTAACTCGCAATTTTTAGAAAAGGGTAATTAACTAAAGAAATGTATGAGGGCAATGTTATAATTGCCTTAAATTGTATGGATGTACGTAAAGCCATGGACACATAAATAGCATACTGGGTCTTCAATAAGAAAAACGTTTATTTATGAAAACACAAAAACAGTATATTATTCTATTAACAATAAAAATAGGCGAAAACATGAATATCCCAATAAACAGCCGATACACATAAATATTACAATAGTTAAAACGCTTACAAAAATATGAAAAAAGTTTACAAACTATTAATAAATTGCATCAAATTGTTACTTGGTTAGTAACAATATATTGTTACTATACTCACTATTTTTCGTTATTTGTTCCCAACTTCGCCGCATATTTTCCCCCCAGTTTTTAAGATCGCTCCTTTTAGATTGTATACCAATTTTGAATGTTGTTTTATGCTAATTGTGTTTTGATATCATTCCATAACTTTTCTATTGGATTGAGGTCCAGTTTTTGCACAGTCCAATCCTATATCCTAACTTTTTCCCTGTCGAACAATTGTCTTACTACCTTTGCGGTGTGCTTCGGATCATTCTACTGTATAAATATTCAGTTTATGGACAAAAATGGTAATGGATAAAAACAGATCTATTTCGTGTTTTAGTATATCCAAATACTGATACCGTTAAATTTCACCATTTATATGAACAATTTGCACAATGCCATACCAATGGCCGGCCATTATGCTTCCACCATGGATAACCTAGGGTTAAAGACTTTTTTGGTTCAACTAGGATTAAAAGCTTTAACCTATGAACGACGTGCAATTGTTTTTCCATCTGAACTCGTCCTATTCATCTTATTTTCGTCGCTCCAAAGCACGTTGTTTCTGTGGACCTTTTCAAATATCAGCCGAGTTTTTATATGACGTTTTGACAGGAGTGGGGGTTTCGTGCTAATTAATCAATTCTGCTGAGTTTCGTTGAGTCGTCTTTCTACAAGCTTTCTACATACATCCAAAAAGATTCTCCATCGAGCATAAGTTTTCTTGAAGACTCAAAATCATCAGCTTTGAGCTTCCTTACTACGATTCCGTCAACACTAATATCGGTTTTACATGACATATGTTTTCATGGAATCTTCTTTTTTACATGGAATATTTTTTTTGTTGCATTAAGAGCATTACATAACATTTTTCTATAGAGAAACATTATTTCAGACATTCCGGCAGGAGATTTTCCTTTTTTGCTCATGTCGCTCTCTTTTTCGGTGTGAAAAGTTTTCCCCACCTCATTTTTATAAAATATCGGAGAAATTATAATTGATTCGTAAAATATAATTAATAATATGTCAGAGCTTAATAGATATAAATAAATGAAAAAGTACTTAAAAATTTGCAATTAATGTGTCCACTACAACTTTACCAGGGATAACGGTAACAAATATTTCCATGCCTACATTTTTGTAATCACCTATTTTAGGGCTTTAGAAATTAGGTGTAATATTTGACTAGATTTTGTGCTATTTATGTGTCCATGGCTGTATGTATGTATACAATACTAGAGTAAATTTTTTTTAAACCTTAGATAATTGTTTTTAAAGCTCCTCATTGTGTTTCCTCAAAAGCTTATTAAATATTTCGCCTTTGTCCGATACAAATTTAGTGATTTATTCTTTAAATATACATCTGTATTTTTAACTTGCCAATAAACCTTCTGATTTTGCGTTTATGCAAAACTTTGAAAACTAACGGCAAAAGTTTGGTTATGCATATATATATGAATGTACACAGATAAGTATGTATTCGTATAAAGGTATTTTTGTTGTGTTTAGTACAAAACGTGAACATTACAACATTGGTGAAGGCGAAAACAAGTCACTTTGAAGACAAACCTGTTTAAGGTACACAAGTGCATAAAAATATGTATCAAGAAGAATAGAAACGGACAGATGGCTGAGCTGGCGCAGTGTAGAATTCACAATAAACATATGTACATATGTATACGTACGATAGGCTACAAAAAATTCCGAAAATATTTAATTTCCAATATCCTAAATTTCAAACTATTATAGATATTAAAAAGTATTCTACAGTACCTAAATAATAATAATAAACAAATTTAGTTTTTACTGATAGATTTGAGGTAGATATATATTATAGAACTCTGCACCTGAATTAACATGTTGCACAGAGTATAATAGTATTGTTCACATAACGGTTGGCTGTAAGTCCTAAAATTTAACGAGTTAGATATGGGGTTACATATATCAAAATGATCAGGTTTGCAGAGGTCTGTCTGTCCATGCAAGCGATAACTTGAGTAAAAATTGAGATATCTTGATTAAACTTGAAAACCATGCCCACAAAGTGGCGAAAACCGAAAAGACACAAAATACCATAACTAAGCCATAAATAAAGTGTTAAAAGTAAAGTTAGGTACAAAGGATCGCACTAGAAATGAGCATAAAGGTCTAGGTTTTTTGTATATATTTCGCAAACCAATAAAGCTATATGAACCAAACTGACTAGTCACATTTCCTTTTTGTACTCTCTCACATATCATGAAAATAAGTGAAATCGTTAATAACCACGCCCACCTCCCATACAAAGGTTATCTTGAAATCTACTAAAAGTGTGTTAACTCACTATTTTCTCTTCTTCTAATAGTTTGTCTCTGCACCAAAAATGGTTAAAATATGGTCTTTCCTCCCCCTAGCTCCCTTATATGTACCTAATTATAGGTTTTTCTTTCGGTTACATCCGAACTTAGCACTTTCTTATTTGTTATCTATAGGTACATGATAACAAACGGTTTTGTAGAATAAGTCTAATTAAACATTACAAGAACTTTGGTGCTTCATTTACCTACATACATATGTATGTATAGCTTAAAATCGGAAAAGTTTTTGAAACATATACAGTTTCCCATACACTACGTAGTTCAGTTTAAACTTTAAAGCTATTTCTTATTTTTTCATAACGAGTTAATTAACGATTTTTGAAATGTTTTAATTATAGACTAATATGCTGCCATTTTTTCAGTTAACGTATAATCATACAAATTCGATATATTTAATAAAAACACAAACAGAATATATGTATGTATATACATATGTATGCTTGTATGTTCCATAAGCCACTTTAATCGCCACAAAAGGTATGTCATTTTGATTCTGTATAAATACACACGTGTACATATTCATATAAGCAGCCGTACAGTCAGGTTGGGCGTCGTGAATCTCTGGTTGTCTACAGTGTTGCCAACTCAAATATAACCCCATTCTTTTCAGATATACAAAAACAAAAAGAAAAGAATTATCAATTAATATTTTAAGATAGTTGGGTTTGAAAAACAATTTATCGGTGCAATGTTTTTGCTTTTGCTTTTTTGTAAGAAAATCTAAAAAATATGTCGACGATTTATTTATTTTTGCCCATTGGTTAAATAGATGAAAGAGCGTATTAAAAAGCTAACTCGTGAACCAAATTATAATTAGTTAGAAATCTCAAAATGAGATACAAAACCACTTTTATGATGTGAATGAATACACTTAGTAGAGAAACAGAATGAGTTGGCAACACTAATAGGTGCTGTATTTGTTGACGGTAGCAATGATACGAGTAGTATAATTTTTACGGTGGTGAGCCGTGCCGCTTTACACCACCAAATCGTCCAGATGGTGATTTGTTTGGTTGTGATGTTGTTCTTAACTTCATCACTTCAACACACTTGCATATATGTATGCTTTAATAGTGGACGTTGTTGTAGTTCTTCCTTCGGTAATGCATCATTACATTGTCTTTTTGTTGGGCACAAAATATACCTGCATTCATACATGCATAACCAAGTACATATCTACAATACATCGATATAAACAAGAGAAATGCAGACCTAGTCGCCAAAACACACAGTGGATTAAGTTTTATCAAAATTGGTTAATAATTGTATAAAGGAGCAATGCATGTGTATAATGAAATATTGTGACCAACAACCTAATCTTCAATTAAATGGAATGGTATTATATTATTTAGGACCGTTGCTTCGTGAATTTAATATATTGTATTATCCATCAGTTGAGCTGCATTACCAATCTATATAAATTAAACCATTTCAATAATGATTTTACTTTATACATATTGTAAGTACATTGTACGAACCGTGTACTATCGTGTACACTGTACTCAGCAAAATGTTCAAGAAAACAAATGCTTATACACATCACAATAAATTGCATATACATATACACATATATGTATATAGTATATAATTATGTATCTACAGTGCCGATGAATGCAGGGAGTACACTTACGTAGATACATATATAGGTAGATGAACGTATGCTTAGTAATGCCGTATGTTATGACCAAGAGAGCGTTTACTTGTAGTTCGTACGAATCTTCTTTCTCGTTTCCGCGACTATTTTACGATATGTATCTGGCTTTTCCACATTTTCTCTGCAATTGTACTACTTCCATACTGTTGTCGCCATAGATCAAGTCAAAGTGTGGTAAATACAAATAGATCGCATATTTTTCCCATTTTTTTATTTATATATCCACACTCTATTATTTAAAATAAAGTAATGAAGAATTGAATTTGATAGTATAGCATCCTTATTTTGACTCATATAACTGACTTTAGTTATCGAATGGGACACTGATCTATAATACTGCATGTGTGCATATTATTTCAGAGAAACCAGCAAATATGTACATATGTATGTATATAGTTTATTCAAAATTGGAGCAGTAAAAAGTGGTAGTTACATCCACTAAATGGTATTATAAGCAAGTAAGTTGGGTTGCATCCTTACAATCATATTTTGTGCGTTATTATATCATTATTTATTATTTATTTGCTAATATTATACATGTACATACATATATAAATATAAAACCGGACATACATACATACATTATTATTTAACTTAGAAGTAAAAGCATTCGGTTACTCGTATTTTAAACTTCGTATATTGTACTATCGTACATTATACGATGTTAAACCAATACTTTCATGCAATAAAAATACGGACGAATAATCAACTAGTATTTTACAACAATTATTGATTGCTACAGTGGTTAGTTAATAGATTTCATATTAGAATTTAATCTTCTCCGACTTGAACTCTGTGTTATGGTGACATCTAATGCCGCTTATTCACGTTATCAAAGTTATTGCTGTATATACATACATACATACATATTCATAGATACATATACATATGTATAATCATGCATACGAGTATATTAATACGTAGTAGATTTTAAGCGAAACAATTTCTCACCTAGGCATTTGGTAGACAACTAATAGCAAGCGCAAATACGCTTTAACATCGTTTTAAATGGTGCAATGCATTTTAATATTTTATTTACGTCGCTACATGTTCTATTCATTGTATATGTACATACATACATACATATGTACAAATATGAGAACATTTTAAACAGGGTATTTCCTTAACGTGTATATAGGGCCCGTGATGACGACGACAGTACAAGCGAGCAACTGACAATTATCTCTTATCACTGCAGTATTACTTTATTTATGCTTTCAGAGGTTGACATTCGGCTTGACAATGTTTGCATTGAAGGCAGTCGGTCTTAGTCGAAAGTTTTTGCAATTTCGAATTCGATTTAATAAATGTTCTAGCTTTATACGAGTATTCATAAGATAACGTTAAATCTGAATATAGGTGTATTTTCCTGCAAAAATGGTCTATTTGAAAAAAGGACACTTGAATCATGGTCATAGAGCACTTAACTTAAAATTTAAGCACATTTCATATAAAACGTGTTATCCATTTATTGCGAAGGACTATTACGATTGTAGGCAGGAACATCAATTCCGAAAGACTTTAGAGGGGAAAACTTGGTTTGTACTACTGCTCATATTCAGACTTCTTTGATATTTATACTAAAATACAATCGTTTTCCGAAATAATGAACACATTAATTCTCAGGCCTGTTCGTTACATCGAATTTTTCGTTAATTCGAGTACTCACTAAAATTAGTTAAATATCCGTAAATTGCAGTTTAATACATTTTAATACTCTCGCAACAAAGTTGCTAAAAGAGTATTATAGTTTTGTCCACATAACGGTTGTTTGTAACACCCAAAACTAAACGAGTTAGATATAGGGTTATATATACCAAAGTGATCAGGGTGAAGAGTGGAGCTCAAATCCGAATGTCTGTCTGTCCGTCCGTCCGTCTGTGCAAGCTGTAACTTGAGTAAAAATTAAGATATCTTAATGAAACTTGGCACACTTATTTCTTGGCACCATAGGAAGGTTGCTTTCGAAAGTGAGAAAAATCGGACCACTGCCACGCCCACAAAATGGCGAAAACCGAAAACACATAAAGTGCCATAACTAAGCCATAAATAAAGCTATGGGAATAAAATTTGGTATGAAGGATCGCACTATGAAGGGGCATATTTGGATGTAATTTTTTTGGGGAAGTGGGCGTGGCCCCGCCCCCTACTAAGTTGTTTGTGCATATCTCTCAAACCAATAGAGCTATATAAACCAAACTTTCTGCAGTCGTTTTTTTTAGCCACTTCCTAATACAGTCAAAAAATGAAATAAATCGGATCATAACCACGCCCACCTCCCATACAAAAGTTAGGTTGAAAATTACTAAAAGTGGGTTAACTCACTAACGAAAAACGTCAGAAACACGTCAGAAACATTTCTCATAAGAAATGGCAGATGAAAGCTGCACTCAGATTTTTTTACAAAATGGAAAATGGGCGTGGCGTCGCCCACTTATGGGTCAAAAACCATATCTCAGGAACTACTCGACCGATTTCAATGAAACTTGGTTTGTAACAGTTTCCTTACATCCCAATGATATGTTGTGAAAATTGGCCAAATCGCTTCACAACCACGCCTACTTCCCATATACCAGAACTTTGAAGACGATCTGAATCGTTTACTTTACAATATATAAAGTAAGCACTAGTGAAGATATCGGTGCAGAACTTTGCACAAATACTATGTTTATAGTGTGGCAGCCCCATTCTAAAAATCGCCGAAATCGGACCATAGGTTTTTAAGGCCCCATATATCGAACACGAGGACCTCGGTGCTTCTAACCTAATATTATGGTTTCCAACTTTCAATGGACTTTATACAATATATATGACGAATATTAATTATATACTCGTAATATAAATAAAGTTAAATAAATAAATTGCGAGAGTATAAAATGTTCGGTTACATCCGAACTTAGCCCTTCCTTACTTGTTTTATTAATTACTTGTTAAAAAATGAAAAACCATAACGAAACATTCAAATCCAATATGACACTTATACTTCTATTTGGTGCTGATCAATAATTTTAAGCTTTTTTATAAAATTCAACATTTTTTCAATTTGCACATTTCTTTGGAACTTTTTCAAGTTTTATTTTTAATTCTGGTTCGATGTTATTTGATTTTTTCTCTTTCTTCATATGTCTTCTTCATGTTGTTCGTTAAGCCGAGTACTTACAAATTACCTATGTTCGTTATTTAAGGTACTCAATGTAACAAATTTGCTTTTTCGTTATAAGAGGTTTTCGTTAAAACGAATATTCGTTATTTCGGAAAACTACTGTATATAGGTAGAGTAGAATCCCGATTATCTGAACGCATTCATCTTTTTTTTGTTTCAATGTTTTAAAAATGACAAGTTTAGTTTGACAAAGAAATCATTAAGGATTTGAGCAGTAAGGAGAGAGAGTATAGTTAGACATCGATTGTCCGTGAATCGTTTAACCGCTAACATATGTATATTAACCAAAAAAAGACACATTTAATTTAGTGTTGGATTTTCCTCGTTTGTATATTTGCAATGATATTATTTAACTTATTTTCCTCCTTCTATGAATGTTGATTGTGTTGAACTTTTTTATGCAACATAATTTTTGGAGGCTGTCTTGTGAATTTTCGCGGTATACTTTAAAAAGATGGATATTTATGTAATAGAAGCAGCTAGTTACCATAGTACAACAACAAAATACATTACGTTGGGCTTATTTGCACATACATATGTATGTTTGGTGATTGTATTTTGAACCGGGTTCAGAAACCCTTTTATCTTTCTGAAACTTGTCTGAAAGGAACAATATATTAACTTTTATTAGAAATGTTATTTTAATTAATGTTCTCAAAGTATATAATGTTTTAAAACTTTTAATAATAATAAAAAATGTAGTATAGCACAATTATACCCCAGATGGGACTCGAACCCATAATCCCCGGCTTAGGAGGCCGATGCCTTATCCATTAGGCTACTGGGGCTCATTTCAACATATATAACAAGTTAGTACTTAAACATGAAACATCATCGTCCTTTATTAAGATTAAATTGTCAGGAAATACCTTGAGTAGATGTTCGGAGTGTAATGAACAGGAAGAGGAATACTAAATTTTTGTAAATATGTGTATACATATACAGAGATATGCTTCATTTTTTAAACGAACGAAGTAGTTGAGTAGTTGTTCATAAAAGGAACAACAAGAGTATGATTCCAATGGCTCTCTTGCTTGCAACCAGATAGTTACGTAAACACAGAGAGGAAAGGTTAGATGAGAACAGAAACGCTACTATTTGCTATTAAAGAGGATATGCAATACAAATTAAATAAGCAACGCTGTCGAAACTAAAAAAGTCAAACTAGGAAATCAATTAATAACAAATTGTTTGAAAATATTTTCTACCATTCGAAGATAAAATGTATTTGGGTGTTTTCAACTCTTTATGCTGCGATTAGAAAACAGTCTTACAAGTCAATTACAACTGAGTTTTCTGCATTCAAAGCGGTTTGATGTTTTCGCACAAATCTTGAATCACTCTATGTACTCTAGAAAGTAGTAGACGAACGGCTTTATCACTTGGTCCATTGAATAAAGTACAATGGAGGAATATTTAATTTAATAATAATATTTTAATGCATAGTAAAATGGTGAAGCATAAAAAATTACAAATGCATTTATTGCGGTCTATAATTGTTCAACAACACCAAACTATCGAACCCTCCTCTGAATACATAGTTTTAAATTTGCATCAGTGCGCAGGTCCCTGAGCGAACTTTTAATATAGTATATGCTCTCTTGCTTTTAATAATAATTTCTGAACTTTTAATTATTTTTTAACTGTGGTTATTGTAAATATTTTACCAGTGCTAATGGTTTTTTGTTTAGCATGAATGCAGTAAAATATGCCTAAGTTGAGCCAATATTTTTCTCACATAAAATAAATAAATTTTTATGTACATACATACAAATATCTTTATCAGAAAAATATTCTAGACTCATTCCAAATAAATTTTGTAGCAACTGCTTCTTATGCAAAATGAGCAAACAAATTTCTACAAAATGTTGCAGCAAATGTGGTAGAGTTAATTGCCTTGAAGTGTGAGGTTGCAACTTGGCTAATTTTTTTTTGTTTCTATTTCTTGTTCATTTAGATCACAACTGTTGTTTTGATGCCGCCATTGCGGCGAAGAGAAATATTAGTTGTAGAATATATGGTATCAACAAGTATGGTTGACCAAAGTTGAAGAAAAATTATAAAAGCTCATCCAAAGGCAAATTAATTCTGAAGGGGAGAACAACGTGAAAAACGAAAATTGTGTTGGTGTCGACGGCAACCATCGCTTCATATTCAGCCGAGGAATACCAAATGCAAACTTAGTAAATACAACGGCAAAAGTTTCACTAGCAACGGCTATGACAGTGATAACTGGGAGGGAATTGTGGTGGGAAAAAATACACAAAAGGAAGTCACACGATTTTGCGTCGAATCGATGTAACTTGTGTCAAACCGGTTCTTTTAGCAGCTGTACAAAAGCCAGAAAGCTCAACAATACTATCCATGTGGTGCAATCAATGATAGCAGTTAATAGCTCACAGCAATTGGAAAAGTTGAATTCGAAGTTGATTTGCAATTTGAACACATTTTAGTGAAGTGCCACTAATCAACCCATCTATAGTATTGCGAATTTTGGTAGAATGACACAGGCACGGGGAAATTTATAATGCTTGTCTTATTGTAATTCTTTTAATTTTTTATTGGATTTTTCTTCTTAACGTAGCATGTTGAACCATGAATGTTATTGATATGTCTGTTTAACTTCGAAACTTACAGAAAGTTCAAAAGTTAATTCTATTTAAATTTAATATTGAATCGAATGAAGAATTATACAACTTATGATTTTAGTACACATCAAATTTAATTTTGGAAAGCTTCGTTGTGATAAATTGATTATGTTAGATTGCATATATGAAAATGGGATTTTAAATGCCATAATAGCGTTGTAAATGAGAAAGTAGAAGAACTCAGTGAATAATTAGCATCCGAGCATATTTATTTTCCGAGTTCCTAAATACAGTATATATTGTATATAAGCAAGTTGTATAAAAGAATAAATTGGATAAAATAAAGTTTTTTTTTTGCGTAGAAGAAGTAAGGAAGAGCTAAGTTCAGGTGTAACCGAACAATTTATACTCTCGCAAGTTATTTATTTATTATTATTAAAATAGCACACTCATGAAATCATATGTGTATATATGGGCTATGGTAATTCCTAGACCTTACTCATTTTCACCACCCACCTACATCATAACCGATATAAACGGTATAAAGTCCACCATAAATATGCGGAATATTAGGTTTTTTGGGGACTACAGCCCCAATTTGCCCATTTTTTCGAATATCTTTGAGATTTACCCATATTTTCGATAAAAAATTTGCCTCAAGCTCTGAGGTCCACAGATTCGGTATCTGGGGCCTTGAAATGTTATAGTCCGATTTCGGTGATTTTAAGATGGGTGAAGTCACACAAGAAACGCAAAATGTGTGCAAAGTTTTGTTCCTAAATCTTCACCGGTGTCAAATTTATAAATTGCTATACAATTACCATACTAATAGGTTGCGAAGTAGTTCTGAGATATGGCTTTTGACGCATAAGTGAGCGGAGCCATGCCCATTTAAAATATGGTGTAAAAATTTGAGTGTAGCCCTTCTGTGCGATGTTTACCATAAAATAACTCTCGAGATTTTAGTTGATATAGCTTTAGTTTTAAGTATATGTACAAAAACTTACTATAGGGAAGGGCAACGCCCACTTTCCTACAAAAATTTCATCTAATATTCCCCTTCCTAGTATGAGCTTCTGTACCAAATTTTGCTTTCCTAACTTTATATATGGCTTAGTTATGGCACATTTACATATATGTTTTCGGTTTTCGCCATTTTGTTGTACTCAATTTACAGCTTGCACTGACGCTCGGACGGACAGACAGACGTCCTGATTGGAACTCTACTCGTCGCCCTGATCACTTTGGTATTTATAACCCTATATCTAAGTTGGTTAGTTTTGGGTGTTACATACAACCGTTATGTGAATAAAAATGGTATATTACTCTATTTGCAACATGTTGGGGGAATATAAAAATTGATTTAAGGAAGATTTTTCAAGCACTTACATTATTCCATAGCGAACAATTGGTATAAGAAAGTTGCGTATAAGAAAGTTCGAAATTTTTACCAACTAACAAAAATTATTTTTTTAAGCTATTGCTATTTTTGAAAATGATGAATGTTAGATAATTCATTACAAATGTTGTAAGCAATAGGAGACAAATAAATAATAAGTAAAGATGGAAAATTTCTTTTCTACTTTTTTCTTGCATTCAAGAAGAAACGCATATAAGAAAGAACTTCTGTGCATTTTCTAACATTATTATATAATATAAGTAAAGTACCAAAATATGTTATGCTTTTTAGCCTTGAGTCCTTTAATTATAATATAACATTAAATGATGATAATTAAAAAATTAAATGTATATATTATACATATATATTACTGAGAAGAAATAGTTAGGTCAAACTCACAAGGATATTTGTCATAAACGTTTGTTCCCACAACAATATAAATAAATACATATGTATAGTGCGATTAAACATAAACAATCACTGGAGCAAGTAATCACTATCACCAATCAAGCGTACCCCACCAGCTTCATCGAACGAATGAATAAAGTTGAACTACCAATTATTATTATAGCAGTCGCAGTATCATTCAACTACTCTCATGTGCATATTTCCTCCTTTGTATTTGTGGAGAGTACAAATACAATTATATAAAACTCTACTTATTCTCTATGCAATACCTCTTTTATTTGAGTAAGAAATAAGGGTTTATTGGTGGAACATATCTGCTTTTTGCATCATAATTTGCACTCGTTTGCATGAACTTCAGGCAACTAGCACCAAAATTGCATTCACTATATTCGATGGTTCGTCGAGCGTATACCAATAAAACAATTTCACTTTCCCTTACATGCATACATATATACATACGTTGATATTAATAATATATTGCAAAGTGCCGATTAAACTCGTAGTATAAGAATGTTAACACATTCGTACATATAATAAATTCATGAGACAATTATATTATTATTCAAATAGTTTAGAAAGTGAATTATTAATAATTTATAATATAAACAAATAAATAAATTTTATATTGATTGTTCACAACAACAAAAACAACTGACGCATATTTCTTATATCTCTTGTATATTTTATTATTTTGAATTCACCACAACATCGCAATTATTGCATTTCAAACCTCAAGACCCTTATATAAGCGGCGACACGACACGACGTAGCGACGGCAGACTACAAATGTCGTTTTGAAGCCAGCGTCTTGAACATTTTGAAGACGGCAGCGATGTATCAAACAGCAATTTCATTGTTCCGTACTAAAACCTTTCACTACAATAAAATTTACATATTTAGTTCAAAGTGTAATTTTGGGTGCATAAATATGTCGATTTATTTGTTTCAAATAATCAATGATATATCAAAGCTATTTTACGTTCCTGCTTTCTTCTTGGTTCTCGTTGTTTTATATATTCATAAAATCATTAAAAAACAATATTTTGATGTTAAAGCTTAACATAACGTGCGTTTGGTTATGCGTTCGCTATCGACAACTGTATTGGAGCTGAAAGCTGAGCGAGTCACAAGAAGCTACCATAAAACAAACTCGACGTCAGTATAAAATACGATATTGATTTCATTTGCAAGCTATACTCACCACAACAACGACCGAACTCGGTTCAACTCTCCAACGAATATAACAGCAAGTTAGACAGCTTGCTCGTTGTATGTATTTTTAACTTGTTCCACGTCATATACAAACATAGATTAGAGCCGTAGAGCTCTCCAGTATTTCTTTTGTTGGTATCTATTTTCATGACTCATTTCTCATTCTACAAAAACATGAAATAATCGAATATGTGTACATACATACATATATTCATATTATTCTGATGTCGACTCTATAGTCTTCAAAGATGTACTATGTTCTTGATGCTGTGGCATTTATACAAGAACTTATGAAAATGATGAATGTATATTTTAATTCTTTCTTAATTGAAAGTGTTTCTTAGAATTACAAAATTTTATTAATTATGTCAAATTGCTTCAAATTGTTTATTTGCAGTTAATAATAAAATATATTATAAGCCAATATGCTACTCAGGAGGAGACTACGAAGACTCTATAATCAGAAAAAGATGTGAACACAATTTGATTTATCGGAAAACCTAACAGGAATAAAATGTTTCTGAATGTCTATGGGGTTGTATTTATTTTGAAACCTCTCTGGAATTAGATTTGTTACTTTGACCGAAGGCTGAATACCATCCATTTAACCTTCGAAAATGTTTGACGTTGATATTTGATGTGATAAGTGATTACATACTTAGACTACTTCGTGTTATTGTTTTATTCGAATTCGACCCCCAATGTTCGGACCTTCGAAGTCAGAGGACTAGTGCGACGCGAAGGCGACGATAAAATCGCATCATAAATTTGTATTTATGGATGCTGGAGGTATTCCAGTGTTTCAGAGCGCCAGCCAGGCAGCCGTCGCAGCTCAGCAGCAACAGCAAAAGCACCAGCAACAGCGTCAACAACAGCTCAATTTACAGCTGCAGCAACAACAACATTTGCAACACCATCAGTTACAGCATCAACAGTCAACATTAGGGTTGCATCTGCAACAACATCAGCAATTACAATCGACGCAACAACAATTACATAATGTGCAGCAGCAACAACAAATACAGGTGCAACATCACCAACAACACCAGCATCAACAGGCGAATACGCAACAGCAACAATCCCAGCATTCTACTTACCATCCAACAACAGGAGGTGCGGGTGCAGGAGGCGGAATTGGTAGCGGCATTGGCTTTGGCGGCAACGGATCCGGCGGTCCTACAGGTGCGTCTGGCACAACAGCTACAACAGCTGGAGCATCCAGCGGCATGGGCGGTCTCATCGGCGTCAGCAACAATATCAACGTGCCAACGTCCGGTAATCAGATTGTCAATCAGAGTAGCTGCGGTCCCGAGGTTGTACCTGCAAAAAGGCAGCAAATGGTTGATCGACTTAGACGACGTATCGAGAACTATAGAAGTCGACAGACGAAGAGCGTACCTCGCTATGCACAAACATTTAATACAGTATGTGAGCAGCAACATAGTGAAACGGCGGCGCTGCAAAAACGATACCTTGAGAGTAAAAATAAACGCCCCAAGAAAACGGAGAAGAAGCCCACAGAGGCGGCATCGGTTACGGCTGCAATGATGGCAGGCAATCTACAGAGCAGTGTACATGTGGTAAGTTTTGTATGTTTTTAATTAATACATGAACAAATATTATATTATTATCAAAAGTTAATGTAAAAAAAATAAATAATAGGAGGGACTAACTGATATAACCCCAAGGAAAAGATAACGAAAGTGAGTGTGGCCAACAAAGAAAACACAAAAGATGTTACAGAGGAGGGGTACTCGAACAATTTCGTAATTTGTTACATAATATTGCTATTCTAATGTTACACTTTAGAAGTGGACGGAATCGGCTAACAAACACTACTACGCTTACTTCCCATATAATACAATTTTTTCTTCCCCTAGTCCCCATATACTTAAAGTATTCTATCCTAATCCATTCATAGTTATGTCAAATGTGGAATATTGATTTCATTTGCAAGAACTGAACTTATAGCCCTTCCTTACCTTTTAATAGATCTTTAAAGTTATTGGAATTTATTCTTCACTAACTTAGCTTAACTTTAAAAAAGTAATGCAACGCTGTTACGTAGCAGCGAACTGTTACGAATAAGAATTGCCGCAATAGGAGTTGACCCGTGTGAAAGAGCTCTTATCTGCATAACTCTGGAGCTGCCTAAATATATACAAGAAATAACACAACAAAGAGCTCTTTCACACGGGTCAACTCCTGTTGCAAATTCTCGGGCAATTCTCTTTTGCTGTCGCTCATTGCGTTCACACGAGCAATTTGTGTTCGACAACTCTGTTCGTGTTTTTCTCTCATTCTCTTTCATATCATTTTCTCAACTTGTACGCATCGTTTCCAAACCAAAAAATATATTTCATTAACTAATTTTTATCGTTATTCTCAATTTTCTAACATATTTTAATTATATTATGCATATTTCTATATGTATTTGCAAATTACTTACAAAAATTAAATATAAAATGAAAATTTTCAAATATTTTGTATACATTAATTTTAAAATGTACGCAAATGCCACACTGTTACGTAGCAGCGAACTGTTACGAATAAGAACACAAAGTCTACTTTCACACAGGCAACTTCTGTTGCTAATTCTCGGGCGATTCTCTTTTGCTGTCGCCCCTTGCGTTCACACGAGCAATTCTTGTTCGACAACTCTGTTCGTGTTTTTCTGTCATTCTCTTTCATATAATTTTCTCAACTTCTTGTACGCATCGTTTCCAAGCAAATAAAAATATTTCATTAACTAATTTTTATCGTTATTCTCAATTTTCTAGCACTTTTTAATTATATTATGCATATTTCTATATGTATTTGCAAATTACACACAAAATTAAATGATTAAATTCAAATTTTCAAATATATTGTATACATTAATTTTAAAATGTGCGCAAATGCAACACTGTTACGTAGCAGCGAACTGTTACGAATAAGAACACAAAGCGTGTTGCCGAACACAGCAGACTCGACGCTGTTCTCCTCTCTCCGTCGCCCCCTCTCCTATAAACTAAAAATTGCCGCAACAGGAGTTGACCCATGTGAAAGAGCTCAAAGGAAATATATAATGAGAAAATTAGCTGTCCTGATATCTTGCTGCTGAGATGATTGACAATTTTATTGCTCTAGTTGTACTCATCACTAAAAACATTATATTCATCTGTTACACTGTTCCAAAATGTGACTCTCGCTGATATTGGTGGGTCTTCGTTTATGTTTGGAAATATTACGAAAACAAATCCAAACGAATTTTATTCAAGTAGAGTGTAGAAGAGAGGCATCCAATCGCTCAGAGTTGGCCATACTACATACATATGTCCACAGTGGTTCTCTTTATTGAGTATTTGCGAATTTAAGAATTTTGCGTGTATATCCGCAAATAATTAAACACATATACATATGTATGTATGCACAAACATATATTATTTATATAAATATACATATGTTTTTTTATAAATATAAAATATTTACGAATGTGGAAGGTGCTTGAGGATGCTATAAGTTTTAAACCAATCCAAATTTATAGTAACACATTACCTACTACTCAATTTTGAGTGGAAATGTTGAAAAGTGTAGTTGAATTATTAATACTAGAGAGCTGTTCACGGTGTCAATGCGCTGCTAATCTGTTTGTTTCCGTATGCGTTTATATGTCTGTACATATGTATATGCACACTTAATGTTACATTAAAATAAAAAGCTGTTAATCATGCATACGTACGCAAAAATTGCGAGTACTCTAGCACATGTGTGTAATATGTATTCGATATATGTATATTTTCATATAATTAAACACCAAAAAATGTCGTGAGGTAGTTCGATTATGTTTAGTTATACCATTATTTTATAATTTTAGCATTTCGATTCTAACACTTAGGCTACTTATAACTTGTCATAACATTTTTATTTGATTAAAATTTGACTCAAACAATGCAAACGATAACTCGAGTAAAAATAAAAATTGGCGTTAACTCACTAACAAAAAACGTCAAAAGCATTAAAATTCAAATACAAAATGATGTCGAAATCGGACTATAACTTATCAAGGCCCAGGTGTCGAACAGTGTCTGGCTAATTGTTTACTGAAAACGTCTGTAAATTTTTCATATATGTACAGTAATCCCCGCTTAAGAGCCACTGCTAAAGGCATTAAAGTGGGCATTAAAGTGGGGAAGGCTCTTAAATTAACTCCGCTTAAGTGCTTTGAGGATCTACTATTTTTTTCTTTTATAATGAAAATCGCATTTATTTTTTATGACTAACATAAATTAAAAAAAAAAAACATTCAAATATGTATACATATGTTTTCTTGTTGACAATGCTCAGCGCATTCAATGCAAAAAATATTAAAACGCACTTAAAAAAGGAGAATTACATACAATTTTTTATTTATGACTTAAATGTTACAGGTATTTAAGCGAAGGCACTTAATGGGGAAGTTTATATGTAAATTTAGAGAAAAAACAACGATGCCGCAAAATATTGGCATTTAAGCGGGCAAGGCACTTAAATGGGAAGGCACTTCCGCGGGTTTACTGTATGCTAGATATCATGAAGGAACACTAAAGTTCCTATGTGTCAAATTAGTAAAATCGGCTAATTATGTATGTATGTACATACATAATATTAGCATTTTCAAACTTCCTGTAAGCTACGTATATCTTCACATCTGTATGTATTTTGAACTTAATGTAGATTTGTGGCGAAAATTAATACAATGGGTACAGGAATTACCAGAGCCCACATACAAAATTATGCGAACGACTATTTGAATATAATGTTGGTATTATGTATGTACATACAAATATAGATATAGTAATTCTTAGTTTTCATTTAAGTTCTATTAAATAACTCTAAAATAAGTGTCGACGAATTTTATGAAACAATTTAAATTAGATTATATACATACATACAATTTAAATTAGATTATATACATACAAATTTTCGTATATGTATGTAAAAATGCTTAGGTTCATATAACTTTATTTTTGGGAATATATGTACAATTTGTACATATATATATGAAAGATTGACCCAAAAGTTTTAGTCGAGAGATGTACTACTCATACATTCCTAAATAATAGATAGAATGACATATTATGCCATTGATTCTTATGTTCCCTTAACCGAACACGTTCAAAGATTTTCTTTTTATTCTCTTTTATTAACATTGCTCTCTTTGGTCGTTTGGTCGTTTGGTCGTTATTAACCATTGGACAGTTTGCGAATAAGAGGCATTATGAGAAAAAACATCAAGCTGAAATGTTATTAATTGTAAGATAATAAGCACATCAGTGCAATACAAAACAATTGTCTTGTTTTTATTTAACATTGCATTTATGCATACATATAAATTATTCGTTTGGTGAATGTTACATATGTATGTATGTCCATGCTTGCAATGTGTCTATATATTTAGATGTTTGTAGAAACAAACCGTACACCTATGAGCTAGTGAGTGTTAACTGTGTTACTAGTGGAGTAGTCAACATGAGAGTCCGCATACTGTCACATGTTTCAGTAAAATTCTGGCGTATGGTAAAATGCGAGGAAAAGGAACTTTTTCAACTATTTTAAAAAGTAATTATATTTGTATTGTTTTTAAAAAATATTTCTAACACATTGTTTCGAAAGATATGCGCAAAAGTGAATAAATCTTTAATTCATGAATACATACATAATTGATTATTTATTTGCATTTTTGACTCTACGATTTTGAATATTGATAAAATTATGTTCACTCAAAAGTTGTATAATATGTTAAAATAATCCTTTTATATTTTCACTTTGATTTTGACAATTAGACTTATTGTTCCTAAAGCTCAACATGACATTCTTATTGGGGTAGTTTTCTCTTGTATATATGTATATGTACATATATATATTTATTGTATTTTGGTTTCCAATACGAACATCCCTTCACTGTTGATGTCTCTATATTGCTCAAGCTTTTCGGCGTTTGCGCTTTTCACTGCTATTGGCCATGTTAACATTTGTATTCTGGCCTTTGATGGGCATCACTGGTTTGATATAGTTTCGCTACATATTAGTCGCCTATCTTGATTATTGCTGTGGCATAGAGATAATTTTTAAAATAATTGAGATTTCCATATTTCTACCATTCGCGACGCCCATGGTTCTTATTTAATTCTCACTGTGATGCTACCGTTGTTTTAGGTTGCTTCGAGCAAATATTCTCATTTCATGTGAATTTTAGTTTTCGCATTTCGAGTTCATTGGTGCTTTGTTACAACATATTTTACGTACGTCTCTGTTGCTGTCTCTTTATGTGTTGCAGTGCCTTTCTCACAATGCAACGATGCGTTGCCTTTTGATTCTCCTGTGACTGTTACAGTGTGACTCTGCTGCTATCTGGCGAATTGTTTGATTAGGCGATTGCCTCTATAGCTGCTGTCGTCGCATACCGGGAACTTTGCCGCGGCCGGCTCGTGCCAGTATTCAATTGTCAGCCAAACGCCACACGACCAAAACACGGAAATTTTTAGATGCGCATAACTAGATGATGCGAGAACGCCAGTATCATCCACGTTTAAGGCGACACCTACGACAGAAACGATAACACTTGCGAAATAACTCAATTGCGGGCTTAAAAATCAAAATCGAAATATGTAAATCTAATAAAGGACGGTTTAAAAATATGTGTGTCTATGTATAGACACAGTTTTAAACAGACAATGTTAGTGTTATGAGATATCGGTGACGTTGACTCTTAATGATGGCAAAGTTTGCAGCATAGCAAGACAACACATCGAATTGAAATAGATAGTAATAAGTAGTCGTTAAAACGAAATTGCAAAGAGAAGGTGGACAAAGTATCAATAGAATCAGCAAAGAATCATTATAGTGCAAAAACGTCGAATATAAAAATATATATAACATTATTAAATAATTGACACTTAATAAAAATTAATTTAGTAAATTATGTTGCCACTAGATTTAAAATGCAAATATTCAAATTTACAACTCAAATCTATATCTTATTTTTGAGTGCATTTACAAATACGTAAATAAATCCAATATCAGGAAGCGGAAGACAGTGTGATCACAAAAGTTAACCCAAATATAATTATATTCTCTTTATAAAAAAAATTAATAAAGATATGAATTGATAAAAATTGTGATTCCAGGAAATATACTCGATTCATTTTGTTATATTTGTGGTCGAGTTTTTCGTACTATGGCAAAGGCCACAGGTTTTAGCCAACTGCGAACGGTTGGTGAAATTTATGAATAACTAAAATTTCAAAAAGTAAGATTTTGACCCAACTAGATTTGAGCGCATTGTTAATCGATTATTTTTGTGCACTATTTTTGTAAATAGACAAGAAACATGTAAATAAGTACTATTTCGAGCTCTACCTAATTTGAGATACCCTTGAAAATTTTAATCTAAATATTTCGATCATTAGTGAGCTAAATATTGAAGCGATTGCGCATTTTCGAATGTAAATTGACTTTATATGTATACATACATATATATATTTTGTTTACCGTTATTCTCTGTCCGAGGTAAGGTATTACACATTTCACCCCTTTTTAGTACAAAAAAGAAGTATGATTAACAAAATATTTCCACTTATTTGCATCTTACAATATTGTCCGACATTACCTTATATGCAACTGTAATGATAAGAAGGATAATATCGTTGTGGAAATGGATGATGATTTTGTCCATATGCAATATCAAATTTTGCTAACAGACAGACGTCCGGAAATAAAACGTCTTGTCATTATTTTGATAAAGATCATATTTTTTTTTAATTGAATGGGATTTTTAATTCCCAGTTAAAATATATTATTTGTTTTCATATTGATTAAAGGGTATTTCAGATATTTATTATATGAATATTTTTAGGGCTGCCAAAATATTTATAATAAGTATATGTACATATAGTATACACAGCAACTCGAAACAAAACTTTCATACAATCTGTGTTATTGTGCAGATTCTTCATTCTAAAGATAACAAATTTGTTTTTAACGTTTAAGCTTAGATTCAAATGTTTTTCGATAAAATCAGAAATAAAGCTATAGATAGAAGTAAAATAAATAAATGTTTGTAATTTATAGCAACTGTGTTCATATAACAAACTGTGGCAATTGAAAATGAAAATTGTTAATATTTAATTAAAAGGAAAATCTCAGTTTTGAGAATAATCAAATCAAAGAAGTGCTGATTGGACGTCACATAAAAAGGTTTAACCGACTTCCCGATGCTTTTTATTTCTGTGTCGACTTACTGTTGGAGAAGGAAATAATTTAATCAGTTTAATGAATATTTGGGTAAAACAATTTGTAGTACCTTATTGCATATGTATATAGTCTATATGGATGCATATATTTATACATATATTTAACTTTATGTACTTCATAGTTACATAAACACGTTTTGATTGTATAATTAATTGAAAATTTTCTCATAATTTTAGCAACAAAAGATCGTAAAACGACCAGCGGACGATGTGGACAATGGATCTGAAAACTTCGAGCCGCCACACAAACTGCCAAATAATAATAATAACTGTAACAATAACAACGGTTCTGAAAATCTAACGAAATTTTCTGTGCATATTGTGCAAAAATTGGAGTTCACCACTTCGGCGGCTAACTCACAACCGCAACAGATAAGCACGAATGTTACTGTTAAGGCGCTCACAAACACTTCCGTGAAAAGTGAGTCGGACGTCGGTGGGAACGGCGGCAGTACTGGTAGTGGTGGTTGTGGTGGAGCAACTGCTGGCCCCGGCGGTAGTTCCGGTGGGTCGAATGATCCGCAAGGTGGTGGAGTATCGAATAATGCTCGTGGTAGCGCTGGAAGCAATGGAGGACCTAATGCAGGAGGCAATGGATTGGGTGGTAATAATAGTGCAACCGGTATTAACAACTTAATGGGTCATAACAATTCACATGCAACTCAGCAGCAGCAAAAACTTAATCTTGGTAGTCTAACGAATTTAGTGGAATGCAAACGTGAGCCAGACCAGGACTTTTCCGATCTGGCTGGATTGGAAAAAGAGAGTGGTCCTAATAGTAACTTTCCCGGGTTTCCTGATCTTATGGGTGACGACATCATAAATGATTTACAGGATTTCAATCCGGATTTATTCAGTTTTGATGAGAAGCCACTTTTAGATATCAAAACTGAGGATGGTATTAAGGTTGAAGCGCCAAATGCACAGGACCTCATTAATAGTCTTAATGTGAAATCAGAGAATGCGATGGCAGATTTTAACGCAACGTTTGGAAGTGGAGGTGGTGGTATGAATGTTGGTAGTACAAATAACGTACCTAACGTGGGTAATAATGGTGGTATGGGTGGTCCCATGGCTGGTCCTCCACTTGGCGATCCCCAAACCATGAACAAAATGCGACAATTTTTGAATGGTCCTGATAACGGGCAGATGACTTCGCTGGCTGCACAAACCCTAAAACAAATGGCAGAGCAACACCAGCATAAGAATGCTATGGGCGGCATGGGAGGTTTTCCACGGCCGCCAATGCACCAGTCACAACAAGGACAGTTAATGGGCGGAGGTGGGCCAAATAGTCGGTACAATGAATACGGCAATTTTGGGGGCGATTTCGGCATGGGACCCAATGGTTCGCAACAACAGCAGCATTTGCCACCTCAATTTCAGCAAAAAGTTTCTGGTAATGGATCTATGGCTGGTTCCGGTCCATTTGTTGGCATGCAACAGTCTTTTCTAGATATTAAGCAGGAGCTCTTCTATTCCTCACAAAATGATTTCGATCTCAAACGACTACAACAACAGGCTCAAATTCACCAGCAGCAGCAACAACACACCCAACAACATCATCCACAACCAGGACAAAACACGCATGGTCCAAATGGACCTAAAATGGGACCAAGTGGCAATTCTAGTAGTTTCTCGAAACCTGGACAGTCTCAAACACAGCAACAACAATACTCGCCATATAGCTCACCAATGGGAGCAACAGGCAATCAGAGCCCTGCCGGTCAGTCATTTATGCAAGGCCAGAACCGCGGTGCTTCAGGATCAGGTGGAGTCGGTATGGGAAATAGTTGTGGAAATGGTGGTCCACCTAACATGACGGCACAGCACTCGCAAAACAGTACGCAACAACGTGGAGGATCGCAAAGCGGCGCACCACTTAATGTTAACAATGGTACCGGCGGAATGGGTGGTGGTCCTAATGTAAGTGGAGCACCAGGTTCAAACAATCAAAATGGGTCTGGTAGTGGCATTAACGCGGGAACGGGCAATACCAGTAGTTCGCAGACTGGGCCGAACCTACATCAACAGCAACAGCAACAGCATCAGCAGTCGACAACAACAACACTGCAAATGAAACAAACGCAGCAATTGCATATTACCCAACAAGGAGGAGCTCATGGGATACAGGTATGTAACTCAATCTCAGAGAATGTAACCCCGATATGGTCATACCTATTATATTACATTTATTTATAAATTTCCAAAAATTTTCCACTTTTGATGCTTTTAAGAATATTGTACAAATGTAATATTACATTTCTCTCATACCAATAATATAGGAAAGGCTCTAAGGCTCAAGTGCTGAACACAAAGACGACGACACGACACGACGTAGCGACAGTTGATTACAAATGTCGCTTTGAAGCCAGCGTCTTGAACATTTTGAAGACGCAAGGACATATCAAACAGCAATTTCATTGTAAAATAGGTCGATTTATTTGTTTTAAATAATCGATTGCTATTATAAATGATATATCAAAGCTATTTTACGCTTCTGCTGGCAAAATAATACTTGTTAGAACTTTGAATAATTTTCCATTTCACATGTTAGTGGCAGCTCTACAGCGGCCATTGTCGTCGGCAAAATTAGAAACATTTCTAATTTGGCGACAGCGCAGACTTAAACCATTTTGTCGCGGAGTCGTGCTGTTGTCTAAAAATCTATGCCTATAAGAACGCGTGTGTTTTAATATTTGACAGATGTCGCTCGTAGCTTGTCGTCGTCTATGTGTTTAGCACTTCTGTTGAACTTTACCCTTTTCTATGAACGTATTCAAAAACTCTATATAAATCAACTATATGTAAATAAATGACTGCATCCTGAAAACAAAAATCACCCTAAGAATATTTCCGGTTTTATGCTGTTTGTATTGATAGAATATTATTTTTATAGAGCCAAACGTTTAGTTAATATATGACATAGGCATATATACATCTTATCCATATAAAACATTTAGCTCTATATACCTCACTGCAACGGAATGTGCGATTAGTTGAAGAATCGATATCCGAAGTTATAAACATACTGTATATGATAATGCAGTTCAATTTAGCAGTCTAATTAATTCACTTGTGCCAGTTGCTTATATAGGTTGCAATAAATAATATTGTCGTTCATATAATGTAAGAGTATATATGCATAAGTTAGAGGTCTTATTAATCTCAACATTTAATTTGAAATCCAACTTTTAGATATTAATATAGATTAATTAACATCAGACAAACCATTTTAAATGCAGTAAGCAAAGCGCCAGCGGTATAGAATACCGCTTTATGGAACAATAGTAGTAGAGTTAAGATGGGTAGTATGGACGTGGGTAACGTGGACCGTCTAGTTATGTTGAATTTCAGTTGTAAAATCCTTCGTTATTGTCGTTTGATTTCTCCGCGCTTAGCTTCCTCAGTTTGAATTTATCGTTAAGCAATTTCGGATATTCGAGCAGTAGTGATATTTGTAAAATAGTGATTGCTGATAATTATATATTCGTAAATGAATTTGCGTTATTATTTAAAATTTAATTTGCAATGAATAAATTGACTAAAACGTGTGTTTAATAAATATTTTTTGCTAATTTTTAATGGATATATAGTGGAACTTCTCTAACTCGATTATAGTGATCCACAAAAAAACATCGAGTTAGAGAGACTTCGAGTTATAGAATTTTCATTAAAACATACAATTTTTCAAAAAGCTGTAAAATACAGATTTATACACAGTTTTACTTATTTACTTGGCAAAAAGTTTTTGCACATATGCATGTTAAAACATGTATTCTGTAATTATTTTTTTCGCAGTTTGCTATTTTTTGGCTCTTGATGCCTTTGTTACATGATTTATGCAATCCATAAGTATAATATCATATTTTTTGTTCGCCATACGATATAGAGAGACCCTTTTAAAATTCTGCCTCGATAGTAAAATTTTTAATTTTGTATTATGCTCTTGTCGAAAAGTTCGATTTATAGAAGAAAATTTGCATGAAATTTGACTTCTATTGCCAATTCAAGAGTTCGAGTTTTTTGACGTTGATGAAACAGGCATATGTGTGTGTCCATAAAAATTAACCCAAGTATTGTTAGATTGGTTCCCTTAGACCTGGTCCATATTACCCCGCAATCTCTTCGCCTTTCTGAGTATTTTTATGTTTTTCAGTTTATAATATATTTTGAGTTTGGAGTTATTGTTTCACAAAACAAAAACATAATGAATTGTTTTTTTTAAGTTACCAAATAAATTTGAGTTTATTATTGCGTGCTTTTGTAAACTATATACCTAAAAAAGATCGGTGGTCCATATTTGCATACTATTAACTATTACAAATATTTTTCAACGGGCACTAATTTCAGTTTTCGTTTGCCATAGCCCAGTGAATTATACATTTATAAATAATAGTTTGTATACCGTCGTAGTATAATATTCTGTAATAAAAAGGGTTCTAATGAAATATATCAGTTTCAATAAATATAATATAACTATATATAATATGTGTATAATTTTTTTCCGACGCAGGTCTCAGCTGGTCAGCATCTTCACTTAAGTGGCGACATGAAGAGCAACGTATCAGTGGCAGCACAACAGGGCATACAATTCTTTAATCACCAGCAGCAGACTCATGGGTCAGCTGCACAGCAGCAACAGCAGCAGTCACACAATCAGCAACAACATCAAAATACTCCAAATGCACAACAGCAACAACAATCTCAACAGCAACCAAATCAAAATCTAAATCACGGAAACGGTAAATTCTATCAGGAACTACATACATACATAAGAATTACATAATGTATATTTACAACTTATACAGGAGCATCAGACGGTTTCACCATTTCGCAAACACAGTCGTTGAATTTCACACAACAACATCAACAGCAACATCATCAACAGCAGCAGCAGCAGGCACAACAACAACAACCGACACAGCAGAATCAACAAATGCCTTCCAATATGCGTCAAAGGCAGGCTCAAGCTCAAGCTCAGGCACAAGCCGCAGCAGCAGCAGCTGCAGCCGCATCTGCGGCCTTAGCTCAAGTTTCATCGACAAATGTTGGCTCACCTGTCGTTCCAAACAACAATAACAATGCAAATAATATACCTGGAGGTGTGGGCAATTTACTGGGGCAGCAGCAAAAGTCAAGCAGTGTGAGTGGTAATGTGCACGGTGGACCGGTTCCACAAAACATGAATTCGATAGGAGGTGGTGGAGGAGATTCAATTGGATCCAGTGCCATCAACAACATTTCGGGGCTGAGTGGCAACGTCAGCATTGGTGGCGCGAATCAAATTGGTGCTACTGGTACCGGCTTAGGAGGAATGATGCCAAGTAATTCCTTATCCCATCTAAATAGCCAAAATGCACCAAATGCAGCTCCATCAGCCATGATGATGGGCGGAACGCCCAATGGTGGGCCCCCAATGAATATTAGCCAAGCCAAATTTTTGCAACAGCAACAAATGATGCGTGCTCAAGCTATTCAACAACAACACATGGGAGGAACGCGACCACCACCGCCCGAATACAAAGCATCCCAAGCTCAACTTATGCAAGCTCAAATGATGCAGCAGAACGTTGGCAGCGGGGCACGCTTTCCCAATGCTGCAGCTCAAGCAGCGGCAATGCGACGTATGACGCAACAACCTATACCGCCCTCAGGTAAGAACAAAAATACATAGTTGGAGATTACACATTAATTTAAATGTACTTTATATTCCCGTATTTTTAGGACCAATGATGCGCCCGCAGCATGCGATGTATATGCAACATTCAGGTGTCGGTGGTTCACGTTCAACCATGGGAACTTTTAGTGGTCCTATGGGAACACAACAACGTCCTCCTAACGTTCAAGTGACTCCGGATGGTTTGCCAATGGGTTCACAGCAGGAATGGCGCCACATGATGATATCGCAGCAACAACATATTAATTTTGGAGCAGGACCGGGCGGTCCAATGAGACAAGGAACTGGTACATTTTCCGGCGGTAAATATACTAGTATATATTATATTTTTCCCTCAATATGGTCGTTTATTATTATTATTTTTCTGTTTCAAATCAGGAGGATTTATGTCAAATGCGGGGGGTGTCGGTCCAATGACTGGTGGTGGAACCGGCGGTATGAGTGGTATTCCAAATCACAGCATGCAATTGACGCCATCACAAATTCAGCAACAAATGATGCGGCAACAACAGGTGCAACAGCAGCAGCAAATGTTAGCGAACCCTAGTGGAAGTGGAGGACCAGGAAGCGTACAGATGCAACAAATGCTACAGCAACATCATCAGCAGCAACAAGGCGGACCTGGTAACATGATGACTCAAATGCAAATGTCATCGTTGCACATGTCTCAGTCGCAACAACAAATCACAATGCAGCAACAGCAGTTCGTGCAACAAACCACGTCAACAGCAACCGCGCACCAACAGCATTCGCAAATGATGCAACTCACTCAGAACATGGGGAGTAACGCAGGTACCGGCGGAATGGTGAGCGGATCGGTAGGAGTACCTAGTATAGGGCCTAGTGCCAGTACCACCGTTTCACTTGGTTCGGGAACAAACAACCTTGGGTCAAATAATAATAATATGACAGGTAATAACATGGTTGCAGCCACTGCAGCTGTGGCTGCTCAATCGACCAATACACCTACATCTTCCAATACTGCCAATGCCATAAATCAAACTATTAATTCAGTGGTAGCCAGCTCTAATGATTTATGTCTCGAATTCCTCGACAATTTGCCAGTGGACAGTGGCAACTTCTCCACCCAGGACCTAATCAATTCACTTGATAACGACAATTTCAATTTGCAAGATATTCTGTAAACCGAAGGAAAAAAATATATTATCGAAATTTATAACCAGTGCACAGCAAAGTAAATTAAGTAACTGCTGTTAGTTAAATACGTGGTATTCATCACTTTGTACATTACTTGATGATATAGGTATAGGTAAAGAATGCTACTATATATCGCATTTGAGTAGCTTAATTTACATATTTATCTGCATGTTGTGTCCTATTCTAAAGCGGCATTACAAAATCAAACAATTTACTTTTGGTTAGCTTAATCTGGCTTCGGAACTGATATTTGATTAAACCTCAATTTTAAATGCATGCAAGCATATATGGTTTTTTTTTCTCACTAAGGCGTCATTCGAAATTTGCAAATTAAATTTCGTAAAAATTATGTTTTAATAGTTTGCATTATTTTAATAACATTCCATTTGTTAAGAAAAATAATTTATGTTTGTATATAAATGGGATTCTTTAAGTAAATTCTCGCTCTTTATTACGCACCTTAATAATCATTGTTGTTAATTCAATCTTTTTGTTTAAAACTACATAGACATATGTATGTATAACATGTACTTAAAAAGCATTAGATAATAAATAGAACATGACAGTCGAAAAACTTAGGGCATTCATACAGATATAGCGTAAGTTTTCAGTATTGATATCATTTCGAAAAATATGCTCTTGGGAAAAGCAAATATGTATACTATACATACATACAAACACGCAAACCGACACTCATATGAAAATGTGTACGTTTTCGTGTAAATACAACTGTAATATCAAAAAAAAAAAAACAAATTGGTGATATTTTTCTATTATTAAATAATGTTATTATCAAAAAACCAACAAAACTAACATTAAAATATTTTGAAAAATATATATCGCTCATTTACTTGAATAGTATCACAACTCAAAAAAGTCGATTTTTCAGGAGAGCGTTTAAAGTATTCAATTGTCTCTTATTTAGCAAATATAGAAAACTGCCATCAGTTTATTGAAAGAACACCAACTTCACCCTATGACAATATGTGTTGTAACACAAAATATGTCGTTGTTTCGTAAAAAAAGTATAACTAATTCTGGCACAACTGAGAAGTGTCGTTATTGTGGTTAAAAAATATTGCAACATATCAAGTTTAATAACGGCACATTCTTATTTCACTGCCTATTTTTCTGCGCATCGGAATGAAATTTTTATACAATATGGACGCTGAAATTGCGCACATTTCTGCATACTCAACTCAAAAATCGTGTTTTTTGAATTGTGACACTATTCAAGTAAATGAGCGATATGTTTGTTCTCAAAATAAGAAATTATAATTTTCTATACAACAAAAAATATTGGCAATATTTGAAATTATTATTAGTTCAAATGAATAAGTTCCGTAATTTTTTTCTAATATGTAAATTAGTTTTAGTATTAACATCAAAGACACGCCCAGCATATGCACACTCCAAACCATTCTATGAATATGAAATCATAGGAACGTATATTTATATTTAATACAAATATTTGCAAATACTTAAGCACACTTCACTAAATGTTTGTCTGAAAAGTAGTTTTATTATGCAACCACAGAAAATTAATTTAATAAGAATGTAGAAGGTACATAATGAATAAATGATGAAGTTTTAAAAGCATAAAAACATTAAAAAGTAAATTAATGGATAATTACAATGTAGTTGCTAAGCAAATAATTACAAAGTATATTAAAATTGTTATATTAAATTATATACAACTGTAGATATATGTATTCAAATAGATTTAAGAATACACACTTCAAAAAACAATAAAACGGTAAAAGTATTCAAAATTGATAAGTAAAAAAGCGGATTATACTTAATTTTTACAATATTTGAGAACACACTTCCACTATAGCTGCTTAGACAAAGTTAAATAGAATAATAAAATATATTCTGCGATTAAAATCTATTGGTTTAAAATGAGAACAACGGCACCTTGACTATAATCGATTCTTTACATGCATACATATATATTATTTTCTTCTCGTTTCCAATTAAGAATACTTCTTCTACCCTGCAGAAAACCTACAAATACTTGTTTCAAAACAATAAAAAAATTATGACTTTAAAATAGTTCGTTTGCGGCAATATATATAATATATATAATATAAAAGAAATACAATTTAAATAAATATACATATGTATGTATGTATATTCTGTTAAATGCATATGTTCCCCATGGAATATGCGTATAAATGCTGGTAGTAATCAGAATTAAGGAATAAAATTAGAGAAGACAAAAAGTTAGTGATCAAGTTCTGTTGAAAAATACTTAATGGATATTATATACAGTTTATTTATTTATTTTTTTGTTTAATTACTAAACCCAACATTAATGCAGCCCAATCGTAGTCGTGGCCACAAGCCAAAAATACACTCAACATATGTATAAATCTTACAGTTAAATAGAATTTATATTTTTTATTAACATTTTACCACCAATGCTTTGGTAAGTCTCTACAGCATAAATATAATAATACTTCACTATTGAAAATCCCTATTTTCACAAAATCATATCTAATTAATATTATATAATATTAACGAAATGAAATACAATTAAATCAAAACATAATTTATATATTCATAGATAAACTCTAGACGTGTAGTGGAAACAAAAAGTAGCAACATTACATTAATGGTATATATACAAAAAATATAAAACATTAGTTAAGTAGCTGACACTATAACCACAGTTGATTTTGATAAAAAAATGGCCTTTACTTTTATAAATAATTCCAAGCTTTTTCTTTATTTATTTTCTTGATTAAGTATTTACTACACTTTATTTACTATATTAACACATATTGTAAATAAATTTGTAAACGACATCTATTAAAACGGCAAAAAAAGAATTCTTCACAATTAAAAAAAATGTGTGGTACGTTCTTATACATTACTCTTTTAGAACAATAGAACGATTTCGCTTTTCTTCTTTCATCATTTATATTTTATAAAAACAAAATATTCACAATATGTTACTGTAACTAAAACAGTATATAATGAAAATCTATACTAGCAACATTAAGATTTACTGGAATAAATTAATAAAAATAACTACATTTATCAAACATAAGAAAATGAGACAAAATATTACTTTTGTAAATAAATAATAAAAAAAAACTTGGTATTTTTATTAAAGAACTAATTCACTTGTTTAGAATTTCAGATGTTGCAAGACTACAATGCTATTCGAGGCAATGAAATTTAACTTCAGCCATGTATACATATATATATCGTATATATCGTAAAAAATAATAACATTTGCTAGTCATTAACGCAATATGTGTAATTTATTCAGAAATTGCATTAATATCGCTCAAATTTAATTTATTATTTATTTAATTTAATATGATTACAATTTATTTATTATGATGATCTGTGTTTTTGAAATTTGTTTTAATGTAGGTCGTCTTATCGTGAATATTTCCTTCACCTGTGGGGAGAATCAACATTAATTGCTCCAAATATTTATATAAAATATGATATATGACTCACCGTTTCCGATACAAACACGGTTTAAGAGAAAATTGTGGTATTAACGCCACTTTTCCAACATTTCGTACCTTTTTAAACTGGAAAAAATAAAACAAACGCTCATTAATATCCTTTTTGAGTAATTCGAATCCACAAGCTTCTAATCCACGTATAAATTGACGCAAATCATCGAAACGTGATTGAATCTCCGCAATTATTACCAAACCATTAGGACGTAAAACACGATTGGCTTCAAGCAAATAATCTTTTAAATTCGTCCCCATTAATGATAGACAATAAACTGCTATATCTACCGACTGGTCGTTGAGTGGTGTACATGCCATGTCACATGCTATTATATCATTGCGTGTGCTCACCAAATCCATTGAATATACTTTATTTGGCAGCATCGTAGACAAACGACCTTCACCGCAGCCGAAATCTACAATTTCTAGCGATTTTGGTAACCGCTTTATCATTTTTATTATACGATCAAGTGGATTCATTGGCCATTTTTCCACTTGCTGCTGGTATCCGGCATGATAGGCATTAAAAGCCTCAGTATCTGATTTGAAAAATTCATTTGCATCTGTGCTATCCATGGTATATAACTGTTCGTTTATATAACGAAAGCGCCCACCCAACAGTTGTTGCTTTAAAGTGTCTTCAAAAGTTTTTAATCCAATGTCCCGGGCACTTGTCGGTCTAACTAATTCTGTATCAAAATTCTTTGTTTCTAAGATTGATCTAGTAGCTTGTACCGCTTTCTTAGTAGGAGGCAATAATTCCACAACTGGTGTACTTTTACTATGTTTTTTCATTCCCTTAAATTTTAGTTTGGTTGACGATAGCGGATCATCTGGTTCAGAACCAGTATATCCCGACGTAATTATGACTTTAGTCTGTGACATATTTTTTTTAACAATTCGACCTTTGTGAACTTTTCCCGACTTCAATCCACTTCTATTGACTTTTGCATTAATCAAATCCTTTGTCTTATCTTTATCTACTGTATGTTTCTTGCCTTTGTTATTTTTTCTAGTGGTCGATGTAGCTTGGGCAACTTTTGCTTCAGTACTACTACTGCTCAAAGATACTTTTGAACGGAATTTCACTGCTTCTGATAGATTCTCCCATGATGTAGGTACAAAAAATTTTGGCATTTCGTTATATAAAAAACGTTTTTAGTCAAATATTTTTGATTTGTGTATAGGAAAACACAAAACTACGCTTTCAGAAAAGTTGTATATAGGAAAACAAACTTGTACAAATAATAAACAAAAGTGCTACACGCTACACGTGTCTTCATAAATATAGAGCATACAGCTGATAACGTCAATTTCTTGAATTGTAATAGATTCACATAGTTGACATTAACCTGCAAGATGAAGATTTAGGGGAAAAACAATTTATGTACATACATATGTTTTTAATATAAATTTATTTCATGTATCCATTATGGAATGCACGAAATTATTGTTATCTTTAGCTGTTCCATTTTACCGACACTATTATTGAATACAAATGAACGCTTTCAACTTTTGTGTCTTCTAATTTTGTTTATGTACATACATATATTCTCTACTAAGTCTTGGAATTTACACAACATTTAAATGGAAATACATATATAGTGAATGATTTACAGTATTTTATATTGAATGTTTTAGTTTGTATAGACTTTTTGGTAGATATTTTTATTCAGAAAATATAATAAAATGTAACTAAAACATCCATTTAAGCAGGGCAAAAGCCCAAAAGTATAACCAATAAAAAAAGGTTAAAATTACGAAAAAGTTCTGATAGAAATTTTTGTTTTTTACCTGTTTCAGTTAAATACAAAAATTCGTCTCAAATTCGTAAATTCTCAAATTTAGCCAGTACGTGATATATCCTTTTTTTATACCTATAGTATGAGGTTATATTATTTCATTTTTTTCATTTTCACACGGTACCGTTTTTTACAATATAAATAAATTTGTATGCTCATAAATAATCCTGTGCACATACATACATACATATATTAGGGAGGGATGTAAAGTTCGGTCGGTGGGTATTACCTAATGAAAAATAAAAATGTATAGTTCTTTCAATGCATTCATTTACTACTTATACAAAACTTTCGATGAGCTTATACATGTTGACAAACAAGTCATTTCTTGGGTTTTTCCTAAAAATATATTGAACTACTTCATCATATGTTCCAATACTATTCTGGCCGATGCCGATTGTTCAACTCGGTCGTAGATATAATTTCTGTTAATATGAACCTAAAAGTGATATCAGGCTATCCTTTTGCTTGAAAATTTAGTTCTTAATCTAGAATATTTAAGAGAGGAATAACTCAACTGCGATTTCGTAACAACTAACGATATTAATAAACTGAAAACGTAACCTAGGAAATTCTTGTGGAATTCTTTGGTGAGGTGGACATTAATATATAGAACCGGATACAATTTTTTTTTATTTTTCGCACATTGCATGTATATATGAACATATGTACGCATGCATGTATATACGAATAGTTAAAGGGTGTGAAATAAATAAGTAATAACAAAATACCATAGTCTTCATTCCAAGAATTTTTTCGATAAGTAAAGGATTCTATGAATTTTTAGAATCTTGAAAATATGTTATATACATACATATGTTGAATTATTGTTATACGATTTATTTATCACATTAAATTATTAAAAAAAATATACAGTTTCCCTGACACTAACACCCGTTTCTATCCCTTTAATATTTCCATACCCTATATACCCATACCCTGTATATATATTACACATGTAGATAAGTATATAAGTGTACATTTTTATGTTTGGAAAATAATAATTTTTGCAACTTAGCATAATTTTGAACCTGTATTCAAGGGAACTTTGAAATTTTATACAATATTTAATGTATGTATGTATGTATATACATCAGTATAAATATGTATTCCTTGCGGTTATACACTCTATATTCAAATACTGATGTTATGTTGATCAGAGAATTTCTAGACAATATGAAAGAAACAAAGTATCCATTTGCACATAAATACATGCTGAATTAAGTTATTTTTATATGTATATCCATATGTGTGTATTAAGCAAACATTCACACCATTGGAAATGTTGTGTAACTAATGGTGTGGGAAGACAAGGATGGCTGATACAAAGCCGATAAAGGTTTGAAGTTAGCGAAAATTTGTAAGTCAAAGTCAAGATTTGCAATTAGTCTCTGTATTTGAGTGTTGATGTGTGGTTGACAATTAAAATGTGTCTCTATCAAAGTTACTTCGCGAAAGGATCTTAAAAATCAGGTGCGTATAAATGACAATAATAATAATTATTATAATTCAATAATTCATGTAATGAAAAGCACAATTCGAGTGGGAATGGCTGAATAATAATAATAATATATTTCTATGGAAAGAATTGTTACGATGTGATATCATTAAATAAATTTATTTATTTATTTTCTTTAATGTAAATAGTTTATGAGTATTAAAAATCAAAAAAGCGGTTCAAGCAATAAGCTTACAAAGCAATAATTTAGATTCAACATATACTTACACATATATGTATGTGTGTACATATGAATATGTACTCATGTATTTATTAAGTGGATTTCTCTGTCGCTAACAAATTACAATTTGGTTACTTAAATCAAAGAAAAGAATCTCCTTCAAAGATGGGTCCTTCATTAAAATTTTATGTACTACCTTTCGATTGTTGAATTTTTCTCATATAAATAACATGAGGGTTCTTGTTATAATAAAGCAACACTGGACATTATTTAGAGGAAATTATTTTTATTATTATAATGTGTTAGCGAAAAACAAAAAAAGTTCGTTTCAAATTAAGCCCAAAAGTATTATACATATATATAAATTTTTTTTTATTTTCAAAACGCAATCATAAGAATTACACGGCGTATGAGTAACGCTAGTATTTTATATTTCTTTGGTCGGAAATGTTAAGAATCCACATTTAATAATTCTTTGAAGTAATATATTAGAATTGTAAACAAATTAGTCTTTACGAAAAAGTAAATAAGAACAAAATTTGCAAAAATTTTAATACATGAAATTTGGGTGGATATTTGTAAATATTTATATAAGATAATTAGTGCAAAAATAAAAGTAGTAAATATAAATAAATAATGCGCCTCGTTAACTTGGGAAATTGCTACTACCTCGCAGGCACGTGATTCCATGGTCTTGACAATATTCGAGAAACAGTAATTTCAATTGATATTTCATGTGATGTGACGTAGTGGAACATTCCTGATGTTACCAACAACAATTGCGCTTTTATTTAAAATTGAAAATCCCACATACATACACTTTCATAGATGACAACTTCTTATAATCTTAATAATGCTATTAATTAATTATTGGTACAAACCAATCATAAAATAAATAAGCCAAACGTATTCAGTATTTTAATAAATGCTGATGGTTAATCACAAAATTAAACAAAGTGTCTACGGTCTATATGTATTTGTATTGTCGATATAATAAATCATAGCCATACCTATCGATAAGAAGTGATACAAGTATAACAAACTGCAGCAAATAGTCACTATGAAAGACATTTAACAGCTTTTGGTAATTTAAAATGGATTCTCGTACCGCTCCGCTGGGTTAATATATAAAGTTAAGAAACGAAATTCGATCTATGTTTCGCATACAAGGGATTCTTTTTAGTGTTCCCACCTACTGAAAAAAGGGCCACAGACTGCAGTAGCTTTGTACGCCTAACTATACCTATCTTAAAATTTTAATAAAATGGTGGAATGGTGTTCGCAAGTCGGTTTGTAGACAATTTGGCAAACAACGGCAGACGTCGTTAATAAAAAGTACTCTGTTGATCGATCCATATTACCTTCCCTTGATACGTAGTGAGAATTTCACCAATTTACTGAAAGGAAACAACTTGAAACTTTTGTATCAAATAATTTCATTTATTGTATTTCTATCCGGCTATCATATAGTATCATCTCAACCTTTGACATTATTCAGGTAATTTATACATATTGTTCTTATAACTTTTCGCTTCATTTCACTTACGATGCACTTGTTTGATGAACTACTAGGATTTTTATAATTTTTTTACTATTCTTCTCAGTTTGCTCTCCAAAAGTCACCCAGATTTAAGTGTATTCGTACGTGATCTTTAAGTAAGTGATCTTTAGTAAATATTTATACAGTGAAACTTCTCTAACTCGAATCACCAAACATTCATTAAAACATAAATTTTAAAAAGGCTGCAAAATATAGTTTTATACACAGTTTTAATTATTTACTTCGCATAACGTTTTATTTAAATACGTTAAAACATGTATTCTTTAATTTTGTTTGTTGCACTATTGTTTGGCTCTTGACATCTGCTTCCCCATGCTTTTGTTACATGATTTTCATATTTTTGTTCTCCTCCATACGATATAGAGGGACTCTTTTAAAATTGTGCCACGATAGTAAAATTTTAAAATTTTTATTATGCCCTAGTAGAAAAGTTCTATTTATGGAAGAAGATTTGTATGAAATTTGATTTCTATTGCCAATTCAAGAGTTCGAGTTATGGAGAACTTCGAGTTAAGGAAGTTGGAGTTATAGAAGGAAACGGTAAACGCTATTGCCAATAAAAAAGTTATGAGATAATCGAGTTATGGAAGTTCCACTGTATTTACAGCAAAAATCAATCTCTTTAAATTTATTTTGAAAAATTAAAGACGTTTGTGGTCGGTAATGGAAATTGCAATGTAATTGGATATAGAAAAGGTAATTAAATGTTTTCTTGGTATGTGCACATGTATATATTTTTACATAAAGAGTTTTGATCTCTTGTTTTGTTTTTAAATATTGCGAATAAAAAATTTAAACGACTTTGTCTTAAAGTTCAAACTTTCCCTACCAGCCTTTACAGTACAGTTGAACTTTCCTAACCGAATAATCATAATCCACAAAAAACTTTGAGTTAGGGATACTCATAGAAGTTTTCATTAAAACGCACAATTTTTCAAAAAACTGTAAAATATACATATTTATTTATTTACATTACATAAAGTCTCTTGACCTCTTGACGTCTGTATCCCATACCTTTGTTCTTTGATTTATGCAATTCATAAGTGTAATACCATATTTTTTGTTCATCTCTATACCATATAGGGACTCTTTTTTGCCCTGATCGAAAAGTTCGATTTATGGATGGAAATATGTATGAGATTTGACTTCTATTCAATTCAAGAGTTCGAGTTATGAAGAACTTCGAGTTAAGGAAGTTTGAGTTATGGATGAAAATTTGACTTTTATTCCATTGAAGAGTTAGAGTTAAGGAAGTTTATGTTATGGATGAAAATTTGTATGAAATTTGGCTTCTAAACGCTATTGTCAATTCAAGAGTTCGAGTTATGGAAGTTCTACAGTATACATATACGTATATGTATAAACATATAGTAAGTATGATCTCACTGATTCAATAATAAATGTCATTGTTTACTGTGTTGTTGCCAAATAGCTCTTTATAGTAAAACATATTATATAAAATAGTACTATCGATACGATAAATCTATAAATCTATAAAATTACGATATTATCGATAATAATGTATGTCTGTACTGGTATACACACATGTACATATACTATGAAAGAAAGATTATAAAAACGAGTTTTACCCAACAAAATGTTTGCCTTTATATCTACATAAGTAGATTTTTTTATTTTTTCTTTTGAGTGGTCAATTCGTAATTCCAATCAAACCGGAGTTACTGTCCTATTTTACAACAGTATACACATTTTATACTCTCGCAACATGTTGCACAAAGTATCAACATCTATCTTGTTTAGTTGTTAACTTAGCTTATACTAAAAACAAATGCTATATCTCTATGTACATACATACATACATATGTAAGTATGTGTGCATATTACAAATGCTATGTCTCTATGTACATACATACATATGTACATATGTAAGTATCTGTGCATATTACCTTAACAGACCTAAAAAAAAGCATTAGTAATAAGTATGTAAGATCATTTCTTCAGGTATTTCCCAATAGCATCATCTTATAGAACGATTTAGAGAGATAACATTTCATGTCTAAACTTTGGATACTGTCTTTCCCTATTGAAAGCAAATATTTCCTATTATTGTATAATATTTAAAGATGTAGTCTGCAACTGCATTCGCACTTTATGACTACTTATTTAACATATGTAAGTACATCTATACTTGTTTATGTACACACTTTATTCTTGCATCACTCCTTCGCCATAATGCATATTATAAGAGAATGTTAATGAAATATCCCTGTGTGTACATAAATATGTACGTACATATGTATATAAACCAAAGAATATTTGCATGTATAAGTGTGTGTTTGTATAACAGAGGTATATGCATACATATGTATAACGAATACCGTATATTACTTATCGAATACGAACGAATCCCAAACAACAAGAAAATCAACCTGGAATACAATCACCTCCCACATGCTCAAAACAAGGATACATTCCAATTTCTGCTAAATAACGCATTATGCTTTGAATGCCTTCTGAAATGAAACGGAATTGAAGAAACAAAGTGGTATTGCAACAAGAATTTGATAAACAAACTAATCTAAAGGTATGGTAAAATATTTACCACCTACGATAAGAAAACCTAGCAGTCTTGAGAAGAGAGAAAGAGAGTGAGTGTTTCGTGTTAACTAAATAAACCAGTGATGCCACAATAAGATTTATCTTCCAAAATAACAATTAATTAACAAATATCAAAGATTTCTGAAAAAGTGGAAGATTATTTGTATTGGCTCATTAAAGACCAAGTTTCATTGAAAAAATATAGAGTTCAATTTTCAATTGCCTTTAAAGTGCCTTTAGAATTAATAATAATTAAGAATAATTTTTTTCAAAACATAAAATTTAAATTCGGATTTTCAAAATCAAAAAGCCAAAATGAGTACGTTATTTTCACATGTAACAATTGTGGCAATATTAATACTGCCAATGCGTGCACACATGCATACATACACTCATGTGTGCATTTTATATATGTATGTATTATATTACATTTTAAGAACATAAATCTAACGACGATTTAAAGGAGCTGCTATTAATAAAATAGCAGTTCATAAATATTAATATTAAATATACCATTATTCAAAGTAGTTTCTGCTCAATAATTTTTCGCATTAAATGAAGAAATCTATAAAATTGTTTTTAAAGGCGTTTGTGAATCATTAATAATCTTTTCCAATTTTTATTAAATAAGAAGAGTGAAGTGATTACCGGAACATATCTGCGTAGGTACATAAGTATGAACTTATGTATGTATGTATGTATGCATACACATACAAGTTAACATATTTTGAAGATAACAAAAACGTATGTATGTATAAAGCACACACAAACATAAAGCGCATATAAACTGCCTTAAAATCCGTTCAAAGTAATAATTCGAATCAGTTTCATTAAATTTGTGTAAAGACGAAAGGAAAGTGATGTAAAATAAAAGTCGAGTTTGTATAACAACTATAGTACTTTATAAAGTCATATAATATTTATACATCTACATATCTATGTATGTACGAGTTTTGCACACATTTGATGTTTGTTATTGTCAAGTGTCTGTGATTTGGAAATATAAGTACATTCTCCTTATTCCAAATGAACAAGTTATTTTATATATTATATTTTCATTCTCTCTAGTTCTCTTTGCAACTCATAAACAACCATTCATTTCATTGAAGTATTGCTCCATTCTCAACAATATCTCTTTTTCACTCGCTGCCGCTCTCAACTGCAATTTACCACCTTCGTTGCCGCTCTTGCAAGTAAATACCCACATACTTTCTGCTATTGAAGTTGATGGTGCTTAATTTTTCTGTTTCGATTTCAGTTCGTTTTTAGACTGCGTTGTGACTAGTTTTCCTTGAATCATAAGAACATTTCCGTTCTTGTTCGTCAAATGTGTAAAAAATTAATAAGAATTCAATTGAGTTCGTGCCAAATAAACGGAGACGGGAAGAAAATTTAAAGTTAATGTTACTAATCGAATATTCTCAAATCTAAGCCACTGAATGAGGACGGAATGTGCATTACTTTTGTGCATACAACCAGCCCACATACCTATGTGCATATGCATATAAAACGGTATTAAAGTATACATATGAAAAAATATTAATGTATACTTGTATAAAAGTGTATACGACAGTACTAAAAAATGCATAAGTCTGAAATATTGCAAATAAATTAGGAAATAATAATTAAAAGAAGAGGCCGGAGTATCGTAACGTTAAAACAACAACAGATATAAATCTGAGAACCGGTTTCAACGTTACATATAAATAGGTGTATGTACACGTAAAAATTCTCCGATGGCCAGATTCCGACAGACTGAGCAATAACAAAGCCAATAACTATTGGAGCAGTATAAAACCAGCGAAAGCAATAGCAAAATGAAAACTTCAAATGACTGATATGTATACCAGGGTGACAAGAGGTAAAATATAATAAAAACAGGAACAAAAATACTATCATCTAAGCAAATCTGGTTTAGCTTGCTGGCGAATTTTTGCATTACATTACATTGCATCCTACTACCGTTATTCTGTTGAAGATACTAATTGTAAACGTAAATGTTGTGTGTAAATTCTTGAGCAATATCTCATCAGAGTTTTGAGAATATAATACGATAGGAGTTCGTTAATGTATTTAGTTGGGCTAGATTATCTATAAATAACAAAAGGGACCATCCTAATTTTCAAAATTTTTTTTTGCAAAAAATACACTTTTCAATATTTGCAATACAGTTTTTTAATCCTTTGAATCTTTTATTTCTTACAGAATTTGGATTTTTTTTTCAACTAATGCACGTTCTATCTTCAGCCTAAGCAATAAAATAATAACACCTCAGCATATACATATACTCAAAAATTAATAAAAAGAAATTGTTAAAAATTACAAAATACTTGCATACATACATATATAATAAAATATTATATATTTGAAGTGTAAATGTCAGTGCATTTGCCGCGACGCTCGTAATAAAAATAACTCGGCAGATATACAAATTTGTATAAACAATGTAGATAAGTTCGCCTACGTTTTCGGGTGAATTAAATCGAGTTAATTGAAAGCCATAAGTATGATCTGAATGCGCGAAATATAGTACCGAGTGTAATTTCGTAAGAAATATAAATACAAATTATAACAAAATATATAAATTTCTAAACTTATGAATACACGTTTATAAGGGTGTACATATATTTGTATTCGTTAAATGTAACAAATTTCGATAGAAAGTGAAGTGAAAAAGTCAATCGGAAGCTAAGCGAAACAACGAATTATAAGTCAAAATAAGCCAAAAAATAACACCAATACAATATATTCTAGATTTTTTTATTCATCGAAATTTTACGCAAACCGTTGGTGAGCTCATTGCGAACAAAGTGCTTATTAGTGTGTGTGAAATAAATTTCTCGCTAAAAATTGTGTCTCTCTTGTATAATACACGTTCATTACTTCCTTTGCCATTTAAACTTCTGTACGTTTACGAATTCCTTATTTCAATATGCCCCTTTTGATGGGTTGCTTCGTCCGCTCTCAGAGCATGGCGAACTTAAAATGAAATACATAAGTAACACAGGCAACTGAGAGCATTTTGAAAGTAGAGCTCAAAGGAGAAAATATTCACAAAATATCTACATATAATAAACACACATCCTACAAGGAACCGAACAGAATCAACGATTTTTTGCTTCCAACGATCGGCTTTCCACTGAGACCGTATTGGTTGCAATTTTACATGCAGCAGTTCTCTTTCGCATTAGACATTAAAATTGCCCAAGGATACAATAACACGAAAGTAGTAAGGAAACTAAAAAAACGCACGAAAATTAAGCTGCATTACATCGTACACTCACACATATACATATGTATACATACATATTATGGACCATTGGTATACAAACGTCTATTTGGAATAATGTAGGTGTGTCTGAAAAGGTCAGTATCCTAATTATTTTTCATTATCCGCAACCGGAGTATTAATTCGTGGTAGTATCTGGGATACATTGTAGGAAATAACTATATCATAATGTTCAAAAAATTGTTAACATCTAATTAATGTCTAAATTGTTCTATAGTTGGTGTACATATGTAAATATTATAAAGCTCCCATTTATATATATATTTAATAGGTTGTGTAATATACAGTACATGATAAACTTCGTCCTCTACTTCTTAAGAATCAATATTTTATGAAAATTGCATGACTGATTTATGTAACAATCGAGAGCGTTAACTTTAAATATAATAAAGATAAGATAATAATGTTGTTGGCTAGATATCTCGTTAATATGTTCGTATAGAAATCATTAGTGCCAAATATCAAAATTGAAATTGAAAGTAACATACTACAAAATATTAGATATATATTGTAAATACAAATATTATAATATGATTGTTTAAAGCATTGAAAAGTATATAGGAATGAACATATTCTTCGTACGTACTTGTGAATCTTCGTCTCGTGCAATACGCCAACACACATAGCACTCAAAACATGTTTATTTATTTTATTTAATAACTAGCAGACCGCTCTGGCTTCGCACGGGTTTAAACATACATTTCAAAAGTTATAAGTTTTTACACACTTAGACACTTTCCCATATATTATATATGTATGTATTTTCCCGTTTCTTGTGTGGGTTCATATAAAAAATGTAAAATGAGGAAAATTCGAACATGAAATTATATTTTATTTGTAATGCGATTGCGATGCGAAGAGAATGACTTGCAAAACGATTTTCAGTTTCAGATTAAGATTCTCCATCACGGACATCTACCCTCACCTAAGAACTATTTCCAGAAAGTTGAGATTCAAGCAATAAATATAGCCTATGTTACTCGGAGTGAATGTAGCAATAGTATAGAAGTATAGAAGTATAGATACTAACATATTTTTCCGAACCAGAGAAGAATATAAATATTACAAACATTTTTATTAGATAATTAAACAAATATTCAAATAATAATATTATGATTTCCTATTTCGCCTCTCTGGATTAGTTAAACTGCTCGCAACACGTGTCTGAGTTTAATTTTCGATTCAGTTTTTGATGAATATTTCAACGTTGCACATGACTCTTGTAAAATTAATATTTGAATAGGGATTAATAAAATATGTGTGACAGTTATTGAGAAAATATATAAAAGTTAAACCTTGTTCAAGGGGATAATCTATAAATGTTCTATAAACTACTTTCATACATCTTATAAGTATTATACATACGGATGTACGAGGCGTGTGTGAATATGGGATTTTAAAAATCTAAAGTATATTTGTTTTCGTTCCGTCAATATGTTTGTATGTACGAGTTTTTTTTACTCATAAATATGAATATTTGCTTATTTAGGACATCTCATACATAACACACACCGATTTGTGATAATAGACCATTCATTAATGATGGAGTCACGTAATAAAAATAATTCAGTATGTGTTGTTGGAGAAAAGCTTCGGAAGAAAATACGAGTGAAGCATGTACTACTTTCAAGGTAATTTCGTGCCAAATTACAATTGGTACTTCGAGGTCTGCTTTAATTGTTTTGTTATCGATGTACATCTGTGCTAATAGAATAAACCGAACTATATGCGAGTACATATGTATGTGTATATACTTACAGACATATATTTATTAATAAATGAGTACCGCTACACACCTTTGGGTATACAAAATGTCAATTCACAATATTAAATCAAATAGTATTAAAATTTTTTTATCTTCAATGAATATTGTAAATCGTACTGCAAGTGGTAATGCTTCCAAAACTAGCAAAATTACGGAACAAATAATAACACCAAACTGATTTTATCTTGCTTGTTTATGTGGACGACATAGTCACCGCCAGTGGTATTCAATCTGTGTGATAGCAACAGCCGTAGCTCAAGATCAGTTGCATTTATAGTCATAGTCATAGCCTTATAGTAGTTTGAGTCAGAGTTATATTATGACATCCTATACGATTCAACGTGCTGCACTAAACAATAGGATATAAGAGCATAGAGTTATAGTTATAAATGCATGTATTGTATATACATACATCGTATTTACTTTTTAACAACCTATTTCATTGTCGGACAATGCTAGAAAACCGATATATTTTTATTAAGAAAAGCAAATACCATTCCTAACTACCTTTGCTCTTACATACATTAATACAACATATGTACTTCTGTTTTCAATTTATTGAGCTAAACAACTACACTGGTATTGTTAACCAGCTGCTCTCAGATTTATTTTTTCAAACCTGGATTTTGTTTTTACTTTTCTAGTGAACAAAATTTTTATCTGGTTTAAATAACCGCCGCTTCTGTTAAAATTTTGCTATCTTAAGTGTTTTTATTAATTACAAAATGCACTCACACTAAGATATTTTCATACCATACAAGAAACTGGATATTTAGATTTTAATCAAGACATTAATGATTTAGGAGATCAATTATTAATATTCAAATACATATATATGTATGTTATTGGAGGCACCGAAAGCCAATTAAATCAAAGAATTAATGGTAAACTCAAATAAAACGCACATATAAATAACAAAAATGTATCGAAGTAAATTTTTAACCAGTCAAAATAAATTTCTTGCAACACACTATTTATGTAAGTGAAACCGTAATCAAATCGTCTTTATAGTTTAAGTCTGTGGTTACAAAGTGTAAATAAATACCATGACCTTGTTATTCTCATTATATTTTGTCGCCAACTACATTCATACTGAGAATGAGGTTGTAATCGAGATGGCTACACACACAATTCCATTCATATAAAAAGCTATAATTACTAATTTCTTATTAGTCCATCGGTCTCAATTTTTGGAGACTGAAGTCAATTTACATTTACGTTTTTTTATTTTAATTAAGTTTATGTACAATTGTTAATCATGACTATATTATATTATGAACAAGGCCGAAAATATGTTGTTTCAAACTCAAATTTAAAAAAATTTTGTCATATCTACATACGTTTATATATGAAACTAAGTACATATGTATATACAAATAAATAAATAAATTTAGAAATCTGAATTGTATGATCCGCGTAACTATTGTTTCTATAATTCTTAACATACATTGATTTGCAAATTAACTTAATATATTTGGGGTTGAACATAAATTGTGCCGCAACACTTTCGATCTAATATACTATTTCCGCTGACCGATTGCAATTTACGAACGAAATACCGAGCTTCTCTTGTGTATATACATGTATTTTATTCACACCAATTTATGTGCTATTTTTTAACAAGGGGTGCATTTAAGACAAAAAAGTGGACTATATGGTTGGGTTGCTATTTCGGTATATGTAGAAATATTAAATTGTAAAGCTGACTCAAGCATTTTTGAGTAGTTATAATACGAACTTGTATATGTATAAATTTAAACATACAGGGGTCGACGAAAGCCCATATTTAATAGTCTCTCTCATTTCAATATTTTTTTTAAAAAACAAACTGTTATAATTAGTACCCCTTACGTACGGACACTATTGTCAAACCTTTTTAATTATTTGTGAATAATTTACCGAGTTTATTTCGGAGAACATTTTTAATATTGTTCGAGAAAAAATATAAACAATACTAAAAAAATACTTATTTCTCTAATACTTTCTTTTAAATTGATAGCGACATTTTTATACTCTCGCAACAAAGTTGCTAAGAAGAGTATTATAGTTTTGTTCACATAACGGTTGTTTGTGTCACCAAGAAATAAAAGAGTTAGATATGGGGTTATATATATGTAAATGATCAGGATGACGAGTGGAGTTGAAATCCGGATGTCTGTCCGTCCGTCTGTCCGTGCAAGCGATAACTTGTAAAAATTGAGATATCTTAATGAAACTTGGAACACATATTCCTTGGCACCCGGAGGAGGTTGCTCCAAAGGTTAGGTTGAAAATTACAAAAACTGCGTAAACTCACTAACGAAAAACGTCAGAAGCCCTAAATTTTACATAAGACATGTCAAAAACCATATCTCAGGAACTACTCGACCGATTTTAATAAAATTCTGTATATAACACTTTCTTGACACCCTGATGACACGGGTGGAATATGGGCGAAATCTGTTCATAACCACGCCTACTTCCCATATAACTCAATTTTGAATTCCATCTGATTCGTTCACTTTATAATATATACATAATGGTCAAATTGTGTTATCTTTATAAAATTTCGTCAATAAATTGCTAGAGTATAAAATGTTCGGTGACACCCGAACTTAGCCCTTCCTTACTTGTTCTATTGTATGGTCTTCTATTGCCGTGGGGAATTGGGTTTTCACATGCATATATACATATGTATGCACAAATATGTATCTGAACACTCGAAAGTAGTTATGTAAATTAAATAAGTTATCGGGCAGATTTGATTATCACAAAATTGTTTGGCTTTATTCATATGACCATATGTATTTGTATACAGATATATGCATATTTATTGTATTATCGTCATTTGAGCCAATTTTGAACAAACACAAACTCAAAAAAACAGTCTCAATTGACGTTTATTATACTTGTATAGATAACCATTTGTAGTACAGTAAAGCAAAAAACGTAAGTGCTTGAATAGTTGTGTGTTATAGTGTTCCAGATCAAGGTAAATGAAGTGGTAAGGTCCTCAATATCTCGCTATACGAACACGTACAAAGAATTGTCAGATTTAGCACCGGACGGAGAGATACCTTGTCGACGGTCAACGGGACGACTTCATACATTTCAAAAAATCATTGGCTAGTAATCATATTTCTATTGAGAATTTTCTCTTTTCAGAATTTTCCATAAATAGGGATCATCGACCCAAGTAACAGAGAGGAAAACATTGTAAAGTTGTTTATCCATTTCGGAATTTCTACTGTTCTTTTACTTTGCGATGGAATCTTTGTCACTCCATTAACGAGTACATAACTTGCAAAGTTAATGGCCTTTATTTAAGAGCAAACCCTTTATATGCTTGCCAATCCACCATACACCACGTTTCAATAGAATCGCACCATGTAGTGGCGATGTCGTAATAGAGTGTATTTTCTTCACTTCATTTTCATATCGCTGCTTTTAATATTTTAATATTTCTTGGATTCACCATTTTTGTTTGTCTGCGTGATACTACAGGTGGATTTTAGTAGTCTATTTTACTTCTTTTCATACTTTGATACTTGGGCACACAATGTTTGAGGCTAGCTTTTGCCATCCATCGTGGACAGACATGCACTTATGCTTATCCCTTGAAATAAACATATACAATGCGAGGGATTTCTTATGTACTTATGAGCCTTTGAAATAATATAATTGCAAAACAAGTACTACATGCAAGTGTATGTATTTATTTACTGTCGGTTTTTGTGAGTTCAGATAATTTAACCTCATTAACATTTCTAACGATATGTTCTTTAATTGGCTAAGATTTCAAAATTGAAAGCTAAACCTTTTGTTTCCACTAAAAGCCGCTAACAAAATTTGGCAAACATGCCTTAACCACATTAATAGAACATATTTATGTCTGTATAATACATATGTATGTCTTAATTAAAACCACAACAATACATACATATATAGATGAGTGTGTTCATCGTTAAACATTTAAATAAATACTCAAGTATCAATTCAATGACATATTTGATTATTGATGATAACGATTTTTAAAAACCTGATAAAAAATGTGAATCTGTGGGTTTTATAAAAAACAAATTGTTGCACAAAAGTTGAGGTTCAAATGCTATAGAAATAAACTTATAAAAAATGTCATACTGAAATTAATTAATTAATTAATTAATATATTGCAGTTGCAATAAGAAGGAAACATACATATACATATGCATCTATTTTTTAGTTTAGAGCTATATAACTAATTATTTTAACTAAGTATAAATACCATAAATAAACATAGAATTATTATACACCTAAAATATTGTATACACTTTTCTTTTTTCCAGATCCTTGAAACTCCATTAAACGAGGTGTCTGCTACAACGAAAAATATTTTTTAAAATACTTCCATAGGTTAAAATACACAATACATATTTTACTCCATTAAAAGCACAACTGATTCACCGTAAATGTCATATCCGTAATTTGAAATTTTCTAAACCCAGCAATTTAAGGATAACAATAAATACTACTTATCAAATTTGATTTAAAATATATTCAAAATTACCGCCTACCACCCACCCACACCAAAAGTCAAACAAAACCCGGCCAATATGGACTCCGGTTCAGGGCCGCGGTTTGACGATGAACCACCTCCAGAGCCTCGGGATGGGTGGCTTCTGGTACGGGTTCATGTACCCGAGCTGAACGTATTTAAATGCCTGCAGTTTCCGTCAGATCGTTTAGTTTGGGATGTAAAACAACAGGTTTTCTCCTCATTGCCAAAGGTATGTCATTAAACTATTATAAAATGATACCTCTTTCTTTTACTATTTCTATTACTTTTTGGTTTTTTCTTTTAAATAACATTGACAAAAATGCTTCACTAAACTAACATTTGGAGAAAAGTATTAATTATATTGTATACACACCGTAATATAAATAACATATATTATAACACCTACATAAATATTTACGAATTTGATTTGTATATGTATATGGTGACAAAACAAAGTAGCCTATGCCAAAAATTTAATATTAAAGAGAAACCTAATTTTTTGTAATGTTAAAATCTTCGTTTTTCAATCATAAACTAAAAACATACATACATATTTCCACATTAAAACCGAGCTTTCTTTAAAATTATGTAGATACTTTGTATTGTTTTTAAACATACCTTTTAGCCTCTAATGTCCTGCATACTCAAGTCAAGGACACATCCAAGATAAATACATTATTGAATCATTTACCAAAACGACTGACATTTCTAAGAAAAATTAATATAAATCTAAATGTTCCGAATATTTTTTTATGGATACGATATGTTCTTGATGAGAGCGTACGAATTTTGCTTCTTTAATTTATGTGATCTTTGCTTTTCTCTTCTTATTATGATTTTATCAATATGCTTTTATTGCCAAATAAATACCAATCAACGTTCACAAATACTTATAATATGCATACTACATTTGTGCTATGAATGGTCTCGCAACACTACTACTGACATATGAACGTGAACTTCACGAAATGATCGCACTACAACAACACATATTAATATACAACACTGGATTAACTTTTCATATTATGTTTTTCGAAAAAAATCCATAGGTGGCCTTTTGGTTTAAGGTTGGTGTTGAATGTTTATTATTTTGCATGCTAAAACCAATTTTGAAGCTCAATTCTCATTAAATTACAAATTAAGCAATATTCTTGTAAAGTTGATAACAATATTTTAAATTTATTATATTAAGCCATTTTCTATTTGCATACAGGAGCTTAAGGAGAGTTTTAATTATGGATTATTCAGTCCACCTTCAAATGGAAAAGCCGGAAAATTTCTTGATGAAGAGCGACGTTTAGGTGATTATCCGTTTAACGGTCCTGTCGGCTATTTAGAGGTGATTTGGATTTGGAGTTATCTAACATATTCAAGTATATTATGTAATTGAATGCTTTTCATACTCCACTGTTAGCTTAAATATAAGAGACGCGTTTACAAAATGCTAAATTTAGATGAAAGACAGTTAAAGGCATTACACACACGCGCCAACTTGCGTCGATTTCTTGAGTGCATCCATGCTGGACATGTAGAAAAGATAGCAAAAATGTGTTCCAAAGGCTTAGATCCGAATTTCCATTGCCCAGAAACTGGTGAGACCCCACTAACTGTAGCGACTGGAGCTAAGAAACCAAATAAATTATTGATAGCGTTAGTTAATGGTGGTGCTTTACTTGACTATCGCACCAAAGACGGTACTACAGCTCTTCATAAAGCCGTTGAAAAAGACTCACTTGAAGCTGTAACGTAAGTATCTGAATCTATTTCTTTTCAATCAATATATTTCTGCAATATGCATAAAATTAATAAAAATACATTATTAATTTTTATTAGAACTCTACTAGAATTAGGCGCATCACCTAACTATAAGGATGGGCGCGGCATAACACCTCTCTACTTATCTATCGCCCGGAAATGTGATCCAAAGGTAACAGAGAGCTTATTGCATGATCATGCCTCATTAGGTATACAGGACACTCAGGGTTGGAACGAGGTTCATCAGGTGAGCGTTTGATAATATAAAATTAAGTAAATTAAACTTTATCTATATATATATATATATATATCGGCTCCTGGTAAAAGATTTCAACGTAAATCTCTTTAGTTACCTTACAAATTAACCCCTTACATTATATTATTTTTCCTCTACTACAAGGTGAAGCGCAGAAAAGTAAAATAAAAACTATTTGCCGACTATCTCTCGAGCTAAACCCTTTCAATTATTTTCATCCTTTCAAAAACTGACAAATATGGTTTGTAGTAATTCCAGTCAAGTTCAACAAATAATGCAATTGTCTAATAGACTCTCCAAAAGCCGCAGAAGAAAAAATTAAATATGTAATTATGCCAAGGACGAAGACGAAAAATTCCCACTTAACCTACCACAGGACAGTAAAGAATTGGTTTAAATACTGAAATTCCATTTGAAGAAATTTTGTAATATGCATAAATGTACATAGTTACATGTTTAGCAAACCATAAACTCTCCAAAAGCCGCAAAAGAGAAAATTAAATATGTAATAGTGCCACGGACGAAGACGAAAACTTCCCACCTAACTTAGCACAGGACAGTGAAGAATTTGTTTAAATACTGAATTCCATTTTCAAGAAGTTTTGTAATATTCACATATGTAATGTATGTATGTGCATAAATGTACACATTTTCCTGTTTAGCAAACCATAAAATAATGTTGACAAAATATAGGATACTTTTTTTTCAACATACCAACCGACGGATTTATCTTTGACTATATATAACCGTTCCTATCTTTCCTCAATATATTTTACGTATTTATATCAGCCCTGGATTGTCTTATTGATTGAAGTTTTTCAATCAAGGTATGGTGTTGGTTTAGATTATTATAACTTGTTTTCTTTTTGGCTTATTTTTTATATAATATAAGTATATAAGTAATTAACATCTTTAAATGCTTTCACTTAATAAACTATATTCAATTTTTATTTCTTTGGCTTCAACCTAAACTACATTAATAACATACATATTTGTATTCGAATAATTTGAACGTATACAAATGAAAAATATGGAATAATGATAGGCTTGTCGGCATGGTCTTGTACACCATTTGGAACATTTATTGTTTTATGGTGCGGACATGGATGGCCGTAACGCTTCCGGTAATACACCATTGCATGTATGCGCTGTTAACAATCAAGAGGCTTGTGCAAGAATGCTTTTGTTTCGTGGTGCACAACGTTCTGCTCTCAATTATGCCAATCAAACTCCCTATCAGGTACATATTTTTCCGATCTTTGCTTTATAAGGTTAACACACAACGCATTTGAAATGGGTTCAAGACTCTAGAACTTTCTATGTAAAAATTAAAAAATACACTTAAAATTGTTATTTATTATTTAAATTATATTTTGATGTTATGCTATGTTCAAATAGGTCAACTATATCAAGCAATTAAGTTATATATTGAGCCAACAGAGGCACACAACTAATACATATATTATTTGATAACTATCATTAAATGAAGTAAAACTATGTGAATGAGTAAAAATAAACACACACTTAGATGCTTACGAATTTTAAAAGCTTATAATATATTTCAAATGAATATAACTACAGTAGAAACTCGATTAACCGGACTAATTGTTGTCGATAGGCATTCGGATAATCGAAAATCCGGATAAACGAATGTATTAAAAAAAACAAATAGATATCAACGAAAATCAATGTTTATTAAGGAATGAACACTTACTTATGTATGTACATATTTTCTTAGATTACATTACATACATAATACTAAACTGCAGAATTAATCATGAAATAAAATATTTAGGTACGTATGTACGAATCATTTGTTTACAATATGTATTTGGTAATCATGAAATAAGTAGGTAGGTAATAAGTTTAATTTGGTTTAAAATATTTGGTAATTGTCATTTGACGTAAGCAACTTTTTCTTCTTCATTGCTGCTATATCATATATATAAATAATATTGGTCGCGGTTGGTAGCCCGCGGTTAGTATAACTGAGGACCGGATAAACGAGTTTCTACTGTACCTTCTATCCTTAGAATTTTATAGCAATAATCCAACTGGTTTTTAAATTTATAATCAAGCGTTTTTTTCGACCATAGCTATATTTCTTCAGCAAATTACAGAAGAAGTATATATATTGTTTATATATATATATATATACATACATATATATTGTTTATATATATATGTATATTGTTTTAATGCATTTCATTAAATATGCTTATTGGAAGTCAGTATATCTGAAGAATTAGCATAATGAAATTTTTACTTGTAATTTAAGATGTCCATTTGAACATAGCATTAATTTATGCGCTTTTATACATAGAAATTGAAAAGTTCTAAAGATGTATTTATCGCCATCCATACGTATACATAGATATATTGTCAAGATTATATTTATTTGAATGTTATAACAATAACAGCAGCAGATTACTAATAAATCATGAAATAATATACAAAATGCAATAAAATTATTGAAAAATCACTGAAATATTTTTTATATTAAGGTTGCTGTAATTGCCGGAAATATGGACCTAGCCGAAATCATACAGAATTTCAAGCCTGATGATGTTGGTGAGTAGATAGTTTAAACCTGAATTTGTAATAAATATTTTTGATGACTACCATTTACAAACATTGGACCATACGTATATAAATATGTGCATCAAAAATATTGTTATTTATGTAGGTATTGTAGAATTACTGCATGGACACACATTAGTATATGTCGGAACGTGCTGAATTTCATAGATCCGCATCACAATACTTTTTGAGCCAAAAACAACTGCTACCACAAATAAGCTTACTCTAAATGTCTATACCAATTCATTCACTTTATTTAAATTATTTATTAGTTATACAATTAACAAGCATCATACAAATGTGTGCATGTACCTATATATACATGAACCATGCCTTTATATTTAATTTCTTTCACACTGAAATTCCGTTTTTTTTTTCATTTCATCATATATATAATAATACAGAGACCTTCATAATATGATGTTCATATCTATAAAATTTTAACACAAACATATGACAATCATTCGTTTGTATTTTTAATATAGAAATACAATACAAACATATGACAATCATTCGTTTGTATTTTTAATATGGAAATACATTTAATTGACACCAACTATTCGAAAAGCCGAAATTAAACCAAGTTGATTATGCTTAACCAACTAATCACTACTCCACAGGTTCCGCCAGAAATAGAGTATTATAAAACCCATCAACCGTTCGTAGGTCGTTTAAAAACTATAGAATATTTTATTTGTCCTATAGTACCAAGACGTACACTACAACCGGACTATCATGAGTGTAAATACAAATTCAAATTCAAATTTGGGATGAAAAGAAGTTGAAATAGAAATTCATTAATCTAAAAACTTATTATACTCTCGCAACAAAAGTTCACATAACGGTTGTTTGTAAGTCATAAAACTAAACGAGTTAGATATATCAAAATGATCAGGATGACGAGACGAGTTGCAATCCCGATGTCTGTCTGTCCGTCTGTCCGTGCAACTTGAGTAAAAATTGAGATATCTTAACGTAACTTGGAACACGTATTCCTTGGCATCCTGAGGAAGTTGCTTTCGAAGATGGGCAAAATCGGACCATTGTCACACCCACAAAATGGTGAAAACCAAAAACCTATAAAGTGTCATAACTAAGCCATAATTAAAGTTATAAAAGTAAAATTTGGAATAAAGGATCGCACTAAGAAGGGGGATATTTGGATGTAATTTTTTTAGGAAAGAGGTCGTGGCCCCGCCTCCAAATCGTTTATTTGTATATATCTCGCAAACCAATGAAGCTATATAAACCAAACTTTCTCTTACGTACCCCATCACACAATCGGATAATAACCACGCCCACCTCCCATACAAAGGTTAAATTGAAAATTACTAAAAGTAGGTTAACTCACTAACGAAAAACGTCAGAAACACTAAATTTCACAGAAATATATAGTATTTTCTTGACACCCTGATAACACGGATAAAGAATGGGCGAAATCGGTTTACAACCACGGCTACTTTCCTTATAACTAAATTTTGAATTCCATCTGATTCCTTCACTTTATAATGTATACATAAGGAACAAATGAACATAACGGGATAAAACTTTACACAAATAGTGTATATCATCTCTGGCTTCACTTGTGAAAAAAATCTCTCAGATAATTTATTGTAATTCAGAGAAAATTGTTTTCTTCGAATAGTGTCTCTCTGTTCCAAAAATTATTAAAATCGGGTCATAACATCTCCTAGCTTCCATATACCTAATTATAGGTTTTTCAAAAATATCATCTTCTAGCTCCCATATACCTAATTATAGGTTTTTAAAAAATACGGTGGGCTTTATTCCGAATATATATTGGTTAATATGTGAGATATCTTAGCAAAATTAAGTGAGCGTATATTGGATATAGTGTACCTTGCTGGTGAAAATTAATGAAATCGGTTCAGAAATTACCTCAGCCCTCATATACTACATATGCTGAATTTCGTTATTCTATTAAACTTTATGCCGAATTTATGTATAAATTTTGTGTTTTTTATAGAATTCTATATTCTTGTCTGCCTTTTCTATTGACAATTACGAAAAAGTCTCCATTTTATTTTTGAAAATGTTATCGTAACCCTTATTCGTAACTACATAGCTTTTTATCAATATACAATTATGTGCTTAATCTAAATTAATCACATGTTTTGGTAAGTCATTTATTTTATTAGATACACACATATACGTAAAATCCCTGATATGTATATTTTTCGCTTTTGCGGATACTTATTCATTCATATTATTTCCAGTTGATATAAGTTCATATCATTCATATTATTCCATTCGATATAAGGATACAAACAAAGTAAAATTTACGGATATAAATATTGGAAAACAAGAAAAAGAACCCGTTTTGTCTAGTGTTAATGTGGCTAAGGGATATTGTGAAGTCTGCACTTCTGGTATACACGTACCGTTCCAAATATTATAGTTATTTGAATCTAGTTTATGTTTTTGTGTTTGCAACGATTATCTAAACCCTATTTGAAGGGGAAAGTATAAGATAACTGTCGTCGAAGTCAACTAAAGGAAGGTCCGGTAAAGAAGAGTTTCGAGGGGATTGAATACAATAGCATAAATGATCCATTTACGACATCAGAAGAAAGCGTGTTTGTAAAAAACAATAAATATTGGTCGAAACTTATTTTAAATAAGTAGAATAATATATTATGTAAAGTCCAATAGGCCTTCGTAAGACTGCATGGAACCTAATATACATATGTAATTATTATATACATATTACCTAGTAATTATTTTTTTCTTATTTACAAAATAATATTTCATGCATAATTCATAACATTCTCGTTTTCATACCACACTCATTTCTGAAATCATATTTATGTGATAATTTTACCAATTCATATAATATTTTTGTTTTTATGTCAGATTTTTTAGTCGGATTTTTAAGTGAAATTGCTTATCTTTGTCTTTTCTCTGTTTCGACATAAGTAAGTTCTCCGATAACTGGTTGAACTCAACATTAAGGGGTTTTATTTATACCGCTAATTACTAACGATCTTATTTCCGGAGGGATCCTCGAAAATAAAAATAATTTAATAATTAAATATAGCGAATATGTCCTGCTATTCCAATTTTGCACATTATTTTAGAAAGGCATGACCGTTCAGTGCTTATGGATATTACATTCACAGGTACTTAAATGTACAACAAGCCTGAACACATAAATATGTTAACAAACATGCATATGCACATTTTTTAGATAATTATTTTCTGTTCTCTGCTAGTTTTACTCTTTCTATATTTCATAAGTTTCTTATTGTTTATGATTAATTAGCATATATAAGCAGAATACAGTGTGAAAAGAAATTAGATAAAGGTCCCAAAATGTAACTACATGCATACAAGTATGTGAAAAAAAATAAACAGACGTAAATAACACCCACCACATTCCTTAGTTCCATTTCGCGGACAACCTCGATATAATCCAAAACGCCGGTCAGCTGTGGGCTGGCCAGGTGGCAGCTGCACCAGTAGTTGCGCTGGCAGCCTGATGGGCACCTTGCCACGGAAAAGTTCATGTTGCCATAATGGACCGCCATCGCCTTGTCCATCCGAGCATATTCCTTATAGCTCGGCTAGTTCAAGCCTCTCCGAAGGATCGTCAGGGCATCGCTCACATGAAGATGACATCAGCATTGTAACAGGTATTAAATATTATGTTTTAAACTTTATGTTTTTATTATTTCGTAACGATTTTATTTACGATAGCACTTGATTTTCTTGCATTATAGTTTTCATTACTTTCTACATATCAGATACATAAGTCCATTTTCACCTTAAAACCTATACCTTTGTATAGCTCACAACGTCGTGTATATACATACATAGAAAGATACTATGAACTCTGGACGAATCGGATCTTAATAAAATCCACTGTTTATTATGCAATATAGTTCATAGTTATATTGGTATTTGCACGTCATTGGGGGTGCTCTTACGGACCTCCTTGGTCATTCTGGTATCGTTCCATTCTGCTTTTATCCTTCTTGAAGTCAAGAGGCTTTTGACCCACCGTTGTATTGCATTCTCAACGCCTATTGACTCGATACTGTTCAGAATGGCTTCCGTTGACACGTTGTTAAAAGCTCCGGAGATGTCCAGGAATGCTACGAGGGCATATTCCAAAACTTTTTTAATGCTGAACACCAGTGAATAGAGTGCAGTCTCTACGGATCCGCCTTTTGTGTAAGCATGTTGCGCTTTAGACAAGCTGCCGGGAGGCGCTGCATCTCTGATATGCGCATCCAATATTTTCTCCAGCGTTTTCAAGAGGAAGTTAAGCTTATGGGTCTAAATTCTTTCGAGTAGGTTGGGTTGTTTTTACCTGCCTTTGGTATGAACACAACCGTAGCCTCTCTACATGAATGCGACATATAGCTGAACTTCTGGTATACACATACCGTTCCAAATATTATAGTTATTTGAATCTAGTTTATGTTTTTGTGTTTGTAACGATTATCTAAACCCTATTTGAAGGGGAAAGTACCCTCCAAGTCCAAGCACCCCCTGAAATAACCATTGCGTTTTTTTGTGTGAATTGAACATGCAAGATCTTAGTCTAGTATTTTAACATAGAGATCCCAGTTTGTATTTCTGGGATTTCTCCTAACGTCTTCCTTAATTTTCGGATCAGATGTTATATTTTCGGTATAGAGTGTTATGTTTAAGACGTTTCTTGAGGTGGGTCCTATATATGTAGACTCCTCGGTTAGCTATCACTAGACTACTTTGTAAAATAAAGTTGAGTAGTGACTCACCTCTTTGATTGATGTCGGTGCTGCCCCTGATCGTGTGATGGGCTGAATGCGGAGAAAATTGACTTTCTTGTTTTTACGAGGAAATACACAATTCCAACATGGAGACACCCCTCGCTAAATGGGACAGAACTCCCTCTCAAGGACCACACCAAGTATCTGGGAGTAGTCGTGGACAGCAAACTGTTGTGGAAGTACAATGTAGAGTAGAGAGTAAGAAATGCTTTATATGCGTGCAGGCAGATGCTTGGCACTACCTAAGGGCTTTCTCCCTCTCTTATGCACTGGTGGTACACAGCAGTGGTAAGATCGATTCTGCTCTACGGTGCTCTAGTGTGGTGGACAGGCTTACGGAAATCAACGTATGGAAAGCCAATGGAAAGGATTCAGCGACTTGCGGCTCTATGTATAACGGGAGCACTAAGAACCACCCAAACGGCGGCTCTTGAAGTATTACTAAACCTGCCGCATATAGATTTCTTTGCTGAAAACAGCGCGGCAAAATTGGCGGTACGCCTTAAGCATAAAACCTTCGGGCATAGCTCAATGGGTAATGGGACCTGACCCCACTTTTCAAATGGGAAAGAAGGTTCAAAGTTAACTTAGAAAGAGATGGCTGGCGTAAGGTATATTACCTGCACGCAGCAATTTAAACATATTTACGGACGGCTCGAAAATGGAGGACGGAGTAGGCGCGGGGATATACTGTCCGGAGTTAGGGGCATGGCAACCATTCAAACTACCGGATCACTGCAGTATATTTCAAGCTCAGGTGTTTTCAATTGGAAAATCCGCTGAGCTATCCTTATGCTCACCTACAAGATACTCTAAAGTCAACTTATACGTAGACAGTCACCCGGCAATCAAGGCAATATTCTCATTCAGCATATCGGCCAAAAGTAGCTAGCAGTGACGAGGTAGAGCGCGCTGGAAGAATTTACCGGGTTGCAAAACTGTGACGGCACTCCATTAGGTATCGCAAAGGAACAAAACTGGTCTATGTATGGTTTTATAGCCTACCAGACTAACCTAACCTAACCTATATTGGTATTTAATATAATACAATAAATTTAATTTGTGAACGACTGATACTTCAACTTATTAGAAAGGTCACTCTTCAGTAAATCCACCTGGGTTAGATTGAATTAATTGTGTACATAAGTGCAACGAAACTCTCAATAGCTCATAATTCTACAATCACCTTCATTTTATTTTCATCATCTCATAATAAAAATGTATAATTTAAATAACGTCGCAACACTATATTAACAATATTTGTTTGTTCAACAAAAGCACCTATAATAAAAAAATCCCAAAGAATCGAAAAATATACATATAATTAAAATGTACATACATATATAAATAAATATTTTGACGATGACAAAATCTTTTAACCAATGTTAAAGTTTTCACTGATGGTAATAATTTAATATCTAAATAAACATATTGCTTGGCGAAATAAATCTAAAAAATAGCGATTTTAACAAATAAGTTTGCTTTCCTACAGAACCATTCTTGAATACGAGACAACTTGGTCGCATATCTATCTATGCATGACTACACATTTATATGTGAATGTAATGGAAGCTTCATTTACAAATATGAATCAAAAAACCATTTAAAAAAGAAAATCACAAATACCAAGACATGAAAACAATTGGAAGGCTATTTAATGGTTCGGATTTCCATCTATTCAGTAACTAAAAATAGTAGACAAAGATAATATAAGTTTTATTTTTTGAAAAAAAAAAAACGGTGCAAATTAATAATGACTAAAAAAGTGGCCTGCATATAAAGCAATTTATAATCTGTGTTATTTATCAGTATCGGTACAATATGTGCATAATTCGATTGAAAAATGTCGACAGATTCTTCTTTGGTGAATGTTTGACCGTTCTTAGTCCCTACTTCTGGTGCCCGCCTTAATATTGTCCGAATAATTTGGATTTCAAAAGATTTTAATCGCCTCCGAACGGATGAAGCATTTTGGTGGGAACCTAATTGAGACCAGAGATATTAAATAATTTGGCAATGAAATATATTCCTTTGCATAATAAGCACAGGGATTAAAATTCCTATATGGTTTCCAATTTTGTTTGGTGTTAATTTGTACATATTAGCAAACCCTTTATACGAGCATGAGTAGACAAACATACCCATAATAGCAAAATCTGTCGGAATAAAAAGGGAAAATTTATAGAGTAATAAGTATACAACATAGTATTATACTTAAATATAAACATACTTAATCAATTTGATCAATGCTAATCTAAGGTATATTCACGTAAGTATTTTTAAACACTCATCCCTAATTAGGAATAGGATATATGTATGTGTTTATCTTCAACTATTATATTTTTGAAATTTTTTATGCTATTTCTGTAATATTTAAATAGCATGAATATGTTTTTATTTATTATTACGATACTAAGTAGTACTTTATCAATTAACTGGAAATTTGCATTTTTCTCATAAAAGCACATTTAAACAACATCAAATAACAGCATTATACTGGAATATTCCAATTAAAGGTTTAAAAACGAAAAAATATTTGAAAAACATTAAGTGAAAAGAAATCTCCGCAAACTCATCGGGAAGGTTAACTTTAATAGATTGTTTATGTTATGTTCAAAAATTCAGACGTCTTATATAAACGAATTGTTTTTCTCATAATTTTCTTTTATTTTACATATTTAGACAAATCACTTGGCGACACTAGTGACTTAATCAGCGACTCATCTGGTGTTGGTACCAATTCAGATTCTGCTGCGTGCTCAATCGGACATCCTAGCACCACAGTTGTTTGCATGGAACCATACTCTGGTAATGCACCAGGACATATTTCATTGCAGGCAGGAGATGTTATTGAAGTGGTTGGATCCACTGATTGTGGTCTCCTGGAAGGGTACATTCGGGGTTCAAATCAATCCGGGTTTTTCCCTGTCGACTGTGTACAGGAAGTGAGCTTACGTCAAAAGAACACAGCGGCAATACATCTTACTAGTAGCAAAACCAATAACACGAACTGCCAATCACCTTATCAGTCACAACACACTTCAACTGGAGATTCAACGAAGAGCACAGTAAACCCGCAAAGGTCACCTCAACTAAGTATCAGCGGTAATACAACTACGAATGCAGCTAATACCAGTGTTGACACGCTTTCGCTCATCGCGCCCAACCACACGCAACCCTCACCTTCAATGTCATTAAATAGCAATGGATCTGATTCAGCGATGAATGTTAGGTACCACAACACGTTACATTCAGTTAGTCAATTCAGTAGCGCTACAGCTCCACGTTTGAAAAAGACGTAAGTATATATGTATATATAAAATTTATACCGTTAGAACAATGTCATTATGTTAACATGACATTATGGAGTGTATTTAAGTGCTTAGCTTGGTAAACTCTTAAATCGACTTTGGTTCTGTCGTGATGCATTACAAGGCTTTTATTGTTCTCTACATGCCAATTCCAGAGGCTTTAATGAACCGCGAACAATTATTCTACATAGAGCAAAACGTGGTTTTGGTTTTATATTACGAGGTGCTAAGGCTTCCTCACCACTTATGCAATTGAAACCAACTGAACGTTTTCCAGCGCTCCAATATTTAGACGATGTGGATCCGGGAGGTGTGGCCGACATGGCTGGCTTACGTCCTGGAGATTTTCTCCTGGCCATTGGTAACGAAGATGTTCGCGCAGCTTCCCATGAGAAAGTCGTCGAAATGATACGTTCCGCTGGTGCGCTTGTCTCCATGACTGTTATTTCCCCTCAATTTCCTCATCAAATGCAAGCTGCAGCACAATTCTTACCTAACATTTATCAATTATCAAGCGGCCCTAGTACACCACAACCATCCCATCGCCAATGTGCAACATTACCACGCAAAATGTCACTAGGTCCGGGTGCTACAACCGGTAATGTCAGTGGTGGAAGTGGCGGAGTTAGTCGGATGCCAGCTCCAATACCGCCACGTCGTGATCCAAAAACAACACTAAGCGTTGGTCGAGCAAGAGCGAAATCAATGGTAGCAGGTCTGGAAAATGGTGGTGAAAAAGATGACGGAGAAGTACCACACACTAAATCTTCGTCCGTTGAATCAATAATCACACCCACACCAACTCATCCAGGGACTCCAGTGCAGTTACGTACCGCTAGTATAAAGGCCAGACCAACGTCCAGTCGCATAACTGCTGCCGAGCTGGAGGAACTTTTCCAACGTCAACAGGGTGAATCAATGGATAATTCAAATAGTTACTCTACAATGATGACGACATCTCGATTTCAGTCTGGTACAGACAGTGGAGCTGCTACACCACCGGCAAATACCAATTCGCCGATGAAGGCTCCTTTGGTCTACGGTAGTGTTGCTGAAATGAAACGCAAAGCAAAAATTAAAAATGGAACCATGCGGGGCAAACCATGCTCCATACCGTCGGTAGGCGGATCCATTGGTCATGACCTAAAACGATTCCATTCAACTCCAGATTTAAATACACATTTAAATGGATCGGTATCATCTATTTGGGCACCAGCAAACAAAGGACACCATTCACAAGACGATGTCGCGACTCTGCATGCTTCTTTACAACGTTTAAATGTACTACCCCCACCAACACATCCACCACCCCCACCACCGATCGGGCAAGTTATTAAAGTGGAGACTCGCAGCACATCTGAGTATGAGTCGACGTTATCATTGCAACAAAAGTTAAAGAAGCGTGCCGAAAGTGATGCTGTCACTTCTGCAGCAATTGATGGTATTCAATCAAGTTTCAATCCTTCAACAAATGCTAAAATATATGCGTCGCCACAAGAGTTACGAAATGTAATGGCATGGAAGTTACGCCAATCTCAAGAGGTGAGTGCACGATTTTTAAATAATTTTATCAGTATACGTTTATAATTCGTACCACACTTCATAGAACCGACAAACCCAAAATGACCAAACGCAGCAGCAACAGCAGCAGTCTCTGTCCTCGAATACACAGGTAACGGCTTTGCAACAGCCAGAATCAAATCCTTCTACACAAACACAACAGTCTAGTAGTCAATATGCACAACCAACAACTAGTCAGGTAATGTTGCAGCAGTCACAACAACTAAAGAAAACGCACTATGATGTAGGTCAACAAAATGGCAACTCTGAAGGCCACACTACAAGTAACAACAGCAACATTGGAACAGGTCCCGCGCCTCCAATACCAGAGCCAGATTATAGTTTTAGTGAGTCGGATGATGAGGATGAAAATTCTATTTTAGTCGCTAGAAATACTAAATTAAACGAAAAAATTACACTTGTAGAGATTGCGGACACCTGTGGAAACAGTCAAGCAAGGTAAGAAATCAAATTAAAACAAGTAAGGAAAGGCTAAGTTCGGGTGCAACCGAACATTTTATACTCTCGCAATTTATTGATATAGTTTTATTAAGATAAGACATAATTTAACCCATATCTATATTCGGAATAAAGTCCAATAGAATAACGAAAATCATCATATGTTGTATATGAGGGCTGAGGTAATTTCTGAACTGATTCCACTCATTTTCAGCACTAAGGTACTATATGTCCAAGACTATACGGTCACTTAATTTGCTAAGATATGTCACGGAATAAAGCCCACCGGATTTTTGAAAAACCTATAATCGATTTTAAAAATTTTAAATATTTGAAAAAAAAATCCTCTGAATTACATTTAAATATCTGAGTGATTTACCGATATTTTCGATGAAAAATTACCTTCATGTTCGATAGCCGGGGCTTTGGAAAGTTATAGTCCGATTTCAATTTTTCCACAAGTGAAGCCACAGGTGATATACAGTATTTGTGTATTCCGCTATCTTTTTCGGTTCCTTATTCGCCACAGATCCCACTCGCCACAGATGATTTTTGACCTATATTTTTTTTACCCATTTTTTAATCTGAGTGCAGCTCTCCTCTGGAATTTCTTCTGTAAAATTTAGTGTTTATGACGTTTTCTGTTAGTGAGTTAACGCACTTTTAGTAATTTTCAACCTAACCTTTGTATGGGAGGTGGGCGTTGTTATTATCCGATTATATAAATTTGTATGGTGTGTAATGGAGTACGTAAGGGATTATTGGTTTGTGAGATATTCACAATAAACTTATTAAGAAGTGAGGCCACTCCCACTTTTCAAAATAATATTACATCCAGTGCGATCCTTTATACCAAATTTATAGCTTTATTTATGGCTTATTTATGACACTTTATAAGTTTCGGTAGAAACTTCGTTGCGATAGTATAAATACCGAATACTTGTTTTAAAATTAAAAAAAAAAATATTGATTTTATTTCCATTATTTGTTCTTATTTCAGCGGAAGTAGCACTGGATCTACTTCAATTTCGCACTCGCTATCCGTTGGTGAGATTCAACGTGTTCGCAGTAACTTGAAACAATCAAAATCATCACCAAATGGTTTTCTTAAAAGCGAAAATCTGCAAAGATCTGTAGCTGTAACTGAAGCTGGTCCCATGGGTCAAAACAAAGCTGATGGAATACTTGCCGAGGATCAGAAAAATAATAATAAAAACAACGATCACCAGATTAATGAAGCAAACGGTGAAGAAGGAGATAATAGCTCGTCAGGTGTAAGTAGTGACCAAGAAGTCGCTGGCGCAACAATGAAAGGAAACATTACCAGAGCTACTGATACAATTAAGAAAAAGCCCAATGTTACGATTGTTGAAGACACTAAAGCCAATAAACATGAAGAAACTTTAGGACTCAAATTGGGAAAGGTCACAACAATAATTTCGAATCTAATCGAAGAAGACATTGTTATTAACTCACCATCGAGTATTAGTACGATTTGTAAGACAATGGGCACTTTAACATTACCGTCATCCAATGCTATCGAAGTGGAAGCAATATCAACATCTGCAACAACAACGTTAAAAGAAAAGAATGAGGATGCCCCTACAGCAGAAATCCCTCCCACGTCGAAAATTCCAATATTCAACGTTGCCAGCTCTGCTGCTGCATTTGAAGCTAAAGCAACGAGTACTACAGTGACCGTGAGGCAAATGGTGCAGCAGCAACACGCTCCTGCAATCCAGCAACAGCAGCAACATATATCGGCAACGAAAATTAAATCCTTGACAATTCAAGGCCAACAAATGAGTGCGACTAAAAGTCATCAAAGCGTCAGTGGTCGCTTGGGACATGTACAACCACAGCTTAATTCAAACCAACCCTCGCAACAACAGACAACTTCAATTTTGCCTATAAATATACCGCAGCAACATTTGCATCCAAATCAGAAGCTGGTCGCCACACAGCAGCATATATTTTTGCAACAACAGCAGCAGCAGCAACATCAGCACCATCATCAACAACAATTGCATCAACAGCATTTACAACAAATACTGAAGGCAAAAACAGCAGCCGCTGGTGTTACAGGTACAAACACGGCCGCCATTGTTACCAAACAACAACAACAACTACACAAAAAATCGCAACATGAAGGAAAAGATGCAATATATGAATCGGAACATGAGCAGCGTTCTGAAGACGAAGGCGATTTGAGTCCGTCACCACCTGCAAAAGGATTTCAGCGTCACAATTCGTTGACCCGAAAACAGGCAGCAGCCATTGCTATGCAGCGCGCTAGTCGCAGTGCCGCTGTCTCCTTGATGCAATTGCCACCACCAATTGAATCAGACGGCGACCACTATGAATTGAACTCCGCTGGCGATAATAGTAACATCAACAATCCGATTTTAAATACCACCGTACCATCTAGTGGTCGAACCATTGTATCTGTACCCATTAGTGCCGAAAATATAGTGCTAGCGCCACCCCCACAATTTTGTGACTGCAACGACATCAAGCATTTACCACAACAACAGCTAAATCACATTCAATCAACTCAACAACAACAACAACAATTGCATTTCCCACACCAACAATATCAACTGCAAATGCGTACACACATGCCAGTCCAAGGTGGCGGTAGTGGCACTTGCGAAAGTGGAAACGTCGGTACAATGGGACGCATGCGTAACTTGGGTACAACTCCTAAAACACCACACCACCGATTACATTGAATATTGATTGATAATTGAATATATATACGTTTACACTTTCATATGTTCATTATTTGTATCTGCACATGTATGTATGAGTACTTAGTACGCAGAATAGAAAAGGATTATATATACCCTTGCTGAAATCCATCGTACATTCATTCATAAAATTCATTTTGTAATAGTTTTGTAAGCATCTGAGCTATCTTATCTAAACTGGTCCTAAACTAATAGTCCTAATTTTTATTATTTTAAACAAACCAAATGCAATTCAATGAACTGTTTACATAAATCGAGTTTTTTAACTTTGTATTAACTCGGCCAAGTGCGAAATTATATTTTATTATATTTATTATATTTTTTTATCACTCAGATAACAAATGTTGTTGTGAGCTTACTTTCTAGAATGAAATATTGTGCGCGAATTCAGTATTTTCCGATAAAAACTTTGAGTATTATTTTATTAAATTTGTAAAAATGTGCTTCAACAATTTGTTTGAATTTAGTCATTAATATCATATGTACTTGCACATATTGAATTATACAGTTACAAAGTGCATAAATACAATAGGTAAAAATCATCAATATATAATGAAATTAAGTTTATGTTAACATTTATAACAATTATAAAATACACGTACATATGTTATGAGAATTACGTAAGAAAGTGTGAATATTTAAATATAGTAAATTGCAATAACACTATGAAATAGAAAATCATGCTAAATCAATACTACAAATAAATTTATGTTATACAATATTTCAACGCACAATAACGCCATGGTCATAAGAATCACCAATTACTAAAAGAGAATCTGTGAAAAACGATCACGCATTTTAAGGCTGACAGTAAATTTAAACATTACGTTTCAGTTTATGAAAACAAATACGTTTAATTACATTTAGTTAAGTGGCTGCTTATTCACATATTTCATTTGAAAATAAAAACATAATAAATTAGAATACCACAACAGACTTCAGTTTATAAACGAATGAATGATATTGCCCAAATGTACTTTGATATAGAGGATGCCATTATGCACAATTTTAATTCATACTCTAATAGTAGTAATTTCGGCTTACATGGCTTTGAAATTCACATGTCTTTGTATACTGTAGTTTTGATTATAGTGGTGTATGAAAACGTTAATTTGATTTTCATAATAATTGCCAAAGAAACTCATATGCCCCTCCAGCACTAATAAACAGCTTTACAAATTGATTGAATGGCATAATTTTGATATATTCTGACAAAACACAAAATATAATTTAGCGGTAGATTAATATTTATTTAAGTATAGACAAATATTACTGTCAACACAATCCCATTTCTCGTTTTTCTTAAGATGCACGGTATATACATATGCAGACACACCCGCACGTAAATATATTTATATAATAGAGTAGAAAAAAGTTAAAAGCACAAATTCGAAGATATACAAACGTTAAAAAGATCCGTCGAAAGCCCTTTCACTAATTACGATACACATCTTAGTAAAAGGTAGTTACATTGAATGGTTTCATTGACCTTAGCAGAAGTAGAACATCGGGTATTTTATGAAATCCATGCAATTGAATATTTAACACAACAATAGATGTGGCTGAGGCTGTACTCACATAGCAAAAATAACAGCTTAACAATAAAGTGTCGGATAGAGGAATCTGTTTAGAGTGACAAGGAACTCATGTTTGCCTTTATACCACGCACGGCTAACGTTACTTTATTTCGTGTTATGGCTATTCAAAGAATTATAAAATGAATAAAAAAAATAAATGAAAAAAATTTAAGTTCATCAAATAATAAAAATATAATAAATTATTTATATATTTAATGTATAAATAGTATTTGCAATTCTATAGCATTATATAATAGCGAAATAAGAAAATATGTAGGTCCTATTCGGATGAAGAAAGCAGTGAGTATTCGCAGTACCTTTAAGGATTTTGAGGCATTTAGATTTCGGTTTTTTTGGTATCCATATTGCTACTTTTAAGCTACTTTGAACATATTATAAATATACAGTAGTTTTCCGAAATAACGGACACATTAATTGTCAGGCCTGTTCTTTACATTTTTCGTAAATTCAACATTTTATAGTATAGTATATGTATCTTCAAATTATGAAAATATATGCATATACATATTTTCCAGCACATTGCCAATTTTTTGTTACCGTTGATTATTTTGTTCATGCATTACAAAACGTTAAAATGGTCAGTTATTAGAGGATTTGCACTTAAATTTCCTTCTTTATGTGTCCCATTATAATAAATATCAATAATTTCTAACAACACCAGCTTGAAGACATGATTGAATTGCCTGGTGCGAATTAAATTTTTAACGTCTCCTACAATTTTTTCGGAAACCCGACTAAAAACTTTCAAAAACTATCTAATTTCATATTTTTTTAGGGAAAAGAGCAAACAAGTTAAATTTAATGGATTTCATTATCTCTACACATAAATGTTAATAGAAATACCTTTTCCATGATATAAAACAAGGCGACAAATTATGAAACATCCCTATCCCATCGTCTTCTTCGAGATAATCTTGTTTGAAAAGCTCTTTTCGAATACCAAATCAATCATTATAGAATTGGGCGAGTTATATCTTAAAAAATTTAATGATTTCAAAAGAGTTTTATATGGTTCAAGTTTATCAAAAGACAAAATTAAGATGGAAGAAATGAAACATTACTGCTGAAATAATAATACTTGCTAAACGCTTCTTCCGTTAGCCGATTGAATATTTTATTTTATTTTGACAAATATACGATGGAATTATTTGCATAAACTTTAATAAAAAAAACAATGGGCACATGTGTATAAAGAGATTCACTCATGCATACATACTTAGTTTTATTTGATACATCCACACATGTGCTAACAACTTAACTACATAATATTTCGTAATAATATTTCACCTTATTTGATATAAGTATATACATGCATCCATTTGTAAGTATAAAAATATCTAGATACACATGTGAAATCGCTTGTTTACATACATATAGACTTGTATGCCGAAGAACGTACAACCTGTCTGTAGTAAATGCATTAGCAGTAGTAAGTTTAAATGAATAAAAGCAGTTTGAATAAAAATAAATACATAAAAAAGAATATAAAAAGACCACTTCTTTTATATCACATACATACTAATCCATAATTAAAAAATTGAACATTAAATATGTAACGTTACTAGGAAAAACTAATCTAATTAAACAAAATTTTACAACTATGTAATACTCTACGATTTCGGTGTTGATATACATACACATACGTATATACCCAACTGGGTATGGATGAGTATAGAGTCGTATTGAAACAATGAGTTTGTAGGGAAAATATCATATGACCTTGTATACAATACAAATTATTAAAATAAACGAATTGAAGCAATTTATTGAATTGAGAAGTATATAAATAGAGATTGCCTTATTCCTTCAATGACGGGAACTTATACATTCAAAAGGATTTATTCATAAAATGTGATTATGCTTTTGAATTAAGATGAAATATGATTTAGTTATTAATTGAAATGAGTTGGATAATTGTTGGCATTTTTAAATTTTCCGCAATCTGTATTATTTGCTTTTTCTTTATTATTTGTAATTGAAATGGGTTTCCAATTAACAATTGCTTCCAAATGTATAGTTGGCTATGTTTATGAATGATTTGATGTTTAATTGATTTAATGCTCCTATTAAAGGTTTCTAAATATCTTTAAAAAAAGATTTTATCTATCATAAATACATACATATTTGTATGTAACACAAGTAAATTATAATTTAAGAAACCAAAACTGGTTTACTATGATTTAACAAAGATAGACACATTATCCTTTTCGACATGAGTATAATTGCTGTGCCAAAATTTGACAGGGGTGATCTGATTAAATGTATACATTGAATTTATTGAATACCGCAATTACCTAAAAGTAAGAACTATTTAGCAGTTTTCAATGTCACTTTCATGAGTGGTTAGACAGCAATATTGACTAAAAACTAAACAACCGACTCGAAATTACATTTTAATTTACAAATTAATTACAAATATTAAGTAAAAACATATATAAACTTAACTTAAACTAATATAATTAAGAAATGAATATTTCAATTACTGAATTGTCTACTCTCAAAAGTGTCAATCTTCTTTCAAAAATCATTGCTAATATTGATTCGAATGATTTTCTACCTCTTTTTGGTTGTTTTTCTTTTTTTAAGCATGGTGAATTTTTTAACAAAACTAACTATTATATAAATGTAGAGGGTAAGTATCTAGCTAGTTTTAACTGGATAAATATTTATATATATATACACAGTAGTTTTCCGAAATAACGAATATTCGTTTTAAAGAAAACCACTTATAACGAACAAGCAAATTTTTCACATTGAGTTCCTTAAATAAAGAACATCGGTGATTTTTAAGTACTCGGCTTAACGAACAACATGAAGAAGACATATGAAGAAAGAGAAAAAATCAAATAACATCGAACCAGAATTAAAAATAAAACTTGAAAAAGTTCCAAAGAAATGTGCAAATTGAAAAAATGTTGAATTTTATAAAAAAGCTTAAAATTATTGATCAGCACCAAATAGAAGTGTCAGAATTGGTCTACTTTGGAAGAATTTATTATTTCAATTGTTTTGTTATGGTTTTTTCATTTTTTTTAATAAAAAATTAATAATACAATTTATTAATACAATTTATTAATTTGCGGATATTTAACTCATTTTTATTGAAAAACATACCTCTAAGTGAGTACTCGAATTAACGAAAAATTCGATGTAACGAACAGGCCTGACAATTAATGTGTTCGTTATTTCGGAAAAATACTGTATATATTTTCTAAATATCATTATTTTTATTTGAATTTAGCGCATATAAGAACCAGTTATAACAGCTGAATTAATTATATATTTCTTAGTGAATATGTACATGTTCATATTCGCACTATATACAGAAGTATTTACACATGTACATATTTATGTAGAAGACGAACGGGGTCGTTAAAAAAGAGAATAATTCCCATAAAACAAACGCTTACAGAAAATACTCCCCCTCCATACAACAATTAAGTTCTTTGAGAAATTGTCACATTAAGTAAAGGGCAATCAAAGCAATTTGTAAATTGTGAGTGACGGGAATCAGGGGAAAAACGGTTTAAGGACAGAGAATGAGGCAAACCAACAAGTACGCAGACATCCATGAACATATTAAACTACATAGTCGTAGTTAATGGTTGTTTATTAAATTTTATTACTGCTTGTCATAGCATGCAAACCAAATGAATTGGTGCACTTCTGAATGTCTGCAATAATTTCCAAATTTGCATGTTTGAGTAAATACATATTACTCAGTGGTGAAGACAACCCTGTAGAAAAATTGAGTTATTTAACCTCGGTTCTTTGACAGATATATTGACCAAGTATACTAAGTGATGTTATTTTCGACTTGTACTTTTGGTTTTGTATTTCTGCTAACAAGTTGTATGATTAGAATCAGATTAATAAATTCCTATACACCTGCTTGGCAAAATTTTTCAGTACATACATATGTACATAGCTTGATTTTTCAGCTGACACCACACAATGATAAAATTATATTTAAATAAATTTATTTGTAGTATTATGTATTAAAAGCAAGCATACTTAAAAATTATAGTTTATTATTTTTGAATTGAGATCATTTCCTACAAGCTATCCTATTTACATACTTGCGTTGGCTTCACAGTCGAAGTTTTCCTTGAAAAAGTTTTTTGTCATTTATTGAAATTTTTTGTCCCCTTTGATTACAGTTCATTAAGCACCAGGTAAGCAATTAACTTCATATATTCGACTTCTAGTCAGTATCTCGGAAGCAATAGCAATGTAAAGTCATTCGGTTAACATAAAAAACTAAAGTGAAAAATATACACATTTGATTACTTAGTCATTTTTAAATTGAATAATGCCGCGGAGAAGAAACAAAGTCGACCCTTTGGAGGAATTAGAGACCTGCACTAAACTGTTGTGTGATCAGTCCCACAACCATATGAAGGTTCGAGAATATGATAAAGCTTTAGTCGGTTACAATAAGGTATTTATTGAAATTGTTGGTGAAGTTGAAATTAGTTAGAGTTTTCAATTAATAGACGTTTTAATTTTCCTAATTTGTAAGTAAGTTCAAAGTTCTGCACTAAACGAACGTTATCTATGTACCATACTATAGTCGGAACAATGCATACACATCATACGATAGGTAAAACAAAGAATCCAATATTCGCATCGAAATATAATTTGTGTGTGTAATTTCAGTTTCCCCAAATATTAAAAAACTGGTGCCTTACGACTTAAGGAGTTAGGTGCACTCATATATAGCATATCGAAGATACATATTTAAACATAATTTTGTGAAATTTTTATTTAAAAATTCCGAAAACTCAGCTCAGACGTGTCCAAAAAAACCGTAGACATTATAACTCAATATTGGTTGATCTAAAATCAATAACCCAAAAATATTTCAATAGTAAATGATTAAATCTAGTTAGAGAAAGAAGGGAAAACTAAAATATTAAAATTTGTACTTTTGCCAGATTTATAACAAAAAACTCACTTTTTTGGTCAAACTGTCGGCATTTATTGGCTCGAAAAAAAGTTGTTATAAAAATATAAAAAATCCTTCATTCATTCTAGTTAATGTTATGTTAAAGATGTGTGCAAATTTGAACAAATTTCCACTCACTGGAACATCTGAAAACAAAAATTTCAACGAGAATAGAAATCGGAACCGATTGGATTAATAGGTTTTGTGTAACCTCATACGCCTGTCGTAAAAACGCTGCTTCGAGAAAAACGCGTTTAGAGTTTTGAGAAGCAAATTCTTGGGTATAAATCCTACCTACGTTCTTATATCTCACGTAGCTGTGTATTCTACTCTTTATTTTGGTAAGAAGGGGGGAGTAGAAGCAGATGTTTCAGGAAGGTAGTCCCAAAAAATGCCGAAGGGGAACCCAAGAAGGGAAAAATAAAAAACGAAAGTAAGAAAAAAATTATACTCTTGCAACAGATATTCACAACACGGAAGGACATTAGGATTTATACATTTTTAGGTAAATGGTCGTGGCCACAGCTCAACATCCGTCAAGCGATAATTTCATCTGGCGATAATTTCACTCAGCTCAAACTTAAATACATATTGATACTATGAGAAGGTTGGTATTCTTGATGGCCAAAATCGGACCACAGCAACAACTAAATAATAGTAATTAAACAAAAAGGGATATAACAAAGCTACAATTTAAGTAATAAAATTAATTTCACTTTATCAAAAAGTTAACCAGAATAGAATTTAACATACATATACCTTATCCACAGGAATGCGTGGCCCGGCCACTATTAACATTATAAAATTAAAAAATACACAAAACTATTAAAAACGCAACATATATAAACATTATTAAAGTCCAATTTAAATATAAATTGCTATTAGTTGATAAATTTGTATTTATTTTGAAACATTTATTCATCAGTTAGATTAGCTTATCGATTAGCAGTGTCCCAAGGCAACACAAACAGCTCCGCTTAACAACGCGTTTTTTATATTAGGGTTGTATAACATATTGTATCAATTCTTTTAAAGAAAGTCAATCAGCATTTGTCAAAAATAATAACAAAATTATATTATGCTTTTAAATGTTTGCAAAATTTGTCCGCACATATGGTGTTATTCATAAATAAAACATAAGTGTTTAATGATAGCTATTCATATAAACAAGTATTTAACTTTCCTCTCTGGGTGGGCACAATCGTTCTTCTCAAGCAGCACCCTAATACAGATTTTATTATGGATTGATCAAAAAAATATAAATGTAAAAGTTTAATGGAAAATTTTGCTACATCATATTCTTAAGCGTGATTTTTCGTTCGTACCGCACTCTGTCAATATGTCAAGTGTTTTGAAAAACATTTTAGATGTTAATAAGGAACAAGAGTTACTTCAAAGTTTTATAAGAATCGGAATAACTACAGATGAAGAGTCAATAGATGAATCTACACGCAAACTAGGTCAGGGCCGATACCATTCTTTGTCCCGTACTAGTCATTCTTTAAATAAGCGAAGCGCCTCTAACGCTATTCCAGGTGTCCGAAATTTAATTATCAGTCGTAAGACAGTCAAATTTGCTGATGATGGAGAAAAGAGTGGAGTTGTTGGTCGTGGAAACCGTATAGAAGCGGAATTGCGCGCGGCGCGTAGAAAAACTGAGGATCAATTATTAAAAAAGAAGCCAAAAGAAAATTTTGTAGACTTCTACACTGATAAAGATAGAGCAGCAGCTGTAAGCGCCGGCACTTACGACATTAAACAAAGCTTGCAAATAAAACATAAACAAGATCGCAATGAAATCATGCAAATACCGGATGAGGCAGACATTAACTCCATTATAGCATTGGGATTGAAAGAAATTAAAAATGCCAATCCAGAAAATGCTGTGTATTTCTTTTCACAGGTTCGAACAATTGAAATTAACCTTATGAGTAACTACATTTGAATTTTTTAATATGCAATTATATAAAATATAATTTATCTTTGTTTACATTTTCAGGCACTCGAATTAAATGGCACTGATATAAATGCGCTGGTTTCTCGAAGTAAATGTTACCTTTTATTAGGGGAGCCATCAAAGGCATTAAAGGATTCAGAAACTGCGCTTACTGAAGATAAAAATAACATTCGAGCCATCTTTCAAAAAGCAGAATCCCTTTATTTTCTCGGTCAATTCGAGCAGAGTTTAATGTTCTTTCATCAAGGATTGCGCGCTCGCCCTGAGTTGTCTTCCTTTCGATTGGGTGTTCAAAAAACACAAGAAGCCATTGAGAATACTATAGGAACTAGTAAATGTTCGTCGCTCAATATTGCACTCAAGTCAGCCGATAAAAAGATTTCCACTAAATATAAGATCAATAAACAATCCCAAAACAATCCGCAACATTCGAATCGATTGAAATTATCCCGAACTGAAATTGAACGTCATACCGCACGCAAATTGTTAGGTGAATTATGTGTTGATAAAGAGTATTTAGAAAAACTGTTAAAACACCCCGATTTAGTTCGTGCCGATACAAACTCAGAGAATATTTCCAATCATGCAAATGAAGCTGTTAACTTTTTAAAAAAACGACAAGAATTTTGGCGACAACAACGACCTTGTACATCACTTCCAAATTATAAAAACCTCCCTCAAGAACCTTTACCAGACTGGTTTTAGAACCAATTTATATAAGCGAATTACCATCCACCATCTCTCTAAGAATGTTGCATAATGTCATATAAACCACATAAATTATCTTGAATTTTAAGAAATTAACGTTTACAAGAAATAAATGTTATTATAGTGTCTTGATTTATTATAGTTTTATTTATATTTATATGTATTTTTACAATGTAACATTTATATGTATTGTAATTAACTTTTCCAAATGTACATGGGCTTTCGCCTATAATTATGTAATTATAAATTTCAACAGAGGACAAGTAATTGTTTTATATGGCATTACAATGCACAAATAATATGATAATTTAAGCCTCCGAGCTCTATGTCCGCATACTTAAATCTATAGTTATAGGTAGTGGATTTTACTAGCAGCAATACTTGCACGTTCACTTTGCTAATATTTATTTATACTATAAAATATTTTTAACAATATCAACTTAACCACATGTGTTTTAATTAAACTTGAGTTATTTATTTAGCTTAGCTGAATTGAATTTTATTTTATATAACAATTAATCAAACTTAGTACAAATATATCTAATTTCATTCAATTAAATTGTATTTTTATTGTGTTATTCCATTTGTTAATATTATTGTTTATACTTTTTTAAATTGTTATTGAGCTTCTTTGACTAGTTTTAGCTTAACTGGATCTAGACTAAGCTTTTGGATAGAGCGAGTTCGTACCATTTTAATTGTATTACGGAATGTATGATTTCCTATTCCAGTATTTTTCTAATAAAGAAAATTCAAAGTTAATACAGTTGATATAAATCATAATGTTTATGTTTATACACCCAATATAGTCACTCTAGCAACACCACTTGAAAAATATGAATTTTTCGATTTAAACACATTATTCGTACATATCTAAATGTACATAGTATACAATAATAATAAGCTTGCAATAAACTTTTTCATTTCAATTGATTGTAAATGTTGACTAAGATAATTGGGAAATAAATGCCTACTAATAATGCGAATATCATATTTTATTATTTTAATTTATATATAGCGTAAAAGTATTCTTCCTTTCAAATTTTTTCTTTGCGAAGAAATACAAAACACAGCAGATTCTAATAGAATATAGGTTCTAATAGAAGTTGGCGATATAACATTTTTTAATTATTTATATTATTGAAGTAAGTTTATTTATTTATGCCTCATTGCTAGTATTTCAGTTTTGGATATTTCAAATTCGCTACAATCAATACGGTAATGAGTAGAATTTGTACTTCCCACACCCGCGCATTTAGTACCTGACAAAAATATGAATAATAATTACTTATTAACAGCAGGTAAATATTTTAACTGTTCAGTTTTTAAAAATTTATCTAAAATGCAATATAAAACTATAATGAAAACATGTAGTTTAACATATATAGGAAACACCGAAAATGATTATACAACGTTAAGAACGTTTAGAAGGCCCAAATAAAGTCCGCGCTTGAAAAGGAATAATTCAACAACAGGCCGTTGTAAAACTTCTTACAGAAGTACAAATATGGCTGGCCTAGCCACAGTATATTTTTGATATTTCATATTTTCTTTATTTATTTAACATTTTAACATCATAAGCATTTTTTTTATATATAATCTTTTGAAGATAAAGGTGCCAACCCGTGGCAGTGGGAAAACTACAGCTGTAGCGAGAAAAATCATACCCCAGGACAAATACAAAATTTTGGTACTTACTTTAATTGTTATTGCCTGGTCGAGTAGGTAGTGGTGGTGCATTTCCACTACGATTAGGTATGGGTGGAGGTCCTCGCCGCGCCGGTAATGGCGGTGGTGGGCCTATTGGTGCCGAATTGGTTTGTCTACGAGGACTTTCAATAGAGACATTGGAAGCAATTTCTTGATTTGACGTTGATGGAAACGGAGGTGGTGGATGTCTAGGCGCTGGCATTTCATCTTGTATTTCTTCATATATGTTAGCACTGCCATCGTAAAAAGTTGAAACACCTTCTTGTTTCGGTTGACGTATTGGTGTGGATACTGGTGTCGAATTTTTGCTTTGTCTAGGAGGTGTGGGGGGAAATGGTCCTTCAGACAAATCAACTGGTGAAGCGGCAGATGACGTATGTAATGGAGAGCATTGTTGAGTTTCAATAGGTGACTGTGATTTAGATGACGATATACTTTCGCTGCCATCCATTTTAGTGTTTTTTTGGTTACTTTGAGAAGAAACTGGTAAGGGCTGTAAGGGTTGTGTCATTAAAGGTTTGGAAGGTTTAGATTGCAGCATATCAGGCACAACACTAATTACTCCAACATGAGGTTGATGACGCGGCGAATTTTTGGGTGACATAGGGATTGGTGGGCGAGCTGGTGCTGGTCGACCAGGAGGCTGTTTGGGACGCTTGGGAATATCAGGTGAACTACTGAATAACCGTGCTTGTTCTTGCGGATTGGAACATAAAGGTATAGTGTTAGTTGTACACAATTCAATTTCATTATCAACTAATGGTTGCCAATTTGACGTCTTTAGTTGAAATTGTAGCTCCAAACCACAAATACGAATCGATTTTTTATTGCTCGCATGTAATGCTGATTCACCATCTCGAAATGTTACCCACATTGTGTCCTCTACATATCGAACCAAAGTAACTTCGCCTAACTTCGACAATTCTTGAATAAGCGTTGACATTACTGCTTCATCATATATAGTCGGGCCGTCATCATAAACAACATCCTCTTTTACGTGCACAACAACAGTAGAATCAGGTGGGCCCAGGTCTCTTATGACCTGTTCAAATACCTAAAATCATCAAAGGAAAAAATATGTACATATGTTATTATGAAAAAAATTATTTATGTTTCACCGAACCTCTCGCCGTCGGTGTGAATCAATTTCAACAATTTCTGCATCAATAATAGCAATAACTGGGCGATGGTCACTTTGCTTCAATTCTGAACGGCCATAATGAATAAGTCTACCTGGATTCCATTCAACACTATTTACATCTGTTTCGGCGGCTAAGGCTTTGCGCCGACGCCACAATACACGATCAGTCCAAGCAGGGGCGCGTTGTTTTTCTGACGTATCATATTCATCACTAAACAAATCATATTTGTACGTCGGGTCGAAATTAATTTCTCCTTCCAGAAAATCGCTGAAAACATTGCCCGATTCTTGCTCCTTACGCAGCTGATCATTCAGCAACACAGATGTGAGATCTTCGATCTTTATAGCTTCTTTCAAATCATCCTTTTCCATATCAATTCTATAATTGAAATCGCCACACCAAAACACCCAGTCATGCGACTTGAGAGTACGTCCCATGGGAAATGCCAATTTTCTTGTTATTTCAGCATAATCTGCGTTACGCTCAGCAACCTATAATTTTTTAGAAACCCCATAGAGTAAAATATGATTAAATACGTATGCATGTACGTACTAAAAAGTTTGTTTCGTTTTTATTTAAATCTAAATTTTTGTTACACATATATACATACATATTTATGATATAGAAATGGCTATATAATTTTGAACCATTGTGTAAATAGAACTCTAAATAATTACATTATGGTCTTACCTGTGATTGCCCAGCAGCAAAATGGGCACATACGAAACACATAGAACTTCCATGCAAAACAAAGCGTATCGCACATGCTCCCTTATTTCCAGTGGTGCCCCCAAGTCCAGTTTTGACGCAATCAATAGCAACATCACGAATAAATGGCGCATGCTCCGGTCGAACATATATATATAAACACACACCTACTAGTTGTTGATATGTGAGAAGCACATAATCATTATCTCGGGAAATAGTCTTTTGCAATTCCTCTGCCCATAATTTGGCATTGTCTGTGCTGGCAGCAACAATGTTAGAGGCATTCAAATCAACGATCTCTTGAAAACCAATCGCATATATATCAACTGGATCGCATGCGTTCTCTGACGGATTATTCACGTTGACTAGTGCTTTAGCTCGTGCCAATGCATGGCAGTCTAGTAACCAATCAGACAAAGAGTCTTTAAAAACAATACTTCTAAAATGTTTACCGCCATTTACATTGTATGTACCAACTGCGACACGACAGGTACGGGGAGCCACATACTCGGCGAAGCGTTTACACATTTCCCTTAAAACTGTAGTTGGCGCATGCAGCATATTCGATGGCAATAATATTCGAGCTCGATCAGCCAACTCTGACGAAAGTGTTGATCCGAGTAATAAAATGTCAATTGCTTCCTGTTTCGAGTTGTCTAACAAATTGTTCTGAATAGTACGAGCTGCTGATCGCGCTCCATCCATTAGTTTGGAGCCACCTTGTATAGCTCCAGTACCTGCATAGATTTTACTAACTTCATTGCCGTTGTTTACCCACATTTGACGAAATATTTCTTCAAATCTAGAGAAATTCTGTTTTTTCTCTCCCAATTTTAAAGCTTCAATTTGTTGATTGAGCATATCTAAACCAAGGAACGTTTGCACGCAATTGGTGCGGTCCAAACAATCTAGGCAATTAGTGCGAATAACACCAAATTGCTCACGTATTGCTTGCCCCTGGGAAGCATGGAAAAATCCATAGTTTACTCCACAAACTCCGAGGCGCTCTTTCAGTTTCAAAAGCGCACCAAAGTTTCCACCTCGACATTCTTGATGGTAATCAAATATAATGTGTGAAACATCTTTGTGTGTTGACATATTATGGTGTTTTTGGAATTCATTGCTTAACATTGCTTCACCTTCCTTACTACCAATCATTGAAGTGCCCAAAAGGTTTATAATTGCCTGATATCCGTAACGTTGTTTCATCATCACCATATGTCGATCAAATGCTGCCGCAGATGCCTCAAAACCTCTTGACAATTTAACCTTGTGTGAACCAACTTGTACACCTGGTTGTTCCCAAAAAAGAGGAACAGACCCACGGGTTTGAATATAACTAGTCACATCACTATCCACATAAATAACCTGCTCGGTCTCCACAAAGTTAGCAACATGTCCTTCGTCGTTTGTTCCTTAAGATGATATGTAAACATGAAATTATATATCAAAATAACACATAAACGGAAAATTTTACATCATCCAAAATTTTTTATAAAAAAATTCAACTCATTTTTAAATGAAAAGCATTCATTTAAAAAAGAAAGAAATATTTTTATTCTATTTAACTAGTCGATTTTACAACAAAGAAACAAAGAAAAGAATATGAGTCATTACATACCCCGAACATTAAACCGAGTGCCGGCACGTTCGCAACTTAACCGAGATATAATAGCGGCGCGAGCCTGTTTGGCTCCAACATAAACTGTGCGAATCTCCACAGATCCACACATTGCTTTTAAAAGCCATGACTGACAATCTATACCAAATCGAAGCATATGTATATGCATCATTCGATTCCAAAAAAAACGATTGTCAGTTTCAGATATCCTTTGTCTCCGTTGAGCGCATAATGTTATATCAAACTTTTGTAAACTACTAGTTATCGAAGCATTCGAATGTGCAAAGTAAAACGTTCCCGAGTTCAGCAGCTTGCGGCACTCCGATATTTTGTCTTCATTTGGCGCTGCATTTTGCAATGCCACAAATTGTGTCTGCGTAATTCGAAAAACCTCAACATCACAAATTTTTCCCATTGAGACACAACCAGTAACAAGTACCAGAAACAAAACAGTACTTTCTCCAGCATTTAGTTGAAGAACTCCAAGGCAGCCGTAAGCGTCACACAATTTGGTATATTGCTTACGTATTACATCAGTTTCTTGAGTCGAAAGCAAAGCAACCGCATGCGATTCAAAAAGAATGCTATCACTTTTATTTCGATGCTCTAGAAGGACGCTATAAGGTGATGGTGGAATAGACTTTTCCAGAACCCGCATCACTTTTGACATTGCCATTTTTTAAGGAAATTTTATATAGATTATAGATATATTCTATTCTGCAATTTTATAATTTTTAAGTTTTCTCTACTAAGACATCTGAAATAAAAAAATATATATATTCATATAATCGATACTAGTATTATAAAGAATAATGATTTGTATGTATGTTTGTAATGAATAAACTCAAAAACTACTGTGCCGATTTAAAAAAGAAAGACATCGGACACCAAAGACTAGAGGCCGAAATCAAGTTTTAGCTCATTGCAAATAAAATCTAATTTCATGTTCGAAATTTTCCTCAGTTTACTTTTTTAAAATGAACCCACGCAAAAAACAGGAAAGTAGATAGTAGACATATGTGTAGTATGGAGAATGTGTAAAAATTTATAACTTTTTAAATGTTTGTTTAAACCCGTGCGAAGCCGCAGCGGTCTGCTAATAAACAATAAACCAATTCAACTATTCAATGTTTTGTATGTATTCGAAAAGAAATCTTAAGCCGATTGTACATTGATTGGTTTTTAATAACTTTTCAAAAAATCAATTAATTCGAATGCTATTCTTTTTGTTAAACCAGAAAATATTCCCCAAATTAATTTGAAAAAAAAGCAGACGTCTTTAAAGTTCTTGGGCGAATAAAAGGTGGTAATTTGTATCCGATCTCAAAAGATGATGCTTCCAGAAACTCGTCGAATTTCAGTGTCCTTTAGGCTAATTCTGTTAAAACACAAAATAAAAGCCGTACAAATATTAAATCAGATTGGAGAAAACTATCGCATTTGTATTAATATTATATTTATGAAGAAATTAACTATTTCACAAAGTGAACCACTACAATAGGACAGGAAATCTTCCACTATCGCTATTTTTTTCTAACGGTAGTAATCTGTATTATAAATGTACATACATATATTAAACTAAAATTAAAATACATACATACAATAATATTTATGTACATATATTCTGTGGCCAGCCTTATAGGACTTTTTTAAATGTGTATTCCTTGACTCACTATAAAACATATAATTAACAATATATCTTATATATACCATATTACTAATCAACATCCGCCCTCCGAACTCAGGCCACCAAAACACCGATATGTTATAGATTTTTCACAACATTTTACAGTTCACTTCCCCCAATTTTATTTTTCTTGTTTTAACAAATTATTTTTACATATAATGAATATAACTACACATTTCAAGAAAATCGGATTTAATTACACAATTTTTTTTGCAAAAACTGCGAAAATTCACAAAACCAAATGAAAGCGTAAATTTTTTTGTAAATTTGACAATTGGTTTCCACCATGGTGTGTAACACTACAATCATGGTGAATTACTCTTCTTTGGAATCATATACATTTATTTCAATAATGTTTTAAGAGATAACCAATCAACTTTGATTACCAAATAATCAGGGATTACGGAAAATGTTAAATATTAAGAAAACTGCCATCCAGTAGAAAGTATTGAAATTATTATCACGAACTGTGGTATTAGTTCTATCAGTTCGGTATTCAATAATTATTTTTTAAATTTTTTATGATGTGGCATTGTTAGGTATGGCTCTGCCATATGTTTATTGTTTACGTATTGTGGAAACCAGATGTTTTATTCATATTAAATAAAATCTGTCAAAAAACTATTAATATCATAAAAGAAGAATTGTTGCGGTTTTAATGTATATATATGTTTATACATATATTCAGCAACTTAAGGTTAGTTTAAAAAAGTATAAGTTTTACGTTTTATAAAACTATCGAATTGTTTATGATTTCAGGCGTATAGGGTATTATATTAAAAGTAAAATAACAGTACCCGTGAATATTTCTAATCGAAACTTTGATACGGTGAAGCATGTCCAAATCTACAAGTAAAGCGCCATCAACAGAATTTGATGCCAAATATGGTATTTTAGATTTAAATACCCCTCCACGTTCACCAATGTGTGGCCAGTATAAACAGTAAATTTAATAATACATTTATACATAATAGTTATATTGATATAAATAAATATTAATTAAAAAGTTATTATCTTTTGCAGGAGCTTCGCGTATTATACATTGCGCTCTCGACTACCAGTAACACTTACAAGTATAATCGATAGTATAACAAAATACAAGGATGAGCTGATAACAGAGTACGGTGAGGTTAGTACGTAATTAGAAAAAAATATTCATTGGTAAGACTTATGATAGAATACATATTTATCAAACTTCAAACAAAAATAATAATGAAAAATATTTAATATATTCCTCTTTCTAATAAAAATTAACATAATTTTTTAGGATTCTCGAGAGGAAATTAAAAATATTATTGGTTCCATATCAAAATTGAAGTATCAACTTCAAACTGATAAAGCTCTAGAGCCTTTTGTTGGAAATGGTACGTAAGGATTCTTAATTCACAAGGATTTAGTTATTATTATGTTATATTGCTTTATTCAGAACCTGATAGAGAAATATGGAACAACTTTATAAAAAATATGAACGAAGAAAAAAATAGTTTTTTCAAAGTTTGTTGGCTATATGCTGAGTGTTATATGTATCGTCGATTATCTTCGTTTTTCGAAAACTCTCAAACGTTAACCAATTTTGACTATTTTGCTAAGCAAAAACAGAATGCTCTAATTAATTCAATTGGATGTATTGAAGAAATTTTGAGTGTTCTGCAAGGTATTGAAATCTCTTATGACTCATTTCGGTTGATGCTCAAGGTAAATTTTTACTTTATCAATGACAAAAAATATAATGTTTCTTTATAAAAATAGCTTAATTTATGGGGCAATCGCTGTGATCTTTCTATTACATCTGGTAAAGAGATTCAACTGGGTAACAACCCTTTTGATCTTTTACGAAGCTTTGACAATAAAATTCTCATCGATAACTCAAAGTCAGTTTTTGAATGTCTAAAATCAGAAAATACGAATAAACCATCTATTGTGGAATTTGTGTGTGACAATGCCGGATATGAACTTTTCACTGATTTTGTTTTTGCTGATTATTTGATAAAAAGTAAATTGGCGGAAAAAATCCGTTTTCATTTGAAAGCTATTCCTTGGTTCGTATCCGATGCTACAATAAACGATTTAAATTGGACCTTTCGGTATCTGCAAAATCAAACTATACCGATTTTGAAAGAATATGGTAGAAGATGGCAACAACTTCTAAATGAAAAAAAATTTGAAATAGCATCATTGGATTACTTCTGGACAAGTCCTTATGAATACTATAGGTAATTTTGCAAAGACAGGTGCAATACAGAAATTGCAGAAAAGTATATGTAGTTCACTAAGACGGCAAAACATATGACATATACCTATTTCAGAATGTGCAATATTAACCCTGAATTATATGCGAATTTATCTGAATCACGTCTGGTTATTTTCAAGGGAGATCTTAACTACAGAAAACTAATTGGCGATTTTTCATGGAGCTTTACTGACCCGTTTACAACGTGTTTAAGAGGTAAATTCGTGTTGAGGAGTATTTACTGACAACCACTAACTAATCACTTGTTATTTGTCATATAGGCTTCCTGCCAACGAATTTAGTGAGTTTACGAACTGTAAAAGCTGATTTGATTTGTGGTCTATTAGAAGGGCAAGCTGAAAAGCTATTTGAAATTGATCAAAACTGGATGACGACTGGAGAGTATGGCACTATACAATTTATGATTCAACCGACGATATCTGCCGAAGCAGTGATAACAAATTCTTTAAGTGCGCAGTAATTCCCGGAATACAGCCCTTTATGAATCTCGAACATTTAAACATTTAAATTTAAGTACAATTTAAAGAATGGATTTACCTACCTATTTATTCTAAAATTATACTTCACTCAAATTTTATTGAGTTAAACAATTTATATCAATAAAATTATTTGTTTGTTATTGTTACATTTTACTCTGCCTAATTTAGTTTGTTTGATTTTGTATTACTCAGAAGTAAATATATTTTAACATTTTAATGTGAACATAAAATCAAATGACTAACATGTCAATAAGGAAAGTGCTCATCAGATCTTCCTAACCCAGCCGGCTTTGAATATTGTTTTTTGTACAAATTGTTTTTAGTCAAGAATCTTTAGTTTGGAGAAAAAATGTTAAATTTTCTTAATAAAAACAGCTGACAAATTTTCTTTCCTACTTCTTTTAAAGTATTGAAAGTACGATATCAGCTGTTAAAATTTGAATAGATTTTACCATACTAAAATTAGGGTAATTCACCATACTAGTGACTATAAGATCTATTAAGATTTTATATTAACTCAATACATAAAAATCTATCTTTATTTTTATTAAAGAGGGAAATAAATATTAAAATAAATTATTTTTTGTGATATTATACCTATGTTCAATAAAGCATTCAACCCAATATACATATATGTATGTACGTAAGTATATGTGTGTTTCAAAACATCGATCTTTTGCATCTCTAATTCTTAATGCTTAATTGAAAAGAGCACTTTCAGATAATGAATAAAATATTGCGTCACATTATTAATTCATCTTATTAACTGAGAATTCTCCTTTGTATTATAACTTCATAAAATTGGGATAATGGCAAATGAAGTTTTATATAAACCGGACCCGTTTTACATCATGGATATTAAAACTCCAAGACATCATTTTCTTTCGGCTCGCTATAAACAGTTAAGTTGAGTACAATGAAATATAAATTGCCAATATTAACACAAGATTCACATAAAAAAACCAGAAGTTTCGCCTATAAAACAATGAAAATCCGATTGCCGAATATATTACAAAATATTATTGAGGACACAACAAAGAACTTTGAAAATATATCTTCTGAGTTTGGAGAGGTTGGTATTCAACGATTTGTAGTACGTATAATTCATTAAACATTAATTAAATATGTATATCACGCATATTACTTCTCAACCAGTAATTTGCCTTTGATTGGTTACTACCCAAAATTTATGATTAACTATATATTTGAAATCATTTTTAAGACCCAGTATGTAAAATTTAACTTTTACTACTTGGGAAGTATTTAAGGAATCTATAATAAGCGAACATTTTCAATAAGCCACTATATATGTATATCGTGGGGCGCAATCTCAAACTTTTACTAGGAATATTAGCCTAGAATTTCCCTACGACTAGTAAGTGTAGGTAGATTTATAAGTTTTAAACGGCTAGTATACGGAAATAGATTCAATTTTGGATACCAATGTTAATGACTTAAAGCGAAAAGTAAAAATTGTTTTTGAGCGGACTCTAGCTTATCAGAATAGGTGTGGCAACTAGGATTCGATACCATAGAACCCAACTCTAATATAGGCATGTAAAATGAATTTTAGTAATATACGGATCACTAAATTCTTAAGACCGACGTTTAACAAAGCTAAAAGTACCTTTCGCTTTTAAAACTATTGAAATTACATGAGATTTAAAATTTAGTTTAGGGTCCATAGTAACTCCTAAATCAACAAAGCTAAATTCGTGCTCCAAACTGCTCCAAATAGCACATCGTTTTACATTTTTTAAGATTCAGTGGCATATCATTTTAGTGACACCAAATAACTAAATTATTTAAGTCCGATTTTAACTCAGTTCTTTCGTTATAAGAAGTATATGATTTAAAAAGTTTTACATCATCCGCATATAATAAACCTTTTGAAAGCTTAACTATTTGTATCTCAAAATAAATGTACATAATAATAATAATTATATAAATTGTTACAAATCTTTTATTTTTAGGCAATTTGGAAGGATATCCGTGATATTGTAGACAAGATATTAGATTTAAAATATGAACTGGAAAACGATCATGTCATGAAAACATTTGAAGGGATTGGTAAAATCATATTAATATCACATAATTCTGAAATTATAATATTTTTAAATTCACTAATAGAAGGGGACAAATGGCTTTGGAATAATTTTCTGAACGACTTGAACAATGATTCGAACACATTTTTAAAGGCTTGTTGGTTATATTCTGAATGCTACATATACAGACGTTTGTATTATTTCTTTGAAAATCACATAATGCTTAAAACATACGATTATTTCGCGCAAAATAAACAAAATGCCTTTATAATTAGCGTAGAGCCAATGCTTCAAATTCTTCATGGTCTTGAAAGCATGAAAACCGATATAGTCGATGATAATTTAAAAATTTTATTGAAGGTCTAGCACATATAATCTTAATTAAGACAGTTTTAAATTTCAGTTTATAATAACATTTTAGCTCAATTTATGGGGAAACCGATGTGACCTCTCCATATCTTCGGGTAAAGAAGTAAGACTTAGTGGAAATCCCTTCGAACATGTTAAAAGCTTAGATGAAAAAGTCATTATTGATGAAAGCTCTCAAGTTATTGAAAGTCTGAAATCAGCAAACAGGCGAAATGCTGTCGTTATTGAGTTTATTTGTGATAATGCTGGTTATGAACTTTTTACCGATTTCATACTCGCCGACTATTTAATCGAAAGAAAATTAGCCGACAAAGTTCGATTCAACTTAAAAGCTATACCATGGTTTATATCAGATGCAACCATAAACGACTTTCGTTGGAGTTTACAATACATGAAAGGTCACGAATCGCCTGTCTTACGAGAGTATGGAAAAAAATGGCAAAATTTTGTAGTAGAAAATAAATTCGAAGTGGCTAATATTAATTATTTCTGGACAAGTCCTTATGAATATTACAGGTCAATTTCACAAATTTCACTGCTGCTAAACGTGTATGCATATTTATTTAACTTATCTCATTATAGGATGTCTGAAATTGATCCAGATCTGTATAAAAGACTCTCTACTTCACATTTAATAATTTTCAAAGGCGACCTTAACTACAGAAAACTTATCAGCGACTTCTCTTGGGATTTTACTGAATCATTTGAAACATGTATAAGAGGTGAACATTTTAAAATATAAAATGTAATGTTTCTATTAAATTTATATCTAATCATATAGGTTTTCGGCCGACTAATATTTGCAGTTTACGTACCGTCAAAGCAGATTTGATATGTGGACTTTTAGAAGGGCAATCAGACATTTTAGAAAAGGAAAGTAAAGATTGGATGATAACTGGGGAATATGGAACTATACAATTTGCAAGCAAAGTGATACGTAATTCGTAATAACATAAGTTTTATATTATATATATGTATATAATTAATAAAAATGTCAAATATGTACTATGTATGTAGTAACTTAATAATACACCAATGGAATTACCTATCTATCCAATTGCACATGTAGAAGAGAATAATATGTGATTAATATCACTTATGCCCAAAGTTTTAAAAATTCAAAACATTCTAAATATTTATAATTAGGTTTCGCACAACTCTTATTCCCTACCTACTATAAAAATTACGTTACTGAACACTTGTTTAAAAGAAATCATGGAAAGCAATAACCTTATGATTTATTACTATAATTGAATAATTCAGCAGCATAAACATATTCATTTTCGAAAATAAATAAAAATTACAAAATAATTTTCATTAAATGGTCAATAAAAATATGTGAATAAATTGTTAAATCTAATTGAATATTCGGGTTAAAATATTTATATATTAAATTCCAAAGATCCTGTATTCATTAGGGAACAGTTTTCGGCAATTTAATAAACTAATTGAAACTCTCAATATGTCTAATGCAAACTACGAATTCGATATTAAATATGGTATATTAAATTCAAGGACTCCAAGGCATTCGCTTATTTCAGCCCGGTACAAGCAGTTAAGCTCGACATATTAAGTATAATAATTACTAAGACAGAAAATTTTTAATTTTAAACTCTTTAGAAGTTTTGCCTACTTCGTGTTACGCTACAGACTTCCACATAATTTAGCAGAAATCATCTTTAATTTATCGGAGAATTTGGATGTTTTAATATCACAATACGGCGAGGTACGTAAACTCATATTAGAGAGAATTCAAGTATAAACATTTAAGTTTTTAAAAACCTTTTAACTTATAAAACTTAGGAATCTCGGGTGGACTTTGCTAAGGTAATTTATAGAATAAGTCAGCTAAAATACCGATTGGAACATGATGGACCCTTTCATCAGTTTTCTGGTGCTGGTAAATATAATAAAACGTTTGTTAAAAAGAAAACTTTTTTAAATCATCCAAATATAGAGCCTGATAGAGACTTTTGGAACAACTTTCTGTTGAATCTTGAAGAAGGACAAACCACTTTCTTTAGTACATGCTTTCTTTATGCCGAATGTTATGTTTTCCGACGTTTGATATGCTATTTAGAAAACACCCAAACTTTAAAAACATTCGACTACTATATTACGAAAAAACATAAATCTCTAATAGCATTTCTGTCGACAATTGAAATCATACTATTTGGAATACGTACCGTGCAGACTTCTGATGATGTATTACGGTTCCTCTTAAGGGTAATTAATAAACTCGTTTGATGAAATATAGTGGTTGAATTCTGGAAATAAACCACAATCTAACCACAACTAACCATTAACTTAACAATTTTCACAGCTTAATCTTTGGGGTAACCAATGCGATATATCTGCTGACACAGAAAAATACAACATAAAACGTAAGGGTCCTTTCGAGCACTTACGAGCTTACGAGAAGAATATAATAATTGATAGTACGACTTCGGTTATCAACTCTTTTAAATCGGCGGATCATACTAAACCCGTCCAAGTCGATTTTATTTGCGACAACGCGGGTTATGAATTGGTTGTTGACTTCATACTAGCTCATTATTTGCTGGAATCGAAACTGGTAGACAAAGTTCGTTTTCACATGAAAGCAGTTCCTTGGTTTGTAACGGATGCAACAGCAACAGATTTTCATTGGACACTTCAACAATTAAAAAAACAAGCTGGGCGTTGCACACAGGAGTATGCCAGGATATGGCTCCAAAACTTGAGTGATGGTAAATTTGAAGTTGCGGAGGCTGATTATTTTTGGACAAGTCCCTATGAATTTTATAGGTACGGCAGCAGTATACATTCAAACACATATATAACAAGCAAGGAGGGGCTAAGTTCGGGTGCAACCGAACATTTTATACTCTCGCAATTTATTTATTTAACTTAATTATAATATTATATAATACACAATTTGACCCACATATTCGTCAAATATATTGTATAAAATCCATTGAAAGTTGGAATCCCTAATATTAGGTTAGAAGCACCGAGGTCTTCATGTTCGATATATGGGGCCTTGAAAACCTATGGTCCGATTTTGGCGATTTTTAGAATGGGGCTGCCACACTATAAACGTAGTATTTGTGCAAAGTTCTGCACCGATATCTTCACTAGTGCTTTCTTTATATATTGTAAAGTAAACGGAAGTAAGCGTGGTTGTGAAGCGATTTGGCCTATTTTCACAACATATCATTGGGAGGTAAGGAAACTATTACAAACCAAGTTTCATTGAAATTGGTCGAGTAGTTCCTGAGATATGGTTTTTGACCCATAAGTGAGCGACGCCATGCCCATTTTCCATTTTGTAAAAAAATCTGAGTGCAGCTTCCATCTGCCATTTATTGTGTGAAATTTAGTGTTTCTGACGTTTTTCGTTAGTGAGTTAACCCACTTTTAGTAGTTTTCAACCTAACCTTTGTATGGGAGGTGGGCGTGGTTATTATCCGATTTCTTTCATTTTTGGACTGTATTAAGAAGTGGCTAAAAGAAACGACTGTAGTTTGGTTTATATAGCTTCATTGGTTTGCGAGATATATACAAATAACCGATTTGGGTGCGGAGACACGCCCACTTCCCCAAAGAAATTACATGCAAATATGCCCCTTCCTAGTGCGATCCTTTGTATTATTTATTTGTATAACTTTATTTATGGCTTAGTTATGACACTTTATGTATTTTTGGTTTTCGCCATTTTGTGGACGATTTTGCCCATTTTCGAAAGCAACCCACTCACGGCCCCAAGGAACATGTGTTTCAAGTTTCATTAAGATATCTCAATTTTTCTCAAGTTATCGCTAGCACGGACGGACGGACAGACATCCGGAATTCAACTCCACTCATCATCCTGATCATTTATATATATGTTACCCCATATCCAACTCTTTTATTTCTTGGTGACACAAACAGCCGTTATGTGAACAAAACTATAATACTCTGTGCAACATGTTGCGAGAGTATAAATACATATATATCATATGTACATAATTATATACAAACTATATATTTTCCCTTAGAATGCGGGATGTGCGTCCAGATTTATACAAACAACTTACTGAAGCTCATATGATAATTATTAAAGGTGACTGTAACTACAGAAAATTAATAGGTGATTTTCGATGGGATGCTTCGGAACCGTTCATAACTTGTATTCGGGGTAGAAATAGTTTATATTTACACCATGAATGGACTAAATAGTTTAACTAATATATTCTCATTAAAGGGTTTCAGCCAGCTAATATATGTAGTTTACGAATAGTAAAGACTGAAATTATTTGTGGTATGAGTCCAGGTAAAAATGAAGACTTGGCAAAAAAGAACAAAGACTGGATGCTTAGTGGTGAATATGGCACCATACAGTTTATAGAAAAGAACTACTGTGGTTGCCCAAATACCACATTAAACTCAGTAGAACATATATGAACTAATATTTATTACATGTACATTATAATTAATTTTTACTATAATTTGTTGGTATTATATCCCTATAAGTCAAGGAAAACAAAATTGTATCAAAAAGTAATTTATAAATATTTAATACAAATCTATTTAAAATAAATGTTCCTGATCCACAACCACTGTGACGTAATTTGAAATAATTTTCGAAGTAATTCATAGGACGTAAATAATTTTCAAATTATCTTCCGATTTTTATTTAACTGATTAATCACAAGCATGATTTCTTAAAATGTTAAAACCATTCATAACAAAAGATCTTTCTCATTATTATCTTATAATTGTATACATATGTTTTGATATTCTCGGCTACGTTACTATATGTATTCGTATGTGAACAAAACGTTGTATGGATATATGTGTTTCTTTATTTTTATTGCGTATTATACATCCGTATGTATAATTAATTGCGGTTCTTTTTGGAACAGCAAAATTCGGCAACAATTAATCAAAAAATTAATAATTAACAAATTAAAATAAAAGAATAGCAGTGATGTTTTTTGATTTCAACCAATCCAAATAAGTAGGAAAAAATACATGTATTTCGTAGATCCACTGGTTATTAGGTAAGCATTTAATTGTTTTCATTCTACCACCAGATAACTATTATCTTTCAGTGTAAATTATTATTCTACAGCAAATCCACAAGTTTCTTCCACAGCCTGCGTCAACTTATCGTACAGTAATTGGTAATTTTCATAAGGCGGTAAATCAATACGATTGAAACATGTATGTGCCTTTGGCAAGTTTTGAGTGGGCACATCTGTAGTTAGGTGTATTGTGAATAACCGTGGTCCAACCGCTCCAGTTGAACCTTGCAATGCTCGAAAACCTTGTAAGGGCACCCTTGATGAACCAGTTACAAATTGCAAAAGACGTGCGCGCATTTCAGAAGAATAGGATTCCACCACCTCAATGATACCAAAAAAATTAAAATATATCAATTAACCAATTAATTATTAGAAAACATCATTAACCCCTACCTGCCAGAACCATATCACTTGTTGCGTTTCTGGAGTACAGTGTTTCAGTCTTGTATTGATGCGCCAGTCATTAACATCAATGCTAGAAATTCCACCAATTACTAATTCTAACTCACGCTCGTCAAAAGGTCTCAAAAGCTGAGCTGGAATAAGTTCACAAAAACCTGCCACATAAAACGAAAAATCTCATAAATATGTATATTGGAATAATAATAAGTAGCTATTAACCTTTTTGTAACGCCAGAAATTGTTGCTCAATACCTCGCATGAATCGGTAATTTACGTAAAGTTTAACATATTCGCGCTTATTATCCTCAGTTACTGATATCGAAGCACCTGATGGCTTTAATTCATGAACTACCAATGCACCAAAACTATTGTTCTCAACACTAAATGTAGAGTCTATAATTCCCGTTATATTATTCTCACTAAAAATAGACTTGTTGTTAATTTTGGAATTGCATATACTTAAATAGCTTACAGCATCCAAGTAAGACTACGATGCAACTCTGGATCAACTCCTTCTATATCATTTAAAGTTATCGGTTTATTAAGAAGTTGTTTATAAAAGGGTGTTGTAAAGCCACCATCTAAACAGTGTCCATGAAATACCGCTATTCCGAGAATGCGGCCGACAAAGTGAAAATACGACAAGTGGTCTGGATTAACACCTAAAACATACACATTAGATGATATTAGTAAACATTATTTTAAATATTCACTGTGTTAATATGTTAATAATAATTTCAATAAATTCCTTAATAAATGTAAAAAAAAAATACGGCATTACTTACCAGAGTCCGGATTAATTTGCAACGTATAGTGATCATCACGTGAATATTGAAACAATCCATATTGAGGATTGAGCATTTCACGCGACAATAAATGAAGCCATTCGCGTGCAACACCGCCGTAATCAAGGCCTTCTTCTCCTTTGAATTTTACCATTAAACGTTTACGCATGTCCTTAGGTCGCATTTTCATTATCAGTCTGTAACTCTCTTCAAATATTTCGTTACGTGACACTTCTAGACGACAGTGACCAGACTGTGGTTGCAGTGTCTGCAAGTCAGTGCGCAGAGCGCGCATTTTACTAACTAAATCCCGCCGATATTTGGGTAGCAGCTCAGAACCTTCTAAAAGACCTTGCGGCAGATCTGCGGGTGGTGTACTTGTATTATTAACAATACGATGGGACGTACCACTATTACTACTTGCTGAACCGCTATTCCCACTTGACAGCGGATGAGAGGGTGCTGGAGAAAGTTGCTGCACGATACTACCATTACCCGTAGAAACCAGAGAATTCGCTGCTCCAGTGGAACAATTACCTGTATTAGATAAAGCGCCACGCCGTATCATTTGAAGAATATTGCAATTAAATCGGGGATCAGTAAACTGAGTTGTCCGATTATTGTGATCGACAAAGTAAACTCTGCCAGAAGCGGTTTTCCGTTGCTCCCAACCACTGGGCAGTGGCCCGATTGCATCAAGTGTTAGATGTTGCGTTTCAAAATCGCGAGGTATACGTGGATCATGCCACGTAGATACACCAGTAGGAGTGTGGAAAAAGTATACTTGACCTTGTTGTGTTGTTCGCATCTCATAGCCTGTTGGAAGGTCCATAAATGGACGTGCTGTTGGATTTGTACCGCTAGTATTACAAATAGCATATCGTTGGCCACCACCACCACTGTTGCTGGAAGCGCGCGTGCTTCGCGATGAACGGCGACGTGGTGGCTCTTCAGTTCCTCTCGAAGAACGTCGCTGTGAACGTTGATTACAAGCAGTTGTTCCTGAACCACCAGTATTTGAAGGACATGGTACACTAACATTACGTGTGTCTCTTTCACGCTCTCTATCACGATCATGTTCTCTTTCCCGATTATTGCCATTTGCCGTTGTGGAACATGACGGCTTTGAAATTTGTGAGTTCGAATTTGCATTGGGACTTTGACTCATAATTGAGCCACTAACACCGCTGGCAGTTACGGTATTGCCATTTCCTGAGATCGGACTCAGTAATATACTAGCAGTTGTAGACGAAGATATATGATCATTTTTTTCGGCATTCCATCCATTAATATGCGACTGAGTTGCATTCGATCCATTTGTACTACCAGCATTACCGTTTGTCTTTGTCAATATGATAAAAAATCCAATAGTATCAAATAAAAAAGGGTGAGATATTTCTAAAATTACCTGATTTTGATTATTCGGACGTTGTGGCGTACATAATAACAGTGATCCGTCGCTTGATTCTGATGCAATCTGCTCATTAAAATAAGGTCCCGCTTGCTGACCATTTGAAATTGTTGCTAGCTTCCTTCCGTGACTATTGTTGCTTACTTCTCCATTTGAAATGGTACCCGAAGTAACCGTAACAGAAGCGGTGGTAGCTGTTGTCGCAGTTGTTACAACCGCTGGTGTATCAGTCGTGGAAACAGTTGTTGAAGCTTTAAAATCACTTACGCGCATCTGCGCAGCTGCTTGTGTAGTAGCACCAATCGAATTTTGATTTTCATTATTGCCACGTATCTGCTGATTATGTTTTCTTATATTATTATCCACACACTTTGGACTACAATTCTCCTTGCCTATTTGGACATTGACATTTGCATTGATATTATTCATAATACTACTGCAACCCATGTTCGAACATGGGAGCACTTCCGTCGAATGACGCCTTTCGTCAGCTGCTTCGGCTGCATTTCTTTCAGAACTACAGCTATTTTCTCCGCTAAGAAGATTTGTACAAGTGTTCGAACGTGTTGGTCCGGCGGGATGCCTTACATTGGTTCCTTCAATATTTTGGACCCTTGTGCGCTGACGGTAACGAGCACTGGGCCGATCCCACTGCGTTGATTTCGTGGTATGATTTACATAATATACACGGCCATTACCAGCTCGGCGCTCTTCCCAACCTTCTGGTAAATTATCTTCAGACGAATCATCTTCCGATGGGCCACGAACATCTCCACTGGGACCCACCACCGCCAAAGGGTTACCACCACATGGACCATCTTTTGACAATAAGGCAATTATAATTTGTCCACGCACCATATCATCATCCTCAGGAGAGAGTTTACCCAAATTTAAACGTGTAACTAAAAAAGCATATATACATAAATATATATATACATATATTCAAATTTATAAAAGAAATATTGACGTACATCCCATTCCTTTTAACTTCTGTATTGAATCTGCAGGTATGCGTACACAACCAAGGAATCCGCTAGCTTTATGTATTTTCCGGTGATTCCAGACTGTAATAGTAACAGCATCGTTACTCCCAATAAAAAGGTCGTAGTGTGCATTCCATTTAGGATCTAAAGTTGACTTGCTAACATCCGTAGTATATGTCTGTGCTGTACCATCGACCAGTACTTTAGCGCATGGGTCTGGAAGTCCTAAAGAAGAAAAAAAATTAAATATAACCAAACGTATTTAAAATTCGAGTTCGAGCCTTTGGAGTTGAACCACCACCACCACAACCTATGGCAAGTTGCCTCGTGAAATTAAATAGACCCATCTGAAATTATTTTATGTTCAACCTACTAATTAAGACTAGACCCTGAAATAGCCAACATATGTCCTGTATCCAAAGAGTCTCCACATGTTATACATACCCAGTGAAACCTACTAATCTTATATCTTATGAATTAAATTTCCCTATCGTCAAAGTAATAACCTTCTGAAAGTAAACAAATGCTATTAATTTTTAAAGTCCAAAGTATAAAAGCAACAATTAGCAAAGATTGTTATATATGAACAAATACGAGATATGTAAAGCCTGAAGTTATCAATTATTATCCATTAGATATTATTGGCTACTCCCAATGGGACACGTCTTCGCATAATTGTTTTAATATTGATTGAACCGAGGATGTTTGCTTAAGGCGTCTAATAGCCATGCTTCCATTCTCATCTTTAAAAATATTATATTTAGATATTTCTGTATTTCAGAACTACTAATAAACTAAGGAGATTTAAGGCGTCGGCAGTAACAATCAAAGAATCGAAATAAAATCTTTTCAAAATATCAACAGATTTATAACCAGAACAAATTATACATAGATAAATTATGGTAAATTTAGAAAAAATACTAAGATACCGCAATAACTGAAATTATTAATACTTACTAAATAAATCCTTGCGAGCCAAGTTACGTGCACATAATACTGAAATTAAAAATTATACAATTGTGAATTCTAATCCAGTCAATGAAATTATTTAATATTTTTAAAACTTACTCGTTATTCGCACTTTGAGTGCTCCATTACGGCGAGGATAATCTAATTTATTCATATTCTGTGTTGGTAAAACTCTTCTCTTTTCGAAAGCAATGCGAACTTCAAATTATATTATAGGACACAATATTCATACGTTCTATGTAATGTAATTTATGTAGATATGAACCGAAACTACTATAATGAAAAAAACTAAGAAAATAAATCTTTATGTTTTTGAAACATTTCCATTTGCAATATAAACAGTAAAAATAACAAATTATTGAATCCCTGAAACGCTTCTGTTAGTCAAATATAAGTTTAGGTACAAATATACCCAAAGGACCTTTAAATGTGTGAGCTCGTTCCGCACATAAATTTATTATTACTTTTAGGAATTTTTTCGCGCTATAATTTGTTTAAAGAAGAACTAATTGTAAAGTATTATAGCAATATCAAACTGAAGCCAAATTTTTTATTTAACTCCATATTAGCAACTCACTTTTGTCCTAATTATCAACTAAGATAATTAATGACCATTTTTTTTCAATAAGTCTTAAATTGCAAATAAAAATGTTTTTACTTGTGGTAAAATTAAAAATTGAAAAAAAAAAATTTATAGAGGTATTACTGACGACTTAAAAATACCTTGTCAAAAATAAAAATTGCCAGAATTATATATTGCTTCTTCCAGAAAAATTGTATATACATAGAAAAATACTTAAATCAAAAGAAACCTGAACGGGAGTTAACAAACAATGCCATCAACGAAAGAGTAGAATGGAATGCTGCTGGAATGAATAAAGAAATCTTGTACCACGGAATTATTAAAATATTGTGCCCTTGGATACAACAAATTATTTGCAAAATATTTAATAAGGCACAAAGCTTCGATATAAATCCCATGGAATTTGAGGAAATACTAAAGGATAGAATAAAGTTCACCAGAACGTGTGAAGTATTAAAGTATTAGACAAATGAATAATCGCTCCATTATTTCCAATTTCAAAATATGACAAAATTTTATGAGTTAAATCTGTAAATGTAAGTATCTAAATAACATTTTTCTGATTTTCTGGGTCAGAATTATATTTATTCTATATTAATTAAATATAAAATACTTAAGCGAACATTCACAAATTAACTTGGCTTTCTTACAGTCGTAGCTATAATTATTGCTAATCATTAATTTGCCATTTATTTTAATTGTCTTACTTTAATTTATTGGCATGAGGAAAACTGGCGCGAATGAAAAAATTTAAATAAATTATGTTTGTGCCCTACATACTATAATATGATTATAACTAAACTATTTTAATAATACTTTCTGCATATGCATCTGGGTATCTGTTTTAAACTACCATATGTGTAATCAATTTACTCATAGACGTGATTTGTTTCATCTTAACAATGCGATGTTATTAGGCATATGTATATTTTCTGACAAGGAGGATACAATTATCAAATGATCACTTAACCGAATTTACGTTTATATCTACAAACATACCGATTATATGTATATGTATTAATGAGAATTTATATACTAATGTATATAAACAATTTGTCTTATTTTTCATGTGCCCAAATATTACAAGTAAAATTATGTGTAAGCACTTCATTATCTGGCATTTCGAACCAAATCTTCACTCAAGCATATCCAATGCATTAAAATATTAAAGAGTTATTTGATTACTTTTTACAATTGATACCATAACTTTTCACTGTGATTCCATCGCGTATGTGTGTGTGCATTTGTGAGTTCTACCCATTCGATTCCATATATTTGTGCTTTTTAGTTTAACTATTATTATAACTTTTAAGTTTTGAAGGCAATAATAGATTTTTTTAAATCCCCGCGACCAAAATTTAAATAACTTCTTTACTACAAATTTAATTACTACTTATTAGAGCAAGTGCAAAATCTCGCAAAGTGGAAAACGCCATTTTTGTTGAGCAATTCCTTATCGTTCTTCCTTTATGCTATTACTTTCGTGGTGAATACAAATGAATTTATTGTGAATGGAAGAAGAGAGAATGTCTGGTTAAAACATTAGGTGTGTGTCACATGTAAACTTCAAGGTTCATTATTTTAATAACATCTTTAAAACAATATGTTTGTTATTAGTTCCAATCTTAAACTTAAATTTTAAAAATTCAAACGTATGAACACATCACATTCTCAATACTGCTGTGAAATTATGTTTGAGTATTTATTTAGAATTTGTAGTCTATCAAACAAATATTTGTTAAAGAGGGATATATGTAGGAAACAGAGTTTCCTCATTTTTTCTATTTTATATTACACCAGATGGTATATTAAATGTACTTGTAGAATTTATATACTGACTTTTTGTTACTAACAATTGTGAATATATCCGCGATAGAGGAGGTTCGTCTACAACAGGAATAAGATAAATTGTCTAAAGATGTCTATTTCTTTGAAAGTACATGGTGATATAAAAAGAAACAATTTAGAAGTACATTATCTTCCTGCTAAAATAAATGGAGACGGAAGAACTGATGTATCAAATTATTTTAGTTCGTATACTCTTGTAGATCAAAGCAGTTTATTAGCAAATGCTATTCGAGGTTTCCCGCTAAATGGAGAAGTGGTTAAAGTACCAACAACTCATAATTCATATGTGTTACAAGAAACTGATCTTCCGAATAATAAGAAATTTCGTAATATATACATAACTGGAACTTTCAACAATTTCTACTATTGGAATTATGATAAAATTCCCAGCAACGGAGATGCGTACAAGCAGGCTTTACATTTGCTCAATATATCCAAAGAGGTAGTTACTGAATCACATATAAAATTTTCATAAAGTATAAATTTTGTATATTATAGTTCTCTGAATTAGTATCGGATACGGAAATTCAAAATGAAATGGATAAAAGAAGGAAAAATTCGAAAAAAAATCTTAATAAGGACTAACAATATAAACACATTTAATAAAAATTAGGTATTCGTTTTTTTTCTTAAAAAAAATGTTTTATTTACTGATCATGTCTACTCATCTGCATCTGCAAAACGTTCATCATTTAAATTTAAATTACGTATTCCTCCTTGTGCGTCTTCAGCGTCATCTATTTCATCATTTCCCACAAGTACTGGAACACTTTCAATACTATTCCCATCATCATCATCCATAAAATCACTTTCTTCAGAGAGACTATCAGCGGAATCTGGATGAAGGGCTTGACATTCCGTCATTGCTTGAAATATTATATCAACAGTATTCACGTCATCTGGTAGAATCCAACATTCAGTCAAATGGTCATCAGTGTTATCGCCTTCATCATCAGTAACATTTCCCTCATCCACATCAATATTCCTTTCATCATCTAATTGTTGTTCCATATGCACAATCTCTCCATTTATCTGCTGGGCTACTTCCGCGCCATTAACATTTCCATTCCTGCTTATATTGGGAGCCGACGCCCGTGTTTCCTTATCGTATACACCTCGCCATTCAAGATTATGATCTAACATAAAGTATATACACTTGGATGGAATTGATGATATCCCATGTACGCTAATTTGTTTCCATGGTATAGAAATACCTTCACTCATATTTTCAGCCTGCCATCCAAAATAGCTAGTAAATACACATATACATAGTAGTTACTTATTATCCGTCAATTTACCGACTCTCATTACTTACTTTTGGCTTATATATAATGTTCCTTTTCCCACAATTTTATCTCCAATTTTCAACTTGGTATTATTAGCTGTATAAATTAAACCATCTTCAGGTGGGTTTATATGAACTATTAAAGCCATAGCTTTCATTTATTTCTGCCTAAAATTGAGTACCTTATAAATTTGCAATACCGGCATTTAGAAAATATTTGATGTCTACACATGCAATAGTTAATACATCGAACATGTTAGCTGTGGTAAGGGCAGCATATTGGTTATGGTAGGCAATAATTATCAGAGAAATTATACTGACAATTACTACATACAATAAAATGAAAAGTTGGTTATTTGACTTTTTTTTCATTTCTACAAAAGTTTAAGGTCAACTTATTTAAAATTTCTGTCGACACTAAATTGATATATATGAGTATATATTTATTTATATATAATTAATTAATAAAAGCACATGGCATTTGCAAGTGACATCGCAAAAATTACAGTATTTGCTATTTTGAAGAGATGCATCGTCAATATTTTCTAAATAATTTTGTTAATATTTTTTCTCTATAGTGACAGGATCACATTATTAATTTTATGTAATATATACTGTCATTGTATTGTCCAAATACTTTGTTTGTGTTGCAATTCCCATATTTTACAAGTTTCGTTAAAATGGCAACAAGGCTATAAGCAATATAATATAATAGTAATTATCGATTAATTCGAATACTGAGGTATAGTTCTCCTCACTAGGAAATTGACTTGAGGATAGTATTCATATTTTTATTATCGTCATTTGTTTTCTTGTCATTGTTTAGTGAAAATAAATTATTGAAAATGGGCAAGCGTCGAAAACAAACTTTAATAGAGTCGGACGATGATTCAAGTGATAATGCATCTGATCTTGAATCGGTAAAGTTTTATTAGTCGAAAATGTTATAAATCATTATACTTATATTTATTTTAAGACAGAATGGAAATAATGTTTTTAAATATTTATTAATATATTATAGGAACTTCTTTCTCTAGCAAAGAAGAAGTCTAGAACAAACTCGACTCAAGTCAAATCTGCAACATTGTCTGGATCTGATTCTGACTCAGACTGGGCACAGGGGGCGAGTACCTCCACTGCTGCGAAAAAAACACGTATAAAAAAAGTTAACAAGGAATCAGATTCATCGGACTCCGAAGGAGAAAATGATAATCAGAATAAAGAAAATGATATATTGGATAAAGAACCTAATTGCCGAGAAGAGGGGGAGGTTTCGGAGAGTGATGGTAAAGCAGAAAGTGATTCAGATTCAAGTTCAGGAGAAAGTTCGGATACCAGCTCAGATTCAGAATTTGATGATGGTTATGATGAAAACCTCATGGGAGACGAAGAAGATCGTAAACGTCTGAATGGTTTATCAGAAAAAGAGCGTGAAACGGAGATTTTTAAGCGTATAGAACAAAGAGATTTATTGAAAACTAGATGGGAAATTGAACGTAAACTAAAGTTAGCACGACGCGGAGAAAAAGCTATAAAAACTAATAAACACAAGAAAAAGAAGAGTAACATGGCTAAGAAATTTAAACAGAAGCATAAAGAAGAAAATACTGAAGTAAAAGTAGTTCCAGTTGTAGAGAAAGAAGCAGATGAAGAGATAGTAACATCAAATATTACTCAAGATATGGAAATGCCATCAACTATAGCCGAGGAGGCCTTACTTGATCAGAAACTCTCAACAGATGACCAAAATACTGTAGAAAATTTAGATCATAAAGAACGATCCAAAGAACGTAAGAAAAATGTTGAAATGAATAGGACTGACGATAAGCGTAGCACGGCAATGGCAATGCTAAAAGCAAAACGCGAGGGAAAGGCAAAACGAGGTATATTTTTACATAAGAATGGATATATAATTCAGTACAAATGTATTTACTATTGCAATAACAATTCCAGAGGAAGAGGAGGCTAAGCGTCAAGCAGAACGCGATAAGGAGGAAGAAAAGGAAGAACTTGAAGGAGTGTCGGGAGGAAAGTCATCTGTTAAGTTAAAAGCTTCAGAAATATATTCTGATGATTCTGGCAGTAGCGACACAGAGGACGAGAAGCCTTCCGAAAAACGATCACGTTCGGCGAGTAGCAGTAAATCTTCCAGCGATTCAGAAGATGAAGAAGACACTATAAGGGCACCAGTATATATTAGCAGTCGAGAGGAATTAAACAAATTGCGACTATCAAGATTCAAAATGGAAAGATTTATTAATCTTCCCATGTTTGAGCGAACAGTTATGAATTGTTTTGTACGTATTAGTATTGGTAATAATGGTCAAAAACCTGTTTATAGGGTGGCTGAAATAGTTGGAGTGGTGGAAACTGCAAAAATTTATAGCCTTGGAAAAACTCGGACCAATCGAGGTTTAAAACTTAAACACGGCACTCAAGAACGTGTGTTTCGTTTAGAGTTTATTTCCAATCAAGAGTTTACCGAAACTGAATATTCTAAATGGCGTGACATATGTACACAACAAAATGTACCGATGCCAACAATCGATATGATTGAGCGTAAACAAAAGGATATCAAAGAAGCTCTTAATTACGAGTTTAAGGATGAAGACGTAGAAAAAATCATTGAGGAGAAAAATCGATTTAGAAATAGACCCACTAATTACGCAATGAGAAAAACTTGTCTCATGAAGGAAAGAGATGCTGCAATGTTACGGGGAGATTATGATGTAGCGCAAGATTTAGGTCAACAAATTGATGAGCTAGAAAGTCGTGCATCAGAACTCGACAAAAAGCGATCAAGCAGCATTAGCTTAATATCTTATATAAATGATCGAAATAGAAAACGGAATGTTGAAGACGCTGAGAAAGCAATTATGGAAGAAGCTCGTGCCAATAAAGGTTTAAAGATATCGGATCCGTTCACGCGACGTATTACTCAACCACGCATGGGTTTCAAATCAGTTGAGAAAAAAAATGAACCAACCGTCCAGCAGGCACAAGCAACACTACCAACAAAACGAAAAGTTGAAGAGAGCACTACGGGAGGTTCAAAACCAACTGAACCTAAAACAGACTACAGCTTATATGCTTTACATGATTTTGACATTGAATTGGACGTTTCCCTTTTAAATACTGTTCCAACAACACGATAAACTTCAAATTATTTTGTATTCAACAAGAATCAATTGTTCGAATAAAGACTTTGAGGTAAATTAAACTCTAAACATAGGCATCCATAAGCTTACATATATGCACATTTTTTAGAAGAGTGTGTGAAGGTTACCCGGCTTGCCCTATAAATTATAATTTGTTTTTTCATTTTAGCTGGTTTATTTGGGTTACAGTTTCGCGGTTCCGAAAAATTTGGGGATGAACGTAACCCAGCTGTTACACGTTCAAGAAATTGCTTTCAAGTGAGAGAGTATATACTTTTATACTACACACTCTCACTTCTGAAACTTGAAAGCCGTCTAGCTTTAAATTTTTTCAAGCAAGACGTGTTCCAAGTTGATCAAGAAATAATCAGCGGACCATAGAGCTCTCCAATTTTCAAATTATAGATTTCAAAGTTTTTTAACATTAACGATAAATAAATTTGAAATAAGTGAATTATACCCTTTTTCGAAATTGTACACAAACAGTGCATTTTATTGAATATGAATATTCCAACATATCTACATAATGATTGAATTATTGAAAATATAAGAAGTGAATTAAGGCTTATGAATAATTTTTGGCGACAAATGTAAGTTGTTTTCTTGACGACGGCATCTCTGTAGCTTTAATTGAATATCAAGGTGCCAAATAGTGTTTATTGTAGTATTTATGTTTACTAAAACACTAACGGTCTTCCACACATTTATTGACAATGACCACTTTATATTAATTTAGGAATTCACGTTTAAGGCACTTAATATATAAATTGCGTACCGTCAAAACGAAGTATAGTTGATAAATACGGTAACGCAATTATTATATATTTATAATTAATAAGCTATTCGAATTAAAAGAAAAATATTAAGTAAATAATATATATAATTTAAATCACTTCTATTGTGTTTTTTCTATTTTTTCAGAAATTTGCTGAAGGATAATACTTCGAAAAATTACGCGGATGTGACAAATATATTGAACACCCTGTATTTTTATGAAGCAACTCTGTGCTTTAGTATTTAGCAGTGTTACCAACAATAAATTAACAACCATACACGAACACGTGTTTTGCTTTTCTTTCTTGCCTTTGGTCAGGTATCATTTTTCCGTTGCTTGGAGGAGTTCACATCATTTTATATATTTTACAGAACTTTTATTTTTAAATCATGGGCAAACCAGGTGAGCAAAATGAATTAAAGTTTCTGAAGAACATGGGATATAATTTATGTCATTGAATTATAGGATTCTCACCACGCGGAGGAGGTGGAAACGGAGGTGGTGGTGGTGGTCGTGGTCGTGGTGGCGGTTTTGGTGGTCGTGGTGGTGGCGGCCGCGGAGGAGGTGATCGAGGACGCAGCAGTTTCGGTGGACGTGGAGGAGGCGGTCGTGGTGGTGGCGGTAGTCGTGGCGGGCCAGGTGGCAGAGGAGGAAGAGGTGGAGGAGGTCGTGGTGGAAGAGGCGGAAGTGGTGCTGGTGGTTTCAAAGGAGGTATATATATATTTCCATATATACAGAGTCTTGAATACTTATTATGTATACACTAGGTAAAACTGTTGTAATTGAGCCCCATCGTCATGAAGGCGTGTTTATAGCACGTGGAAAAGAAGATGCTTTGGTAACAAGAAACTTTGTCCCTGGTTCCGATGTTTATGGAGAAAAAAGGATTTCTGTTGAGGTATGTTTTTCTATTATTATTGTGATTGTTTGCCATTAATATGATGAGATTGTGCAGGGGTACGGAACATGGTAATATGTGGCCATGAAACTTTATCAACAAAACTAGATTCGTTTGGTTTGAGACCTTTAAACGAATTTAAAATGACAAAGTTTTAGAATAATGCACTACTGAACCAAATAAGTGAATCAGCGCAATTAAAATTTGGAACTCAAAATGACAGTAATTATTTTTTTTTTTAGACAAATGGCGAAAAAATAGAGTACCGTGTTTGGAACCCCTTCCGATCAAAGCTCGCCGCAGCTATTTTAGGAGGTGTTGATAAAATACATATGCCTCCAGGTTCTAAAGTACTTTATTTAGGAGGGGCATCAGGCACCACAGTTTCACATGTCTCCGATGTTGTTGGACCGGAAGGCCTTGTATATGCTGTAGAATTTTCGCATCGTTCCGGTCGTGATCTTATCAATGTGGCAAAGAAACGTACAAATATTATTCCCATAATTGAGGACGCTCGTCATCCTCATAAATACCGCATGCTAGTCGGAATGGTGGATACAATATTCGCGGATGTTGCACAACCAGATCAAGGGCGTATCGTCGCGTTAAATGCACAACACTTTCTTAAAAATGGTGGGCATTTCGTTATATCTATTAAGGCATCATGTATTGATTCTACTGCGCAGCCAGAGGCAGTATTCGCCGCTGAAGTTAAAAAAATGCAAGCAGACAAGTTAAAGCCACAAGAGCAGATAACGTTAGAGCCTTATGAACGCGATCATGCAGTTGTTGTGGGAGTTTATAGACCGCCACCTAAAAGTGTTGGCTCTTAAATACATTTTTGGTTAGTTGCCTTAATTTTAAAGATAATAAAAAATTTGATAAGATCTAGATCTTAAGCGACATCAAATCCAGATTTAATTGCATTAACTACAGCACTTATTTTATGTACATTTTCAATTACTGCAGCTAATATGAGTATATTGCTTGTAAATGCACTGTTTAGATAGAAGGTTTTTTGATTGTAACATAACATAAAAAACAAGCGTTATTTTACAACTAATTTATATTCGATATAACAGCGCTTCCGAAAAAATTGTATCTGAAATATACAAAAAATATATAAACTGCAGTATGAGATAATTGACAGTTTAAGTTTATAAGTAAGTTAATTTAAGTTCGGTTTTTCATTTTCTAATATATGTTTGCAATTCTTTTAATTTGAAGAAGTGCTTCAATCGGAATTGAATTGCAGATAATAAATACCTGATAAAACTAAAGCAGATGTTTAAAAATTAACATAAAAATTGGTAGTGGATGTAATAGCTTTGTTTTGTACTCCATATAATATGGTGATTCTTGTTTTTTACGTATTTTTTTCGTCATTGTATTTTTACGTACCGAATTTGACTGCCCCTTGCCAATTCAAAGCGTGAAAATATATTGTATTTTTACGTACCGAATTTGACTGCCCCTTGCCAATTCAAAGCTTGAAAATATATATATATTTATAAATATATATACATTTCGAGTTTGAATGATGTAAACAAGATTTAGTGGCTGCCACGAACAATTAACGTTGGGCTTTATCCATAGTTAATTCTTAATTTTTTATTGCCTTAAAGTCGTTAATTTAAAATGTTTAAAATAATAATTATAATTTTGCACGTGTTTTTAAGCCGATACTGTCGATCGCACCAGAACTTTCAAGGTGTTTTAATAGACACTCTAAATATTCTTCGCGATGTCTAATAAGATGTGCGGCATGCTGTGAATGTTCCCAACACTTAAAAGTAACTTTGATATTAGCACGCTCCCAATTTTCACGTACTGCGTGGTTAGATGATGGAGGTCCAATATTATCATTTTCCGATACAAAAAACAGTGCTGGTTGTTTAATTAAAGTAGAATGAAACATTTGGCTGGATCGCATGTAATGGACAGTAGCTTGGTTATGGAATGTTTTCATATGGTAACTGAATTAAAAAATATGTAAATTTAATTGAATTTGAAACAATTAAGTACGTTTATTATGGTTAACTTACAGGATATAATTACGTAAAGCGCTTTGCATGCGTGGATTTTTGGGAAAAAGGGACTTCGGCACTCCGACAGGGATTTCAGTAATATCGGCAGCACTATCCCAAATTTGACAGACAATTCTGTCTAATATATGTGTATACCTGAATATAAATAAAAATATTCGAGCAATATTACAACATTATCTTTAAGCACTCGGTATGTACGTGCAAACAGAGAAACACAACAGACTTGGCTATGCACAAACATGGAATCTACAATATTATAGATGTATTGTTTAGAGTTATATTACACTTACATTTTCATAAATATTAAAAATATAAATAATATTAACAATATCCATGATTGTTTTAAGTGCATCTGTTTGCAGCATACGAACATTCCTGAAGAGTATTTCAATTTCAATCATCTATTATATTTTAATACCTTTCTATATTGCGAGCCATTTGTAGCATTACTTCTCCAAGCTGATAAGCGCCCACAGAAAACCCGTGGACAACAATTGGCGCATAGGATATGTTATTTTCCAGGAATTTAAGGGTGTCTGCAGCCACAACCTAGATACCAATGAAAGCCATAATATTTTACATGTAAACATAATCATATTTACTTGTGTTCCTTTAACGGGCCAAAGAAGTTGCCATGGCGTAACATGTACTATCACAACATCAAATCCTATATCAGTGTATATTTGAGCATATTTTCTCAAGTGTTTTTGCTTAGCCATTAGCCATGCCATCATCAAAACAAGTGGATTCCCAGAAGGCTGCTTGATTCTAAACGAAATAAAATGTAAATGTGTATTTCACATTGAAATAGCTATAAAATAATACAACTTTACTAACTTTAAAGTCTTTGGATCCACTTCACTCTTAAATGGCTCATTTGTGAACAAGGTTATATTTTTTGTGATCTCATTAGATGAAAAATAACGTCGGTTCCAAGGCACCATGGTCGTCTTAAAATTAATAAAGTATCAAATAATAACAGTTATGCTAGTAAACATAGTTATAGTTACTAAACATTAACAATATTCATATAGTAAGACAAATTTATGTCAATAAACAAACATCACAAATTTTAATAATTTTAATTTTTAACAATAAGAACGGTAATAAATAGTATACATTATTTAAAGTTAATTTGGAATTCGCTGTTCATATCTTTGTCTTTGTCTTTGACAGCCATAATTTTTATATTACAGACAGGTAATTATAAATTCAGATTTGTATATTTGATATTGAATGACCAATCTTGACATCGCCCGTTCGTAAATGTTTAACTATTTCTAATATTGGCAACATAAAATTGGTTTTAATTGTAAATAAATTAGACACTACAGAATCTTATAAACATATTAAATTGGATGTTTTTTAAACGGGCTTACATGATCAGTGAATATAATAGGCTTGCAATTCGTATGCGTCTTCTGTAGACTTGAAAAGTGTCTGCAATTTGTTTTCGAATCGTTAATCAATCGTCTTGTTAAAAGAGTGGAGTACCCAATGTTAGAAGCTAAAGACAAAATGTGTTTATTATATATTGCTAAAAACAAAAATTTATAAAAAAGTAATTTTTGTTTTTAAGATGTATGTGCATAGTAATAAGCATAGGTTTGTTTCCTTTTTTACAATATATTGTAATTATTATACTTTTTACCATTGGGGATTATTTTGCCATATTCAAGTGCTTGTGATGTTGTTGTACTTCCTTTTGCTTGCAGGGGAAAAACAATGTTGGCGTTTATTGATTTTCTTGCATTGCAACAATTTTTTTTCGCTATAGTCAGTAAACGCAAAACGCGAGTAGCGCTTGTGACACATTGTATTGAAGAAGCCATATCGAACCCTCTCTCCACAAACTATAACTGCTATAATATAAAATGTATAAAAAAACTTACATAGAATGTCCTACCTATATACGTATTTACAATTTCGTTTTTTCCCTAAAATATTATTCAACATCTAATTTAAATATTAATAAAGTTTTATATCTTATTATATATTATTATACTTGCATAATCACTGAATGTCCGTAATATAATATTCTCACAAATCAAAAATATTTAATTAAATAATTCAAGAAATTACAGTTTAATGCATATGATGGTGTTTATGTAAACTGTTGCATTTTATTCAGACAATATGTATACATATACATATGTATAATTTACACCCACATAAACAAATATTTGTCCATACTTGAATGCACTAATTGGACTTTGCTCTAATGCGTTGTAAAAAATGATATTGACAGTATATTGTAGGAAATCGTTTGCAACATAGAATATATACACATAATTGTATACTCAACAACCAAGAAAGTGATTAAAATAAGAACCAACTAATTTCAAACTATAATTAAATTTGTAGCCTTTAAAACTGCGTCTGTTTATTTATTTCCAGATTTTTTGATTTTGCATGTTTTCGAATATATTTTCCAAACGAATGAATACTTTCAAGTTCTGTAAAACAGTCAGCGAAATGTATTTACTTCTGTTATTTTTGAGTTATTACAACCACAGAACTGCATCTGTCACAGATTTGCAAAATGCATGTACACACACACACAATGACATAAAAAAAATTTAATCAATCTCAATTTTAAATAAACACAACCTAAATATTTAATTAACAAATTTTGTTTTTACTAATATTAAAAAACTTAATAATTAAATTTATTATTATAGTTATTTTAAAGCTACTTTAGTAGAAGAAATTAACAACCTAACGCTAACGTACGAAAATCTACCGAGATAGGTATAGGTAGACTACGTTCAAATACGACAACTTTTGCGGTGGCTAGTCCAAATTTGTGATATAGGGGACGACGAGGAAAGAGGTATGTTAACAAAGTTGCTCGCGCCCGGGCAATATTATTTGTGTTATTGTTTTTTTTATATTCGCTCCACTAAATTTGGTATGGCATATTATGGTATTGAATTTCTCTAGTGGTTGCAGATGTGATCATTTTCGAAAATCGTGAAATATATGTTTAGAAATTTATATTTTATATTTTACACATATGTATATAAATATAGAAAAACATAATAAAATAACAGACAAATTTCAGAAGATCGAACATCATTTTTATGGACAATCCTCGGTAGAGCGTTCCGAAGTATAAACTTTTCGCTAGGAACACGCAACATCACGTAACCTATTATTTTTATTACGAGAGTTTTTAATACGTGTATAGACAAATTCATCCAATTACTTTAAATATTATTCTCTGGCAATACTTTTGCTGTCAATCTGACAATCAAATAATTACATGCATTCACATATACGAATAAAAAGTGCGTGGTTTATTATGAAATGTTTTCAATTCTTCGGTTAATAAGTGAAAATTAATCATGCTTCCGTACCTTAGAATTGCTCTCCAATCAGCGTATGTTGTAAATTTAGCAGTGAATAGTTTATTTATAACCGGATAAAATTATATTCCAGATCACAACTGCTATATCAGGGTAGATATTCAACTTCTAAAATTTGCCATCGACAAGCGTCCAATACTCCCAAACCATCTAACGAGAGCTCCAATGAACCAATCAAGTTCTTTGGAAGCCAAGCGGCAACTTGGCGAGCACGCGATACCAGAAGTGGCGGTTCTGAAGACACGTTATGGTTTCAACCGTATGTCATTTCGGGAAGTTTAGCCGTATTCTTATTATATTTCTGCATACTACGAGAAGAAAGTGATATAGACAAAAGGCTAGAAGGGAACTTGTTTGATCAAGTTGCGGGTCTGGAAGAAGTACAGCTTACTGTAAATTACAAATATAATAGAGAAAATGGTTTGGACACTTCTCAAATTGAGAAAAGATTGCTAGAGCTAGGAGTCGACGTAAAACATTTAGATGTACACTAAGGCTTGATTATAATCAAATAAGTAGATGTTACTGGCGTGCATTAAGTTAAATTTATTATTTTTTAAAACATATCTATATTATGTATTTTTTAAATATCAATTCAAGATCATATGAACAACGGTTTACGTAATACCAAAATAAATGTAAATTTCTATACGTTCTGGATTACTTTTGCCGCAGCGTTAGAATTTATTTGTTTGTGTTATGTTAAGTTTAGTGCCATATTTGTCTCTGCTTTGACGGAATGTTCTGCTTCATGAGTCCATAGATGACGTTTAAGTCGATAGTTTTCGTAAAACATTTGGTTACATAATGGACATTGTAATTTTGGTGCTTCATGTGTACGAAGATGCACATTTAAACTTGTGCTACTCTTATAAGACGAACCACACAAATCACATACGAAAGCACGTATGTCGGAATGAGTGACCATATGTATATTATGATCAGATTTTGTGGAACTTTTATGACTGCACAATTCGCACTTCCATACATGTATTTTAGTATGACGGTTTTCATGGTGCTTCCATGTAGACGGGTGCAGAAAACTCCGCTTGCAATACCGACATTGAAAAGGCTTATTTGCTCCGTGAACTTGGTGGTTGTGCCACAAGAGTTGATTTTGCGTTTTAAACCTTCGCTGACATTCATTACAACTTGTTACTTTTAAATGTTTATGTGGAAGAAATTCTTTTAACTTGTTAAAATATGTAGGATGAGCACACACATAACCATCTCGGTAAGATAAATCATTTGACTTTGCTACCTGCTGTGAGCGAAGATATTCATGTTTAAACCACCGCATCAAGGACAGTATGCTGGAACGTACCAATTGTGGTGATATACTCAGGTTAAATTGCCTTTGCATTTGTTCGCATATTATCACAGTACTCCTATCCCTCTTATCTTTGTTGTCGAAATCATGCTGCTGAACATTCCACTGACAAGGATGTACCCGAATAATATCAATAAATCCCAATATAATAGATGGATCAGTAGAGCGTAATTGGAAAAAACATCTTCTCGTTGTCTTCAAAGTTTTAAATTAAAGAAATAATATTTAATTAAAGCTTAGTAAGTTGTTTGTATGAATGCTTACTCTTTGACATTTATTCCCTTTGTCAACAGCCTCATATGTAGCTAATTCCGAAGATGCATTTTTTTTAATCTCGCCCTTGGAATATATATATCCGATTTTAATATTGTTCTAAACTTCCTTTCAACTCTTACCATTAAAAATTCCGGCAAAATCTCAATCTCTAAATGTGCTATCCTTTCGCCTTTGGAGACAAATTTAGTTTCTCTTTGGCACTTCGTCGTAACATCAAAGGGGCTTTGAATCTTTACTATGTGTAACAATGTCTCTTCTTCCTTTGGATCAGTTTCACCCCGAATATGTGAATGATTTGCATTTATTTTGTTATTTTTTTCTCCCATTGATTTTTCCTAGTTATTTTTTATAGTTATGTACTTAATTAACGAAATTTGTGTTGAATAACAGCTTATAATAACTAAATAATATTTAAACTAGAATTATTTTTCCAGCCTTTGCTTTTAAAGAGAATATAAAAAATGGGATGCCATCACTATTGAAAAGTTCTTTTATTTCTATTCATTCGAAATAATGCAAGTCTTTATTTTATAAATAATGTATTCTCTGAAGAATATTTATATATTTACAAAAAATATTGAAAACATTAATAATATATTAAGCACATTTCATTGCAGAAAATGTGGTGAATGTTTTAATTTCGATATAATAACTGCAAGTCGTAATTATCACTGTAGTAGAACTTTGATCGTAATGGTAACATCCCTATCTAATACCATATGATTTATTTCAACCCAAAATAAGAAAAATAAAACAAGAAATAATAATGAATTTCACAAGGTTTTTACTAAATAAAAATGGGCCTTTAACGGTTAATCGTCCGCTAACATTATGTCGTTATAACCATTTGCTCAGTCGCAGTTCGAGAAGGGTAAGGTTCTTAGAACTTTTGAAAAAATTAAAATGAAAAATGTGATGGTATAAAGCAATATTTTTAATTAAAAATATGCACATGTGCACAAATAACATTACAGAATATTAATTTAGAATCTAAATGGAGGAGAAGTTGGCAAACTCGTTGTAATAGTACAGAAGGAAAAAATGATAAAATAGTAGGTTCATGGCTACTTTGTTGCGGTGGGATGGTATATGTTGCTGTTGCACTTGGTACGTCTAGGCATTCCTTCATTTCCTTTTTTATATGTGTTAAATATTTTAATAGGCGGGGTAACAAGACTTACAGAGTCAGGCTTATCAATGGTGAATTGGAAATTGCTCGGTGAAAAAAAACCAAAGACCACAGAGGAATGGAAAGCTGAGTTCTGGAATTATCAGCAGTACCCAGAATATAAATTGTATTTATTTATAAATTATCCTTTACTAAGTACTAATAATATGTTTCTTTTCTAGGAAAAATAGCTCAATGACGTTAGAAGAATTTAAATTTATTTATATGATGGAATATATTCACAGGATGTGGGGCCGTGGAATTGGAGCTGTATTTTTAATTCCAGCAGTTTACTTTTGGAAAAAAGGCTACTTTTCCATATCAACTAAAAAGCGTGTTATGATACTTGGGACACTCATAGGTTTACAAGGACTTATGGGCTGGTATATGGTTAAATCTGGACTGGAAGATAAATTTCAAGACATTAATGATGTTCCCAGAGTATCACAATATCGATTAGCCTCACATCTAGCTGCCGCATTTGTTCTATACAGTTTGTTTTTGTCATCAGGATTGCGGAAATTACTACCCTCAACTAATAATGTCACGTCTTCAAAAAATCTTATGCATTTAAAAAAAATAGCTCATCTATCTAAAGGGTTGGTATTTCTTACTGCAGTATCAGGAGCCTTTGTGGCAGGACTTGATGCCGGTTTAGTGTATAATTCTTTTCCTAAAATGGGGGATAAGTGGATTCCAGATGACATTTTATTGTTCCAACCGATACAGAGAAACTTTACAGAAAACCCCACAACTGTACAATTTAATCACAGAATTTTTGGAATTTCAACTCTAGTCACTGTTTCCCTCTTATGGGTGTATTCGAGAAAATGTATTTTGCCTAAACGCATATCATATGCTATTAACGCTACCATGACGATGGCATGGTTACAAGCAACTTTGGGTATCACGACTCTATTAAATCACGTCCCCATATATCTTGCTACAGCTCATCAATCGGGTTCTTTGTTACTACTTTCATTTGCTCTTTGGTTAAGTCAAGAATTGCGTTTATTAAAGTATATTCCCAAATAGAACCAAAACTATATAAAGTAATATAATTGTGATTAGTATATTTATGCATGTGCATTTTAATAGAAACTATGGCATAGTTACATTGTGAAGCCTTCATTGCATAATAATTATAAATAATAGTAATAAAGTTAAATGTACATATGTACATATGAATAACGTAATTTTTTGTATGATTCGTAGACTTACAGGGCCCCTACACCACACAAAATATTTGCATAATAACAGGTTTGCGTCGTGTTGCAAAATTGCGCAGTTATTGTGCTAAAATCAAAATCAGTTTGATATTTTACTCAAGTCTGAATTATTGCACAACGAATTTGTGCGATGTATGGCGAAAACTGCGCAATTTTCAGTTTAGTTTTGGCACTGTGATGTGTACACCATACCGCGAATAATGAAAAATACCACAGAAAATGATAAAACATTATGGACGGAGTCTTTAGTTTGTTATGAAAATCAAACTTTTCGAGCTAACTATAGGTAGGAGTTGAGAAAGTTACAAGTACAAGATCTAATCTAAAAAATTTAATTTAAAAATTAGCTATCAAAATATACAAAGCACATTCGCAATATATATTAACGCTAGGAACGCCTACTTCAAAATGTTATTGTGCAAAATTGACTTGCAAAAGTCTCGTTTTGCGCAATGATTTTGTGTGGTGTAAGGGCCCTATTACGTTCAAATTGAAGGCAATAACGATTAACATTGAAATGACGTTCGTGTATGAATTCGATTAAATATGTAGATGTACTTATAGCACTAAATAAATCTATTGTTTGCTAATTTCGCTTTCTTATCATTCTCCCATTATCATTGTATATTTTAGTAATTATACTGAAAATTTATAGGTTACAACTGTTACCTCTAATGAACGGCAAACAAGTTTTGCAATATTATTGAGTTTTTCATTCACATCTATGTAGTTGCTAAAAGTTTTAACATGTTCATTCAATAGCACAAACATGTGTTCTCGACGCTATTTTGCAAATGGTGTTATAAAGATAGCATACTGCTTAGAGGTGGAGAAACATCGATGCGATACTTGTGGACATCCAAAGCAAACGAAGGTTATATTGCAGTTACGTGCCATTTTGTTTTAAATAGTTTTACGTTGGAGTCGGCAATTTTAGCAACAAGGCAACTTCTTGACACTACCAATCACAATGCTATTAATATTTCTGAAACACTAAAGGACGTGCTTGATGATTGGGGTGAATAAGGTTGTTTGTGTTGTGACTGACAATGATGCGACGATGCTAAAAGCATGTGAGTTGCTTGAGTATAATCACTTGCCTTGTGTAGCGCACACAATCAACCTTATTATGCAAGATGTTCTAAAATTGCCCGATTTCGACATAATTCTTACAAAATGTAAGTCGGTAGTTGGCTTTTTTTAGAGAAGCCAGATCGCATATTCGAAATTTAAGGAAGCTCAGGGGGACAATCCGCATTCTCTTCTGCAAGAAATGCCAACTCGCTGGAACAGCGCATACGCAATGATTAAGCGCATACTGAAGACAAACGAATTTATTACATTAGCTTTGGTATCTTCTCGTGGCGCTCCATTGCCGTTTTCAGCAGCAGAAGTGGATATTTTAAATGATATATCCGAGTTGCTATCCCCCTTCGAAGAGGCGACGCTTTCTGTGTCTACAAACACAAAAGTATCAGCGTCCATAATTATCCCTGTCATATGCGAACTGAATCATAAAATAAACAATATTAAAGTCAACACAGAAAAAGGCAAAAACATGACGACCATCAAGTTTAGTCTTACCAAGAGGCTCGCAAGCTATGAAACACGCACAATACCACGAATTGCTACCATACTAGATCCCCGCTTTAAGAAGCACGGATTTTGTAATCCCTTTAATGCGGAAGAAGGTGTCAAAGCTGTGCAGCATGAACTGTTTACACAACTACCTGCAAACCCACTACATCACCAACACAGGAACCAAGCCGATTTTCATTTCTACAAGTCAAAAGCCAAAACAAGGTGCACTCTTCCTGGGCAGATGCCATTATCCTGATGAGACAGCATTTTGAAAAGGAGAACCAGCCTGAAAAATGTGACCCTCTTGCGTACTGGCAGGTAAGAAATTATGCAATAACATATTTTTTCCAATTTATTGTATTAATTATATTTTAGATTACTACAGATGGCGACGCGTTTAAAACGTTAGCTAAAAAATACTTCTGCGTTCCCGCATCTTCGTGCGAATCTGAAAGAGTTTTCAGTAAAGCTGGACAACTTATAAGTGAGCGTCGCACGCGGCTATCATCGACCGTTGTCGATAAGCTCCTCTTCTTAAACAAAAACAAACATGTTAATTATATGTAAATATATATAGTAGAGTTCGGGATAGTATGTAAGGATAGTAAAGTAGGGATAGTAAGTAAGGATAGTAAAATAAGCAATAGTATAGTAGTGATAGCACAATATCCTAAAGAACTAATATTTTCTTTGGACCATGTATATATTGAAACATTGACATTAAATTTGTTTTTGTTTTTAGTTTTTATTTACAAACTAAGGATAGGATAATATACCAAAGAAGTGGAACATGAATATCATAGACAATTTTATTTTAATTTGTTTTTCGTTTTCTTTTTTATTTAATAAGTATTAATAAAATGGATATTTTTTGTTGAAAATTTGACTTTTAATTTTTAAACATCACAAATCAAAATAAAGTTCAAATAAACTAAAATAACTGCTAATTTCTTTTATTTAAAATGTCGATGTTTCATCGATGTTTTATCGATTTTTTCGCTAAAAACATCGATGCCCCTGGACATCGATGTTTCTCCACCTCTAATACTGCTACCGATAATAGACCTGATGCCCCTGGACATCGATGTTCCTCCACCTCTAATACTGCTACCGATAATAGACCTATTAGGTCTACACCTGCTTCCACCGTTTTACAATAGATGTCCCCAGGGTCAAGCAATGGTCGATTAAATCGATTTTTTTTATATCGATCTTGGACATTTGTGTCAAGATTAACCCAACAAAATATTTGTAGAGTTCTGTTTGCATCCCAAATGTATTCTCAACTGAAAATGTCACTTTTTGAGCCCAATTATGTAACTGTTTTTATACAAAAAAAGCCTTAAATTTACAAAAAAAAGGCGGAAGCAAAGTTGTAAACCTAATATTTACTACTAAATATGTCGGTAGGTAATAATTATTGCCAGAGGAACTACGGCCTAACGCTGAAGATTTTATTTTTATTTTGATAACTTGACAATCTTATTGCACACCATTGAAAATGTTGACTATATTTAGATATACTCAGATAACAATCATGACTTGTGGAAGCATTTAGCTATGTCCATAGAATAACTAAAATAGTAAATTAACTGGCAACATTAGTAAACTAAATAAATTTGCAGCAGCATTAATTTTTCCATTATTTATCAAACAGTTTTGTAAAAAGATATTGATATTCTTGCCAAAATGGCACAAAATGAATTTAACACATTTCGAAGTTATGTTAATATATTAAGTGATCCTGCCGCAAAGGAGGAAATCAAGTTTAAAGCTGCACAAGAACTAAGTGAACATTTTGAACTCATTGTACAAAGCCCATCATATCCTGCATTTTTAGAACTAGCATTGAAAGTGTTTATAAGGATACTGCAAGATGGGGAGCCACAGTTTATTCAAGAAAATAGTTCTCAACATGTAAGTTATACATATATCTGGTGTTCTAATAGATCAAGCAAACGGGTTGTTCCGGCAGCCCGAATGTCCGAAAGGATGTGAAGAAGTTTATAATATCTTATAATATTTTAAAACTAAGACTAGCATAACAAAAAATTATATTTTAATTGTAGATAAGAAAATTGATACTGGAAATGATACACCGACTACCAATAAGT